>NC_136596.1:24628910-24941410 GCF_910589615.1 Taurulus bubalis
CAGGAGGCGACCTGGTCGTAACCCACAGGCGTGATAAGATATGGATTTGTTTCAGGGGGCGGGAAGCTCAGCGGGATGAACTATGACCTTTAAACGATGCAAAGCCATGATTGTGGCTGTTTCTGGAGCCGGCCCTGCTGATGCCTCTCCTCTCTACCTCCTTCTGCTTCATGGATAGTGGTTATCTGGATTGTGCTCCATGCCTACTACTCATATGAATAATTTCTGTCATATTCATTGAATGTGCTGTAACTCCGTTACGTTACTTCATTCTGGTCACATGACATCTATTGCTTCTGTCCATCCGGGGAGAGGGATCCTCCTCTGTTGCTCTCCCTCAGGTTTCTTCCTTTTTTCCCTGTGAAAGGGTTTTTACTATCTTTATTTTGGAGAGTTTTTCCTGATCCGATGTGAGGTCCCGGGACAGGGATGTTATATGTACAGATTGTAAAGCCCTCTGAGGCAAATTCTATGATTTTGGGCTATACAAAATTAACTGAATTGAATAAACACTGTAAACTAAAATAGAGGACATTAGTGTAAACACGCGTGCAAACAACAGAAAAACAAAAGCCAGCTGCCCGGCTGTCAACATGTGCTCCGCTCTGCCAGCGGGCCCTCGAGCAAGGCACCGCGGCAGAGGAGGCGTCAGATCGTTTGCCATGAGCCTCTCGGATCTGCTTTCAGGTTCAGTTTGGGAGCCGGTGACCTGGATATCTTTTTTCTTTTTTTTTTACTTTGTTGTGTTCAGAGTGCTGCAGATGAGTCAACTTTGGCCACCCGCCATTATTGTTCTGTGGCCGTCGATACAGATCCTGCTGCAGGCCAGCGGCTCAGACAGAAAACACACTGGGAAAACCAATTAATCATTTCTGGTTGGGGTCTAGACTTTAGCTCGTCAGCAAAATGGAATGGAAACGTGGCGCCGAGATGATCATATTCACAATACACTGTTCTTAAATATCTGATACTTTGAGCACAGCTGCTCAAATTAATACACGAGCAAAGACTTCATGTAATAAAAAGATGAGTTATCAGCTAAAAAGGAGCGTGAATATTAGGATTTCTAGGCTCTGGGGACCAGAAACACAACTCCAAATGAGTCAGAATGTAGCTGAATGTGTCACCGTTTAAACTTATGATTCTTTTTCTTAAAAAATAAAAGAAAAAGGTACAGACTCTTACTTCAAAAGGAATCTCTCTGATGCAAGATAGATATTTATTCATCTAGTTAGATGACAAACTAATAGGCCAGCTATGAATCCTGCCTCTTTTTTATTGTAATATATGATACAAAAATAATAATAATAATAATAATAATAATAATGGGATTGGTCCTTGTTATGAGATAACTCTGAGTTGTTTACAATATTTTACATTGTTGCAATTCCTATTCATGATTTATATGTTCTGTCTCTCTGTATTTATGTCTTATGTTGTTTGTCTATAAGACGTTGTTGTTGTTGTTGTTGTTGCTTCCTTGGCCAGATTAATCTTTTAGACTATTTCCATTCATGGAGGTTTTCCTGGTTAAATAAAAGGTTAATTAAAAATAATATATTTGAAGTTGTGTCTATGTTTTGGCAAACATGTTAAATTGCCTCTAAATGTATGCAGTCGTATTATTAGGAGATAATGAATGCAACGTTTTCGAGTTACATAAAAATACATAATTCTCAAATAAAAAGGCACCTGACCTGCCCAATCACCGGTTACCGCGCGGGCGGGAACGCGCACAGCCAATACGAGGTAAGAGAGTGAGCGCGCGCGCGACAGAGAGAGAGAGAGAGAGAGAGAGAGAGAGAGCGAGCGAGCGAGCGAGCGAGAGAGAGAGAGGCAGCGAGAGGGAGGAGGAGAGGATGCGACCAGTATTTCAGCAGATGGACCGTCTCTCTTTACTGATGCTCAAATGTGCGGACACACCTCTTCCTCTTCCTCTTCCTCTTCGTCGCCCCGTGTGAAGGCTGAGCTCTGAAACCAGGTGAGATCTCCTCCGACCTGAAACACGCGCGCATTCATCTCTCAGGAGGAGAATGACGAGGCAGCGGAAGTTGCAGGTGCACGATCCTGTCCGGAGAGGCTTTGTTTCCTAAACTTAACCGAATCAGTTTTTAAATGTGCAATGTCCAATACAGTGGTTGCAAGGGAGAGTAGTCTTATAATGGGGAAACGGTCAGTACATGTGATTTTATATTAATTTGTATGTCCCTGTTAAAGAGTTGAAGCTTTAAAAAAAAAAAAAGTGAATTTCAGAAGCATTCTCCTTCTAAAATGATGCCAGTATAATGTATATGTGTAGTGTTCGCGTACATCAGGGTATCACAGCAGGAATGTCAGTCCTGAATGAAGTCTACTGTGTGTGTGAGTGGGCGGCGTCCCACACAACAGAAACAGAATTCTTCTCCAACATTTCCCAGATACGCTCTTAATATGTGACCAGAAACACGCTCTGAAGATCACTTTGAACGCAATGATGTAGTGAAAGTTGTGCTTCAGATTGATTTCCAGCCTCCTGACCAGCATAGTGTGTGTGTGTGTGTGTGTGTGTTTATATAGAGTGTGTGAGCAGATGGGGAGTGACTGTCGATGTAATGCAATACTTCCTGCCTCCTGAATAATAAATGGAGAAGACACACTTATTGACCGTTATATATATTCTCTGGTTTTCTCCCCCTCCTCACAGCGTCAGGTCTTTTGTTTAAAACCCGGTCGCCCAGTTTCCTCAAAACAGACCTTTTCATGGCAAATGTCACCGTTCTCGTCTCTTTGATCTCTTCGATCATTTCGGCGTTGACTTTGAATCTCTTCCTCCTCCTCAGGTGACGAGATGGGGAACGGTTCCATGAAGTCGAAGCGTTACAAACACACGGACGGCTTCGCTGACTCAAACAGCCGAGCCCACAAAGATCACGGGTTCAAGAATTCGTCCCTGGACTCCCTGAGGGCCCGGGTGGACGAGCTGGAGCGGGAGGGCAAGCGGAGGGACGAGGAGCTTTGTGCCAAAGAGCAGCAGGTCAAAGGCCTCCAGGAGCAGCTGGCCACGCAGACCAGATCTCTGGCCGAGCTGAGCGAGGAGCTGCAGGAGAAGTGCGTCCAGCTCAACAAGCTGCAGGACGTGATGAGGAGCCAGAGCGGGGCCCCGGCGACCTCGAGGGCCCCCTCCATAAGAGCAGGCAGGAAAAGCCCGAACCTCAGCGTCCGCGTAAAGGAAAGCCTCAACCGGAGGAAAGGGGCCAAATCCGGGGTGTCGGCCGAACCCACGTCCAGGACCTACGACTCCAGCGGCCTGCCCAAGTTCTCCTTCGAGAAGGCCCGGGTGTCCAAGGACACGAGGTGAGATGTTCGAGTTCAGGAGGATGATAGCGGATAATCACGTCACCCGCGGGCTCAGGCCAGCCGGGTGGAGGAGTGTTAGAAGTGGAAGCAGCAGGAGTGGGCGGTAGACGGAAGGTGGGCAAGAAGATACGATTTTAGTGCGAAATTTGTTGTTAAAATAAAACATTCAGTGTTCAGTCCAGGATTTTTCAGCTGCTTTTCTCTGCTAAAGAATGTTTTTTTTTTTTTTTTTAAATATGATATATATATGATGTACAGAATGAATCCATTTCCTCAAAACTTTAGGCAAAATAAACATAACAAAAAGTATGTAGACGACACCCCTTCTCTGTAGTTTGGACTCCTAACTAAGTCCCAACAAAGACATCATTTAGACTTTGTGCTTTCAACTTTGTAGCAACAGTTTGGGTTTGTCCAATTCCCGTTTCACCGTCGCCATCTTTGTTTACGACCGTCGCCATGTTGAATGTGGAGGAGGTCAGTAGAGCAGCTTTAACACATGAAGCATAAACTTCTATACAACCATAGGAGTCGCCCCTTGGTGGGCAGTAGAGAGAATGCAGCTTTAACACATGAAGCATAGACTTCTATACAACCAGAGGAGCCACCCCCTGGTGGTCAGGAGAAATAATGCAGGTTTTAAGACACTTCTGCATCGGCAGAATCGGAAGTTGTAGCCTGTATGAAACAAAAAGAAAAATCTTTAGCTTTGAAAAAAAATTCAATACTTATTAAAGCTCTGTTTTATTAATGCACACAACACTATTTCTGCCATGATTTCTAATCTAAAACAGTAAATCAACATTTCTTTCCAATAAAACAGGAGCTCCACTCGTCCCATATAAAAACAATTACCTTTCTCCAAGCTGTGATCTTATTGATTTATACGTCTGCGTTACAGTAAGTCCCGCCCCAACAGGAAGTATATCAAATTAAGGAAGTAAGTTGATCTCAAAATGCTGCCTTGTGGGGGAAAGTAAGCCTTCGAGCCTCAAAAAGATCACATTAAGGGTCATTTAGACAAAAAAACAAAACTCAATAATGGCGACAAGTAAAAACTGAAGAAGCAGGGATTTGAGATGAAACAGGATGTTTACATCTTCT
The DNA here is from genome assembly GCF_910589615.1 of Taurulus bubalis. Taxonomy (NCBI): domain Eukaryota; kingdom Metazoa; phylum Chordata; class Actinopteri; order Perciformes; family Cottidae; genus Taurulus; species Taurulus bubalis. The sequence continues at coordinate 24,633,351 of NC_136596.1, forward strand.
TCCTGTAATACTGTCCATCAGACCTCCAGCATAGGACTTCAAGGTTCTGCCCTTCTCTAAAAAATAAAGAACGCCACCCAGCTCTCCTCCAGCGCACCGTGCTCTCCAAACATTAACGACAATCTGGCCTTGATTCATTGGATTTTTCTTGGAAATCTTTTCTGTTTATATTGTTTTTATAAAACATAAATGTCTGTACGGTCGTTTTGTGCATCAAGTATGTTTTTAGGTCAAATGACTAATTGATGCATTTCACACCTAAGAAATCAGAAAGAAGTGCAGACACGACTCTGATGAGGGTAAAATAGCTGGCTAAAGAAAGGCTGAAGAAGAGTTGACTGACAAGGTTTAAAACCTTAAAAGTTAGAAAACAGACAAAATCTGTAAATTGGACAGTACATTTTGAGATACCCTGTACCTGATACTTGTCATATCAGTCTATTTATTGGCTCAGCAGTTGCCAGGCAACCAGTGGTTCCTAGGTTTTACCGGTCATGTCCCCAAAAAATAATCATAGAATCTGAATCATAAACGTGCTGTAAAACGGTTCAATGTAACTTTTAAACTTTAGATGTGTTCGGATCATAGTGACACCACCGTTTGTGGACGACCGCTTTGAAGCCTCGAGTTTGACGAGTTGTCTTTTTTTTAACTGACCACATCTGGACTGAGGAGGAGTGACGTAGAGACGGCATATGCGTCTCTAGTAGAGACCTATCACCTTGGTGGTCAGTAGAGAGAATGCAGCATTAACACATAAAGCGTATACTTCTATACAACCAGAGGAGTTGTCCCCTGCTGGTCAGTAGAGAATGGAGCTTTAACACATGAAGCATATACTTCTATACAATCAGGAGTCGCCCCCTGGTGGTCAGTAGAGAACGCAGCTTTAACACATAAAGCATAGACTTCTATACAACCAGGATTCGCCCCCTGGTGGTTACTAGACAGAATGCAGGTTTGAAGACACTTCCACATTGGCATCACTTGGCAGAACCAGAGGTTTTCTTCTGGGAGCATACGGACACAGCTCGACCCCGGTACCCCGTATTCCAGCAGTTACAACCCTCCCACACAACAAACGACTCAAAAAAGGTTATTTCACGAGAGCGGCAAAAGTTTTGACATGAAAGTCAAATTGCCTTTTGTCACAGTGTTCCTCAAATCGAAAACACAGGAATACGGGGCCCTTCAGGGAATAAATGAGCATGCAGAGTCTCCCTCGCTCCACCTGATCCTCATGTTTAAAGCATGCAGCGCTAATAAGCTCAGCATGTATTATATAACCAAGATCGATGTAAATGAGGCAGTCTGCTGCCCTCATGCAAAACCGGCCCTTTGAAAAACCAGAAAAAACGTGTCTTCTATGAATGACAATGTAACGTTGTGCAGACACTGGCAGGATAATGACACAGCGAGGTGGGAGGAGAGGACGTGGGTGGAAAAATAAAAACAGGACTGTATGTCATCAGCTTTGGTTTTATGAAGCCAAAGAGATCATTTATTACACGCGATAAGGCGGATAAACAGACCACCCACCTCCTGCACCGCTCACCTCCCCGAGAAGGCGACCGGGTCACATGATCTATAGTTCGCGTTCAACCGCGGCTCTTAACCTTTTCGGGTTTACAACTCCCCGAAGGAAGCGATGTCTTCTTCTCGCGGCCTCTTCGCCCCCAGCTGTTAAAATGGTGAACTTTGACAGCTTACGATAATGATTTTATGTTTCTTTTTACTTGATTCATTGTCCGAAAGGAGCACAAAGGCTGCAAATAGTCATCGTTTCACAGGAGACAAAATATTTATCACGCAGACTAAAAGACGTGGTGAGTAATGAGGATGTGGGCGTCCTAGTGGCTCAGTGGGTTCAGGACACATAGCCGCAGTCGGCGGTGGGAGAAGTACTTCAACGTATTCTTTACTTAACAAGGAACCAGTATCATAACTACAGTGGAAACATAATCCAGTACATGTTTTAACCTCCATAAATAAATAAGTACTGTAAAACACACTCAAGTATCAAAAGTACAAAAGGCTGTTCTGCTGCTGTGTGAAAAGCAGATTTGGGAATTTGTATAGTTTTTAGATCAGTTAAGAAGGACACAAAAAGGATCGAGGGATGGAAAAAAGAAAATTAAGATTGAAAGAATGCACGAGGAAAGGAAATAAGCAAAGAAAAGAGGGAAGGTTAGATTAAACGAGGAAGCAAAGTTGTAAAGAAAATATATAAAAAAGCATCAAGGGAAGGAAAATAGAAAGAAAGACAAAAGAAACAAAAGAAGGAAGTAAAAAAAAGACATAAAGAGGAAGCAGGAAAGATAGAACCAAAGAATGAAACTACAATACTATTTAGTATCAATAGATAGTATTTAAATACCAGGATGTTCTACTACATCCGGTCACATTCTGCAGTATGCAGGCGTCTCTATTCTGACCCACAATCCTCTGAGCAGCAGATATACGAGCAAGAGGGTCAAAGGTAAAAGTGCCGTGTTACGAGGAAGCAGGACGTCCCCATTGCATGCCGACAGTACGCACTTTGTAAGGGAAGATGCAGGATGCACTAAAATTAATAAAAGTAAAAGTATGCATTTGGCACACAGCTATAAAGTGAAAACATCTCAACGACACCTTGTTAGTCTGTGAGTCATCATGACATAATATGCTCCTAGAGACAGTTATTTTTAATATTATTTCATCTGTACATGTTTTTTCTTGATTAATTAATTGATCACAGGATCTAAAATATTGTATATTGTATACATATAATATGTATCTGGATCCAAAACCGTCATTATGTCGTTAAACTAATCAACTAATTGTTTTGGCTCTAGAAGTAAAGAAAGAAAGAAAGTTGTATTTAGTTGCTCGCATATTGAATGAAAGTCCAGAAAAAGGAAAAGCTCCAGTACTTCTAAATTAGATTTACACTATAAAGTACTGGATCAAATGTATTTAGTTACTTCCACCTCCGCCTGCAGTGTGCCGATTTTTTTTCTTCCTCACTGACAAAAACTAAAGCTAAAGTATGTGGAGGGTAGCTCACGTGTCTAACAACGTGTCTAATAAGGTGTCTAATAACCCTCTGTTACGTCCCTGACAGCGTGAAGAAGCTGCTGGCCGACGCCCTGAACAAGAACCAGTACCTGAAGAGGCTGGAGCTGCAGCAGATCAAAGACATGGTGGAGTGCATGTACGAGCGTACCTACCAGCAGGACGAGTACGTCATCAAGCAGGGAGAGCCCGGCCAGCATCTGTTTGTCCTGGCAGGTAAGACCACTCCTGTTTCATCATCATCATCATCATCATCATCATCATCATCATCATCATCATCATCATCATCCTCCTCCTCCTCCTCCTCCTCCTCCTCCTCTTCTTCCTCTGGAAGATTCAACTCTTTCTGTCCACTTCCTGCAGTGGCCAAGACACACCTTGTGATTACAAACGTCACATGACGTGTAAGCGGCCAATAGGAAGCAGTGGCAACATGTGCAATAAAGGAAACCTCCACAGGTGATTTCACTTGAGGGTTAATTAGTGGGCGGAGTCTTCTCCTGCTGGAGAAAGTCACATTTCCCAGTTTTGCACTTTGGCCTTTAATAACTCCACAGTTTTTCTCTACCTTTTCACGCAAACACATTTAACACAAGTGCAGATGCCTGAGTGCTGATTTTATATATATATATATATATATATATATATATATATATATATATATATATATATATATATATATATACACATCAATCTTGTTTCCGAAGAAGATAAATCTGTTTCTGTCGCCTTGGTTTTCATTCACTGTGTCAAAACAGCACAGATATAAACCTCTTGCTTCCATTATCAGTCTGAAGTGAATAGAAACTGTGTGTGTGTGTGTGTGTGTGTGTGTGTGTGTGTGTGTGTGTGTGTGTGTGTGGGGTGGGGTATATTTGGGCCCTGGTGAGTTTGTGGACACTTCTTCTCTCCGGTCCATCTGCCCCTTGTAAAGAAACTTGAAACAACATCACACAGAACATTGTGAATAAAAACTGATGTACATTTATAAAGATATAGTTGGTTTAATAAAAAAATATTTTTTAAACTAAAGTTCCTTTCTGTTGATCACAAACATTGTTATATATCGTTTATGTTACTGATCATGTAAAAACTACAAATATCATCATAAACAATATGAAGAAGCTTTGAAAGAATTACAAACTGAATCAAAACACATTTATATTTTTATGATCACCTGATTTTGGAATTGTTCATATTCATATCATATGTATTTTATATTCTTAGACTTTATATTTACGCTCTTCACACTTTGTTTAAAATGATTAAACAGCAATTTCCCTTTAATGATGACAGTTTGATCTTATCTTAATAAAACACAATTAAAACATGTCTTTGCACAGAATAAAACAAGGAACCCCAAACTAAAAAAATCATCAGAAGATTAAAATAAATCATAAAACAATATGCTGATTACCAGAATACTTCACAACTTTTATATTTTACGTTTTTTATATGATGATGTCATTCAGTTAAAACCTATTTTTGTGGATTTATTTTGGAATAATTTTTGTTCAACAACAGATCCTTAAAACTTGTTTTCTTAATGTATTTCCAAAAATGTATTTCAGATTAAAACAATATTTCATGTATTCATGTTTTACAGTAAATTACATGGAATCAATAAACACAAATAAAACAAGCTTGTTTGCATTATTCATTAGAGACAATGAAGAAAAACAATTTCAATCATCAAAAGATAATCAGAGTCATAATGTGTTTTGATTCACTGAACCACTGAGACTCTGAGTGTAAAGTGTGAAATACTGAAATTATAACATTTAAACATTTAACATTTGAAATAACTCAACAGAAGATCCATAAAGCTTATGAACTAAAACTGATGTCTGATGATGATCAAAGTTAAAGAAACACAACTGTAAACAAAGTATTTGGTTCAGTGGATTCACTAAATGTGAGATTGAGTTCTGATGAAACACAAGATGCTGATTTAGTTATTATTGAATAATCATTTGTTTCTGTGTGAAAGTTTATGATCTGATGATGTGAAACAGTTTGAGTATTACATATATTAGTTTCTGTTATAACTGTTGATTGTATTGATTATATCAATGAGATCTTGACACAGTGAAGTCTAAACAAACACAAACATGTCTGAACATCACAGAGAAATATCAGTTTAACAGATTTTGATATCAGCAGTTTTAGCATTACCAGCCTTTCCAACACTGAAATATGGGAAGAGTTTCTCAGTGAAAGTGTCTCTGTGAGTGCAGATGTGAGTCATGTCTTCAGGGTCGTAGAAGGACACCTCCCCTCTGTCATAGTCCAGCTGGACTCTGATCCTCTGGAGACTCTTCTCCACTCTGACAGTCTTACCAGCTCCATTAGTGTATTTTCCACTGCGATGAAATAAACACCAGATTCCATATTCTGGTGAAACTAGTATCTCTCCCTTCCTGTCAACTGACTCTTTAACCAAACCTACAGTCCAGACAGGATGGTCTCCCACCTCCACCTCCCAGCTGTGTTTCCCTGAGCTGAAGCCCTCAGATCCTAGAACATTGGCATACTTAGTGTTTCTCTCTGGATTGTCAGGAAGCTGCTGCTTTATGTCTCCACGTCTCACACTGGTCAGATCACCAGACAGATAGAGACTGCCGTCTGCAGTGTTTGGGTCCAGAATGACAGGACTGAAGTGGACCTGGTCCTTCATCTTCTCCCAGACTCTGAAGGACAGGTTGCCCAGGTGTTTGGCCACATCTATCAGCGCTCCTGAGACCAGCTGTGGATCTGACAGTGAGCTCTGGACTCTGGCTCTGGTCTGAGTGGGTTTATAACTGCTGAGGAATGACACCTTGTGTTTCTGCAGGTCTTCTTCAACAGCAGAGATGCTGTCTGACAGAGAGGAGATCTGCTCCTGAATCATCTTCATCTCTCTGCTGATAGTCTTCTCCTTCTGCTCCTCTTCCTCCATCAGAGCTGCCAGTCTGGACTCCTCTTCCTCTTTCAGGAACTGGTGCAGCTTGTTGAACTCTGCTCTGATCTGCCTCTCTGTGGACAACAGCTGCTTCTTGGAGTGTTGCATCACTGCATTGTATGTTTCCTCCACTTGTTTGTGTTTGTCCCTCTTGTCCTGCAGAGACTCCAAGTCAGATCTCAGCTGGTCCTTCAGGTCACTGACTGCTTGTTCTATAGGAACCACCTTGTGACTCTGGTGGAGAGAAAACTCACAGACAGGACACACAACTCTCTCTTCATCCTCACAGAACAGTTTAGTCTCTTCTCCATGTTTACTACACACCACCTCCACCTTCTTCTCTCCTTTCTCTGTCTCAGATGATCCAGTTTTCTGTCTCTCAGCAAAGGAGTCAGCCAGTTCCTTCAGTGGAAAGTTCAGAGGTGGATATCCTTTTGAGGATTTTCTTTTACAAATGGGACAGTTTTTGTTTCCAGCTTGTTTCCAGAATAGTTGCAGGCAGCTTGAACAGAAGCTGTGGTTGCAGCTCAGAGACACGGGATCTTTGAAAGTCTCTGAACAAATGTGGCAGTTCAGGTAACTTTTAACAATAGCTTTTTTCTCAGACATTTCCTGTCTTTGCCAATTGGTTTTCAAAATAAAAAGACTCACCAAACTCTACTTCCCTTCAGTTTGCTCCTCTCAGTCCTCCAGTTGGAACAATGCTGGACAGAGATCTCTCTCAGTGGAAAGGCGTCCTGTCTCCTTTCAACAATGTCAGACTTTGCTTTCAATTCCACCAACATCTTTCATTGGTTAATCATTAACTGTAATACATGCAGCGATATGTTTTTATTACCAGCAGAGAGAACAGGACACGTTTCAAACTGTCCTTCATAACTTGGAAAACGTTCAAGTTTATTAGAGAAATAATCCTAAACACTGACAGGAAGCTGAAGATAGTTTCCTGACAAAATGTTGCTGCTGATGTTTCCTGAGTTACAATGAAACAATACTTTGTCACAGTGAAGACGAAGCAGCAGTTGGAAACATCCATGATGAAAAGACCACCGATGTTAAACTCTTTTAAGGTTAAACTTCAAGACATTCAGCAGTTTGTTCAGTGCTGATTACAGCTCTCATTATCTGTGGACTTTGTGATTGTTTTATTCCAGAACCTTTGAACTCAAAGTGTTATTGATCATTTCACCTAATTCATTTAAGGTATTTTGCTTCTCGTAAAAGTTAAGTTCATGTAGGATCAAACTAATATATTATGGTTTTGGTCCCAAAAGATCGACAATTACGAGAAAAATATTATTGTATCTTTCTCTGTGAATACTTAAAACTAAAAACTGTATCTGTTCTTACTTCATGTTTGTATCACAGCGGGTCATCAGATGGATGAAAATCTGTCTCCTGGGAGTTATTCTTTGTACCTGGCTCAACAAAGTCGAGCAAAAGTCCGATAATCAGCTTAAATTAGCGAGATGATTGACATCAGGCTATCTGGGTTTCTTCACGGCTGATCCGCGCTGAAACGGTCTCGTTAATTCGAACCAGACGTCAGTCATCTGGATAAATGCGCCCGCTCCTCTTCAGAAGGGATAATAATGGAGCACTGACACCACGATGTTCTAACAGTACAATGGACAATAAACTCAGAGGAACCTCTTTTTATTTCTCTGTCTGTGAGACGGCCAATGGGCGTGTGATGTTCAATGTCCGTGGCTCGAGAAGGTCTCGTAAATGAATGATTCCTTGTCGGCAGAACAAGGAGTCATGATGATGTGGGAACAGATCTTGGCGATCTCGTAGAACTCTCTCCCTAGAAAACTAATATAACTATATAACTCCTTCATCAATTGCCTTTTTTGTCCGGTGGGAGTGGCCAGCTTATCCAGTGAATTTCAGTTAGCCTGCGAGGGAGCAGGTATAAATTTTTGGCTGTGTTACTATGGTGATTTTTCTAAACTTGCTTCGAGGAACCAAAAAGCCTGACCTACGTCATCTTATCCTGCCAGCTAACTCAGTAAGCCAGGTACGAGGTATAGGGCCCTGGTGTAAACGACGAGCCAGTTATTGCAGAACTATACGCAAATGGCTATTTCTGAATTATGTTTTGTGCGCACTTCTGTAATATTTTGCAGGCAAGGATTTGATGCACCGTGTTGAAAAAAGAAGTTTGTCCTTTTGCTGTCTTGAGTTTATTTTTTATTTTTCGCAGTATGTGTTTTTTTGATGAACACAACACCTTTTGTAGCCTAAATCCGATGTTAACATCAAACATTCCAAAAAAAAGTAATTTTGTTCCAAACAAATCCATCAAAGAAAAGAGAGAAAACGCTGAATCAACCTGAGGATTTAATTTTTCTCTGCGTATCCTTCCTGATCTGTGTATTACATTACGTTTTACATTCTAAGTGACCAATTATTGAATAGAAATAGTGCTGACTGCAGCGTTAGAGGGTCTGAAATTAAGTCAAAAAGAAATCTGAATCTGACAGGAAAACACGAGTCACCTGCCATGTCGGCAGATAGATTCATGATTATTTTGGTCTTTGCGACTCTTGCCCTCACTGGCTACCGTACAGCCTCTCTGACCACGAGCCAATCAAACCAAAGGGCAACAGCAGCTCTGCACCAAGCGCCTTCTGATTGGTATTCACTGCTCTACGCAGATTTATAGCGTCTCAACTTTTAGGCCAAATAGAAAATTACAAAAATAGCCGAATGTTATTCTTTGAAAAATACACATTATAATTATTTTGGCCAGTGAAAAGTATTCTTGGCAGGTGTATGAATTCCTTTGGTTTATCAACTCTTAGAGAGCAAAAAAAGTTAATTTTGGACACTAATGTATTCATTTAGGCATGTATTAAGTAACTTGTTTTTTTATATATTTACACATATTTTTTTCACCTATTTATTAACCTCTTTTCTCATTTACTTATTTATTTATTTACTTTAACAACTTAATTTAATGTTTGGCTGGTTGCTTTTTAGTTGCCAAAGGGAGCTTGCAGCTACAGTACGTGTTTGAGATGGTCACATGGTCTCTGAACAATGACTGGTCCTCTGCCAGTGTGGTTGGTGGTGAGATCAGCCATTCACAGACCAAATGTCCTCGCATTTGTTCTGCTGTCTGGTGTTAAAGAGATTTCTCACCTTCCACAGCAGACTGGCGATGAGATTATGTTCAACCGTGACCACACGTATATTTCTCAAAAGTCATAAATCACATTGTTTTAAAATTACTGCAAAAGTATGCCTTTTCAAGAGAAATAATTAAAAGACTTTTGCTTTCCCCTTCAGAACTGAATGCAGCACAGCTTTTTGTGATGTGAATAATTGATAAAGTATTAAGAGGAATAATAATGATTCACTAATGACGCTCGTACGTCAGGAGCCAGTGATCGTAATCTCATTAATGAGGTTTTTAATTTTAGTCATAATTCATGGAGCAAATTATTTCATTTCAGGGTCACTGACGGACCAACAGCCTAAAAATATCCATCATGTCTTTGTGCTGACAATAAGGATGGTAGGAAGGAGGACAGGAGGAAGGAGGACAGGAGGAAAGAGGACAGGAGGAAGGAGGAAGGGATAGGGGTATTTTTTCTTAACAAATGTAGTGGATATAATAGCCAATGACATGTATTTTGCAAAGATGGCAAGAGGGATAATAATAATAAATAAATACATAATTATTATTATTATTATTATTTGTGAGACATCCCAGAATTAGTTTTGGAAATAGTCTCTTAAAATGGTAAAATCACAGGAAATGTAGGCAGGTCTGTATGTACATATTTCTCCTTGGTCTCTGTAACAAATATCAGACAACTTGTTTGAAGGTATTTGTTTGACATGATCTGTTCACACATACCAGCTGGTGAAATCATGAAAGAAGTAAGAATACAATGTAAATATCATCAGATCCTGCCTGCAGCACGCGCCTGCATTCCTGTGTCCTAAATGTGGGTTTAAAACACTATTGATTGTCCTTGTTTCATATTTGCAGATGGGAAGCTGGATGTGTTTCAACACAACAAACTGCTGGCGTCGATAACAGTGTGGACCACGTTTGGAGAGCTGGCCATCCTGTACAACTGCACACGGACCGCGTCGGTGCGAGGTAACGGCCAACACGACCTCAGCGCTCCAGTTGTCCCGATCGGGTTGTATTTCACGTACAACACATGTTTAATTCTCCTCTTGCCATTGCTCCCTCCCCCCTCCTCTTCTCAGACTCTATCTTCACATGAAGCCGTTGATCTCCCAATTAATCTTTTAAAAACCTATTTTTAGGCCCTTTCCTCGAAAATGTCATACCCAAACTAAAAATGGTGTATCTCTGCAACCACTAGGGCTATTGTAATAATTTTGGTTATAATAAAAGGTACACATGTGAGATTTTGTTCAGATGTGTAAATATCAGTCTATATGTTACTGGTTAAGAGTAAATGAAAAAGACACACAGCAAAATTTAAAAGGTTTCAGGTCCGCCTAGAAAAAAAAGCCCCTGGGAAAATATAAAAGACTAAACAAAAAATATTTTTCTATAATGTATTTCCATGTAAAAATAAAGTATCCTCCTAAGAGAAGAACCCCAACAACCTTGTTGTGGCCATGGGGCAACCAGTAGAGACTCAACCTGCTGGGTTTTTATTAATCCTGCAAGGGGACATTTTTTCACTCCAGCAGCATTTGTACATCCAGGTTACGTAATAATAATAATAGTAGTAAATAGCTATGTGCAGCATTGTAACTGTGCCTGAAGGTCAAACTTTTTTTAAATCTTCGCAGCCATGGTGATCAATGAAAATGTGTTTCCCGACCTGTCCAGCACCCTTTAATTAAAATGATATTCTCGTATATGCCCGTATATCCCTCTACTCCTGAATGCAATCTGACACTTCATCTGACCTTCCTCCGAGGAATCACCAGATAGCGAGAGCCGAAGAATCAGATATACGTCTTGACACCCAAGTAAACAGCTCTCGCATCGCGATGTTGACAAAGGCTTCGCGTTATATCCACGGCTTTGTGTTCTGATTGGTTTTCCACCTCATTGGCATTTGTAAAGTGCATACCATGTAGTATGTGAGTGCTCTTTGTATATTTAACTGGGTAATTGACTGGTGGCCTTCGGGAGAGGGGGGGTAGCGGGGGGGTAATGAGTTGACCTCAATATTCAGGGTGAACTGGAAAAAACGTGACAGTTTGACAAGTCTCTCTGTGGGTTTTACATGAAAAGTGGATTAAGGGGAACTCTTTCTTTGCTACCAGTTCATGTCAAACCTTCACAGCTACTTCCTCTTTGCACCAGCAACACAAGCCGGTCTCAGGGTTTCTGGAGCTTTAACGTGACTCACAGACCGAGACAGAGGAAAGATTACAGTGTCTTGTCCTTCTGACATAATAAAACAGTACGGTATTTCCTTGTGGTGAGAAGATAAGAGAGGGGAAAAGCAAATGTACTTTTTTTTAAAGTTGTGAATCATCAGTCGACAAGTTTTCCTCGGCACTGTGTTATTGAGAACAGCTGCGTTTACTTTAGTATTTACCAATCAGGGGCGCAGGTTAATAGCCAGTTTTTCCTTGAGAGGTCAGTTTTTCTGATGTTGTTCTTACAGCGGTGAACAAAGTGAGGACGTGGGCTTTGGACCGGGAGGTGTTCCAGAACGTCATGAGGAGGACGGCCGAGACGCGGCACGAACAGTACCGCAACTTCCTCCGAAGGTCAGTCCCCGATACGTAGCCAATGAGATCTCCATCGCCTCCATCTTCCTGTCAGTGGTAACGAGGATGGAGGCGAAGAATGACATGATGTTGAACCAATTATGAACAAATAGCTTTTAGAATACATGGAAGAAATCTGGTTTGTGAACATCTAACGTCAACAACTGGTAGCCAAATACTAGTTACGTCTAGTGGAAATCGATGATCAAATCAAATCTGACCAATCAAATTCCTGAAAATATATATAAATAAAAAAATTAAGCAGTTTTTCTCACCACGGAAAAAAGATGCCGACATTTAATTCAGGAGCATGAAGCACTTTTGGACCACTAGGGGGCAGAAATATTCGAGAGAGAAATACCCTCCCTCATAACTGCAGATCCTCGATGCACCACTGGTGCTCAAGCAGTTACGGTCCATTTGTTAGCGATCAATTACTTGTACAATATTTACTCTACTCTTTAGCTCTGGCTTAGTCGGTTTGGATCGTTTCACCACCTCATGATCAGGATATATTTATCTTTCGATACTTCTTTCACTCGCAAGCCTTTTTTTTTTAGACGGCTAAAGTATATAAATCATTGTTAATATGTGTACCATCAAGTCTAGATTCGTGTTATGTTATTGTCCTGACAAAGGATGTATGGTTCTGCACGAAAGGTTGCTGGCATCACGTGTGCAGTAATTTGTCTCAAAACGTACACACAGAACGTTCATCACCTGTGCTTTTTTTGTCTTTTCTGTCAGTGTTTCACTGTTGGCGTATCTACCAGAGGACAAGCTCAGCAAAATAGTGGACTGCCTCGAGGTGGTAAGTTATTCTGTCAATCTATCTATAATTCTGCTGGTAGGGCCAATTTAACTTTTCATTGTGTTGCGCAACCCCCCCATTCTGGCAGCTCATGGGAGCCCCGGCGTGGCAGATAGCTGCTGTCAAAATATCATTACCATTTAGCCGTATAGCATTACGGCGTGTCAGCGTATTCGTTCTACCTCCAGTCGGCGAGACTTCACAAATTACCTTGTTGATGAACGGAGCCGATATTATTCCTGTCATCGCCGGGGCGCTGTATATTGTTACCGTAATTATTTGACCAAGGCCCCAGAAAGTGTTTATTCAAAAATGGGGGACGAGTGATTTCTTAAAGATGTGCGAGTGACAGGCTTTTGGTGCGAGAACATGCAAAGTGTGGCAAAAGTGAACATGTGTGTCTGTGTGTGTGTGTGTGTGTGTGTGTGTGTGTGTGTGTGTGTGTGTGTGTGTGTGTGTGTGTGTGTGTGTGTGTGTGTGTGCGCGCGCGTGCACACGCACAACCTGTTCTCCTCCGTGAGCGTCGTATTTCAACGGTGGAAGAGAAAACGGAGCGGAGGCTTGTCAGCGGCGGGTCAATAACAGCCTCGCTCAGCGTCTTTTCAAGGACGTTCCTTTTGCAAATCGTTGGTCGTCTCACTACTTTCCACTACGGGAGAATGTCCTTATTCAGTCATTTCTGATGGAGCTGATTCTGTTGCCTTTCGGGTGATGGTGGTGGTGGTGGGGGTGTAACCCAATAGTGGTGCAGATGTTTGTTGAGAATACGCCAGATAATATTGAAGCTGTTTTTTTTTTGGTGTAGTTTTTTTTTGTCTGATCTGCTGATTGGAATTCAAATTGGAAAGCTTCTATGTCAAAAAAGGATCTTTGTTAAAGGTAAAAATATAAAGTAAAAATGAAAATAACATCACTTTTCATTCACCAACAGCCAAGCAAAGGTGGTCTGAACGTGGAAGGTCGGCTAAGCTAACAAGCTAACTTAGGATGTTTAATAGCTTTTTTCTTTCCGTTCATTGGTTGCAAATCCAAGATGGTTGGAAAAACTACGTCCACTTCTACAGTCTGTGGACTAAATAGCGCTCTGAGTCTACATAGAAGAGAAGTCTGGCTCCTTCCGGTGTCGCCCTAAGGGACCTTATTTTAAAAATATATGTGTACAGTAGTCAACAGCGAGAGACAAATATACATTTTTTGTGCCGTGAACTACACAAAGGATGTTTGTCAGTTTCAAAGAAAAAGATTAGCGTGAGGACTTTCAGATACAAAACACACTGACATCGTAGCTTCATATGAGACGCCACTTCTCAAACTTTTTGGTGTGAAGTATTTCTATTTACATATTTTCACAGACAAAAAACAGACAAAAAACGACAAAATTGACACTTTCTTAATGTGCAATGATTTATTAAATTGACAAACATCACAAGTGTAATATGCCACAATTCAAACTCGATCAAATAATGATATATTTATTATTTTATATGCTATGAATTAATGGTGGTCAACCGGACTTCTCCACTCTATGGGGCATACATTTAATTTGGACCATGTGACCTATAACTTGTTTAAAAACAAATATATTGTAACTGAACATTTTAAACTTAAAAATCTTTTTCCCTTCGCTCTTTGTCCATAAATAACTTATTCTATGTGAATTGGAGATGACATAAAGTAACAACTAAATCATTAATGTGTGCTCATGTCATGTCTGATATTTTCAGCAGCTCCTTGAAGGCAGCGAGATGCTTTCAAGGGTCCGGTACATGACAGCCGGCCCACTCAGGGGAGCCGCTGAACACCGCGGTGGTCCTTAAAATAGGTCCAGTCCTTCCTCTGGTTTCGGTGTTTCCGTCCCGCGGGAGCAGAGAGAGAGAGAGAGAATTGAATATGTGCCGTGTGACGGGGTCGATTGACAGTCGCCAAAAATAGGACGACTGCAGCCGAAAAAACCCCAAAGCACACACACAGCTGGGCATGAGTGTGTTTCTCTAACACTCAGACGAGCAAACCGTGTCAGAGCGAGTTAATGCATGTGATTGTTGAGGGACAGGGTCAGGGTCCTTGAAGCATTTAATGCATTTTTTTGTGAAAATGTCCTCCTTCTTCCCTCAAAAGGTAAATGTTTGGTTCAGGATTCAAGCTGGTGAAACCCACAGTTCAGCCGGTGTCGCTCCCCTTCACGGCCGCTGCATCATCCAGACAGTCTTTATAAACAAAACCTTGGCACGTTGTCTCTCGTTGTCACGGACTGGTGTTAAACTGGGCTTCTCCTGAAGCGTAAAAAAAAAAATCTGGCATAAACAAGCTCAGGGACGCTCAAGGGAAAGAAATGCCACTTGCGTCAAGAGTTTTGACGGTGAATGTCTACGTGCGTTCGCTCTGATTTTTTTCCCGCCAAAGTCCTCAAATGGAGTCGTTACATTCCTCACAGCCGTGGTCGGTTGTCTCAGCTGTATTCTGAACTTGGCGGCGGTCCCAGAGAACATTTCATCCCCGGTCACCTTCCTCCCTCCCCCTCCCCCCGTCTTCACCGGAAAAAAGAAAGCTTTAGAAAATGGAAGGTGATCCGGCAGCTCGCTGACTCAGCGGCATGGGCTTCGCGTTGTGGTCGGTGTGTCAGGGTTTGGTGTGACGGACAGAGAACACACTGTACCCCCGGTGATTCAAGGATATTTTCAGCGTGTCACTCAGTTTTTACAATGCTCGAGAGATTGAACTAAACATTGGAACGAACTTTGTCGGTCGAGTCTGAGCCTGTGAGCCCGTGAACAGGAGCTAATCGCATCTGATTGGCTGACAGGTGTCAGATATAATCAAAGCAACCCATTGTGCCACATTTGGAACATTTTGGGTCTTTTTCCTTTTTATTTTTATGATACTTTTGTCTGTGTTAATGCACATACATTACAAACTGTGTAATCAAAATACAGACACTCCTTAAGGACAGAATGTCCCCATTGAAACCCATTAAAACCAGAGTACAAAATCATACGTTCTAATATTTCAGGCTTTCAATCTAGAACCAAAGCTTCAAAACTGTAGTTTTTACTATTTTCCACCACATCAAGTTATTTTCTCATATTATTATATAATATTTTTATGGTGTTTTTTTTTTACTCCTCATGGCACCAGAGCAACTTTTTCAAGTGAATGAAGCACAGCGGTTAAAACTGAATTTCAGGACATAGCCAGACGTTACAGAGTAACTGTATGTTTGCAATGTTTGTCAATGCTAAAGGTGCATTTAGCAGGATTTGTCGGTTGCAGTTTGTCCACACAACATTCAAAGTTGGCCCCTCCCTCCCCAGCTCAATGACACCAAAAGTGCACACCTCAAATTCAATCTCGTTATGCAACCAGCTTTGCCCCTTACAGTTGTGTTTTTGCAGTACTGTGTCATATATTTCCGTAGCTTCCTCTTGGATGCGTGCTCACGACCTGGCACCTAGTTGCTATGTTTTTATAGCGATTTATGCCCAGAAACATTCAGAACAGAGAAATTAGAAAATACAGGCAGAGGGCAGAGGGGAGGGTCTTTGTAGAAACCATAGACTGTATATAAGAACCAAATTAAGTCATTGTGACGTTACTCGTTGTGGACTGCTTTTTTGAAGCCCCGAGTTCGGCGTCGCCATCTTGGATTATGGCCGTCGCCATGTTGTTTTTTCGCAATTAATGAATGGAGGTTACCATATCTGGACTGAGGAGGAGAAACAGAGACTAAACATTACGTGCATAAACTAATGTTTACAATGTTTACTGAGGGAATAAATCAAGAGAGAAGTAGAGTCATTTTCTCAACGACTTCTATACAATCTGACTGGTGGTCAGGAGAAAGAATGCAGCTTTAAGGAACTTCAGCAACCACGTAGACTATCGCTTGGACAAAATCTGTCCACACAGACAGACATATAAACACCGGACAAAACACCCAAAGCTTCCTCTGTGGTAGTTCCCGCTACAGTAGGTGTTTCAAGACCACACTTTAATTTGACGGCACACACACACACACACACACACACACACACACACACACACACACACACACACACCCACACACACACACACACACACACACACACATTTTTACTCACAAGGTGAAAATAATCCCTACCACACGCTGTCCCGCCTGGTAAATGTCAAGAGCTGATCTCTATACTGGCAATTTGGGAGCAGATAACCGGTGACATTTATCCTTCCATGCACAAGGCGACCTGATATAAAACATGGTGCACAACGGTACATTTTGGCAAACAGCATTTAGGAAGACTATACAGAAATATATATATATAGACTGTACAGAAAGAATATTTCCAATGACAAAAATCGTACGTTTTTAAACAACTAATTGTGATAATATTTTGTAAAAAAAAAGCATCATGTGACAAAGCAGGAAATAGACTTGGCCCGGATTTACTGCACAGTTCATTTAATATTCACATAGACCACAAGGTCAAACACAGACTCGTCCTTTAGCGATGATAATGAAAGGCCCTCATGACAGACATTAAAAAAATCATAATCAACATATACTATTGACCTGCAGTTCATGTTTCATTAATCCCACGAGCCCCCAAAATCCCCCTCCTGATCAGCAGGCTGAGAAGCTTTGAATCACGGAGCATCATCGATGGCTGAACTCCAGCTCTCATCCCGCAGGGGACCGGCTACCAGGAATCAGACCGGCCGGTTCAATGGTTGAATCAATGTAATGCTTCGACTCTGCCTGTTGTCCTCCCCCGCCTCCTCACCCGCCTCTCTCTCTCCCATTAGGAATACTATGACAAGGGAGAGCACATCATCCGGGAGGGAGAGGAGGGCAGCACCTTCTACATCATCGCACAGGGGAAGGTAACGTGTAACACACACACACACGCACACACACACACACACACACACACACACACACACACACACACACACACACACACACACACACACACACACACACACACACACACATTTTTACTTTAATCCTGAATGCATCTGTGTCTCTTAAAAATCACCAGGCTTGCACCTTTTTGGTGACAAAAACAGTTTATTATCTCAGTGGCTCTCCAGTAAGCAGCTCTTTAATCGCCTGTTTAATAGCTGTGACATAAAATATATTACTGCTATTTTGTAGATGCTAGCATGCAACAAAAGGCTGCACCATGGATGTTGAATAAGAACTGGATTCGGTGCCTTTCTCTACTTGCGGTACTGCAGAGAAAAATCACCCTTGAAGCCCAAAACACATTTTCCCATAAACCACAATTATAAAAGACGGGGAAACTGTTGACAGGAAACGTTGAACTGCAAACAAGGTCAGATATGACTTTTATGAAATTGGCTATGAACTATTGATCCACGGAGGTTTCATTTATGTCAAACTTTCCTCAAGCCGGAAAAATGTGATTTAGCGTGACAATGAAAAGTGGAGGTGGAACTCGTGCGGGAGAATCGCTACTGGGTATATTTAAAGTAAATCTGTA
Source organism: Taurulus bubalis (assembly GCF_910589615.1). Classification (NCBI taxonomy): domain Eukaryota; kingdom Metazoa; phylum Chordata; class Actinopteri; order Perciformes; family Cottidae; genus Taurulus; species Taurulus bubalis. Next base: position 24,651,358 of record NC_136596.1, read on the forward strand.
AATTAGAAAACTTGTTTTGGCATATGCACAGGGTGAAAAATTCTCATTGGACTGAGTGGCGGCCATCTTGGAATTGAATGGAAAAGAGTATTGTGTGTAAAAATTAGTGATAAGTTTAACCAACAGTATTGCAGAAATTAATGGAAAAACTAATATATTAGAAAGTGGAATGAGATAAGTAATAAAACATCTTAGGTCTTGTATCCAGTTCTTTATATACATCTTAATGAGCTAAATGCTAGCGTTAACATGCTAACATGCAGCTACCATCTTGTTCTTAACATGGTAGCATGCGAACGTCTGCTCTTAAGAACCAAACACAAAGCACGGCGCAGGCTGATGGAAGTGTCAATAATTTAGCAGATATTTGGTCACAATCCAAAGTTACATGTTTGACCTGATGGTGGCGCTAGAGGGAAAAGTCAAGGGATCACTGAAGTTATTATAATTGATCCTAAAGGGATTATGTTAATTTCATGCAAACATCCAATAGATGTTGAGATATTCCATCCTGAGAGCTTTGTATGGCTAAAAATCTATAAATGTACAATTGAGGAAAAGGAAGGAAGCTTTACTACGTGGAGAGTCAAAAACATAACATGCAAAATATTCAATACTTGTTTTTGCCATTATTCCAACTGGTTATGATGACCTGTTACAGCTGTCCTGCGCTGCAGAGATTTCTGGGACGTTTTCTGCAACAATGTGACTCATTAGGGCCTTAAACCTGTTCTCACAACAATAAAATAAATCCTGCGGTGTCTCAGTTAGACAATGCCGTATGACGTCTTTATTGCACTGATAAGGAGAAGGCATCAGTCAGTATGAGAGTTGAATGGCAAAAAAAAAAAAAAAGCCATTCTCGCAGGACACTGGAGGCCTTTCTGCTTCTGCCTTCTTCTTCGGCTCCTTCACTTTGGTGGAAACAAAACTGCGTACGATAATGAATATAGCTGTTCAATGTTGTTGTTTTTAAGGAAATGTGTATCAGACTTTAATGCCTGATATCATGCTGAAAGTGTATCATAACCAATAGAAATTAAGACCAAAGACAAGTTAAAATGCACACAAAATAAGTGTATTTTCCTTAAAAAAACTGACCAGCTTTGGCAAATACTCCAACAAAACAATATGTTGGTCAAACTGTGTGTGAGTCAGGGGGTATGACTCACCCGCTCGTCTGTCTGATAAGTCTGTAACCTGACACCGGGGGGAACGAGGGGAGATGGAGAGGGGCCAGCGTCCACGGGGGACTTTCAAAATGCCATTATGAGCCGATGCGAGACAGCAGCTCCTCAGCGCTAAGCTAACCAAACCAAACCAGAGAGGAACACATGTTGTTTGGGGGAAAAGGGGGCTAATACAGGAAATAGCTTTACTACCCCCCCTCTTGTACCCTCTGACCAGGGAGGGAATAAACTCTGAGAGCGCCTGCCACCAGAAAAACAGGGGAAGTGAAGGTCACTGAGGTCAAACGGGACACTTAGCTAAAACACATCCCGGCCGTTACGGCAGGATGGTGCCACGAGTGGGATGTTTGACCTCGCCCGGGGTGGGCCACTGTTTTTTTAAAGCCTCACAAATTAAGGAGATTTTTTTTTTTCCGACATCCAGGCTGCCCGGACTACTTTTTGTTGAAAAACCGCTGCAGAAAAAACCAGCAGAACAAACAGAAGGCAGCTGATTTAAACCCTCTCACAATGAACGTGTCTATTTTGACAGCATGTCAAGAAATATATAGACCATCTATGCCACTTCATCCCTCATAGCCATCATGTTCCAATTACTATAATTGAATATGTCAATTATTCTAATTTCCTAGGATTCTTCACTTTTTTTTACAATGCATGTAAAAATATTTGGAGGATAATTGAAAGCACCTGTAAAAGCTGGCGGACCGGAGACGTCGGTGCGAAGCAGTGAAATGTGCTTTAAAAGATCCAGCTGACTGTGTTGTGCAGGTGAAGGTGACCCAGACCACCGAGGACCACAAGCTGCCGCAGACCATCAACACGCTGCAGAAGGGAGACTACTTTGGAGAGAAGGCACTCATAAGGTAAAAGCAGACGCCGCAGATTGACGTTTTAATCTGCTACTGTCTCCTGATGTCTCGGTGGAAACACTGCTGAGTCATGTTTATTTATACTGCCCATAAAAATAACAAATTTACAACCTGAATAATTTAAAACACCGTCTATCCTGAGGCACTTTATTCAGATAAAAACAGTAAAAACCGCAAAAAAAACAATTGTACCTGCTTTTCACATGCAGAAGCAGAGCCTCTGGGATTGGCAGCCTTTCAAAAATATGCAAAATAAGGGATTACTCTAACTGTATAAAAGGGGGCATATCTTGAAATACTCACTTATTCAGTGCTTGTGCACAGACATTTGGGCAACCTCCAGTGCCTCAACCTCCAGTTATGAAGTGAAGCCAATGCGGAAGGGTCTTAAACCTGTATTATCTCTAATGGCCTTTAGGGGGCGACTCCTCTGGTTGTATAGAAGTCTATGAGAAAATGACTCTACTTCTCTCTTGATTTATTCCCTCAGTAAACATTGTAAACATGAGTTTATGGTCTCAGTCTCTAGTTTCAAGTCTTTTTTAATACAGCATGATGTTCATTTAATACATTATGGTCCATAAACTAGAATCTGCTTCAGGGCGGGGCTACCTTGTGATTGACAGGTTTGCTCCTCCACTTCTCTATGTTCACTATTGCACTGGTTGCAAAAAGCCAAGATGTCGATAACCAAAACACAGAATTGGAGGCTTCAAAACATCAGACCACTTCTTATACACAGTTTATCCTACGAACCCACAGACTGTGAAATAAAACAACCCAGTATGTATGAACCTCATCAAGAGCATGATATGTCTAACCTGTATTTTCAATACCTGTCAATTAGTACTGTTATATTGTATTACTTGTAGATTTATGGATCTTTTTAGATACAAAATGTTTCTGATATTTATACATGCTCTCTTAGTTGTAAAATCCTCATCAAATCAGTGAGAAATGTCCGTGTGTCTCTTTCAGTGATGATGTCCGGTCAGCTAATATCATGGCCGACGAGAACGGGGTGGAGTGCCTCGTCATCGACAGAGAGTGAGTATTCTGACATTTGAGGTGTAGTTTTTCTGGATAACCACAAGATATTGTTTTCTCTGGAGCGAAAGGTTTCGGAAGCCCTGAGAGGGAAAGTAAAAAAAAAACGACAACATTGGGGTGATCCATTTTCTAAATCTGATCAAATAGTTTTCTCCCCTGGGTATAGGACATAACAACGGGTGAAAAGAAGGTTTTGTCAGTAATACGTTTTCCTTTATCCTTTTTTAAGGTACATATTTTGTTCATCTGTGAAAAAAAGTGGTAAAAAGGTTTGGCAAATTAGCTTTTTTGGTCTGGATCTTTTTACATGTTACAGTTTGTTGTTGTAATACTCAATCTTACCACAAGAGGCTGAAGTGCACCACTCCCCCTTACTGTAAATTAAAGACTTAAAGTGTTAATGTTTTCTTCCAGGGCCCTATTTCTCGTACCTGGCTAAACAAAGTCAAGCAAATGTCCTAATCTCCATCTTAAATTAGCGAGATGATTGACATCAGGCTATCTGGGTTTCTTCACGGCTGATCCGCGCTGAAACGGTCTTGTTAATTCTAGCCAGACGTCAGTCATCTGGATAAATGCGCGCGCTCCTCTTCAGAAGGGATAATAATGGAGCACTGACACCACCATGTTCTAACAGTACAATGGCAAATAAACTCAGAGGAACCTCTTTTTATTTCTCTAATGAGAAGCAGGAGATGATCATGAAGGCATATGAGGAAGTCAATATCGTAGTCATTCACAGCAAACGCGTTGCGAATATTCCAACGTTTTTGCAACATTGTTGCCGTGAACGCAACTTTAACAGCCCCCGCTGCGAGACATAAGCGTCGCAAATATATCAGACAAGTTTAATACGTCAGTGTTGAGAAAATGTATCGGCTAATTTGAAGTGCTTCATCACCCAAATCAATCAGATTATATTTACAAATAAATATATACTTATGAGGATATATGTACTGTATGCACGTATGAATCATGTACTATATATGTGTATATGAGTTTGAATATGTGTATGGGCGGATCAGTATGTATGCATTATTCATTATCAGAAATTCAATCAATTGAAGCAGTGAAAATAAATTATGTGTGATTCTCTGTATTCTCATCACGATCACCTTAATCATGTTCTACAATAATGATATGTATGGTGTACTAATAGCACTGTCATATAATTATGAGTGCTTTAACACATCCATAAGTTTCTTAAGAGCTAAATAAACTTAAGAACAGCGGCATGCAGCGGCTGATAGTCTGTGTCTGAGACGGCGATCAGCTGCGCCTGTGGTGATCAGTGTCCGCGGCTCGAGAAGCTCTCTAAATAAATTATTTCTTGCCGGCAAAATCTATATCGCCGCGTACAGGAAGTCATGATAATGTAAAGGATGGATCCTGGCGATCTGGAAGAACTCTCTCCCTATAAAACTAATATAACTAATATCGCTCCTTCATCAATGAGGAAGTGAGCTGCCGTTTTTGTCCGTGGGAGTGTCCAGCTTATCCAGTAAATTTCAGTAAGCCTGCCCGGGAGCAGATTTAAATTTTTGGATGTGTTTCTATGGTGATTAATCTAAGCTTGCTTCGAGAAACCGAGAAAGCCTGACCTACGTCATCTTATCCTGACAATTAGCCCGCTAACTCAATAAGCCAGGTACGAGAAATAGGGCCCAGGTGACTTTTAAATTCCGTAACGTGCTAACACAATATATATATATATATATATATATATATATATATATATATATATATATATATATATATATATATATATATATATATATATATATGTATATATATATATATATATATATAAAATGTGTGTTTAAATTAAAAGACACCTGGAAAACAACATTAATACGTTTATCCATATTTAGAACATGGGATAGAGGTGCACTTTAGCCCCCTGTGGCAAACACAAGTATTACAACAACAACACACTTTTTTTTCCTCACGTGTTCTTATTAAGTCATAAAGATTTAGATCAGATTCTGTAAACGGATCAACAGACTTGTGACGCCGGTTTTCATCTTCAGGGTGTCAAATACTGACGCTTTGTGGCACCCCTCGGTGTTTCATAATGAGGCACAATGCACCCTTTAGCGTCTGCATGAGGCGCACCCGCATTATTAGATGCTCAGAGAAAAGGCTCGGGTGGTGTGATTAAACAAAGTAAATGAACCAAACAGGTTGACTTTCAACCAGAAGTGTTGTTGAGTTTTTCTGAAGTTACATATTGTCCTTAGGTTTTGTTGTTTACTTACTTTAAACCCAGCCACAATACTTTTCCTAAACCTAACTCAGCGGTTTTGTTGCCCGAACCTAAACATGTGCGTTAAAAGTGAAGCCAAGGTGAGTGTTAACATTAGTTATTAGTTCAACCCCAGGTCTTCGACCATCTGGTTTTGACTTTCCTCACCTCGCCTCATGTTGTAACAGATTAAAGGTAAAGTTAAAGCTTAAAAAAGTCAACAACATTTTCTAGCTATTTTGAGCGGCAACCCACGAGGGCGAAGCAACATTATGTTGTGTTATGGATTTTTTTACAGAAAGTGTTGTTGCCTAAATGATCATTATGAATCAAACACTCAGTGAGCTTTCTTCCATAATCAGTTCGGACAAATGTATGAATGCCATCAGAAAAAATGCCAGTTCTGATTTGTTCTCCCATTATCCTGCAGACTCATGTGATGAACAACTGCATCACGATCAGATCTCCCTCAGGAAACATTAAACGCTGTGTTTTGGGTGCCCATTTCCCTCCTGTGAAATTCTTCATCTCAGTGGCTCACGTCAGTTAAATCAAAGTTTGGGGTCGTGAAGCCAGTGGTTGCACCGTTGACGATGCACGTTGTATTCCTAGGACATTTAACCAGACGGTGGGCACCTTCAATGAGCTGCAGAAGTACCTTCAAGGCTACGTGGCGACGCTCGACCGCGACGACAAGAAGAGACATGCCAGGTATTAAAAAAAACAATAACATGTCCCCGTTTGCATATTTGGAGATCCATACTTATATTTGGTTCCTTAAAAAAAGCAGGCCCCTCCTCTGTTCTCCCTCCAGGAGGTCAGTGTCGCGTCACCAGAGCCAGCCGCTGTCGCCAGACGTCATCCTGCTGAAGGAGATGGTGTCGGCGTTCCCTCCGTCCAGGCCCTTCGACCACCTGGAGGTCGTCGCCACTCTCGGGGTCGGCGGCTTCGGACGAGTAGAACTGGTGAGTCCTGAATATACGAGTTAGTCTTTTAATATAAAAATAACATTTTAAAAACACAACTGTAGCGCGGCGACACAACTTGCTAATTGTCCCATTTAACATTGATAAACATTGCAAACCTAACTTTTATTGTGATTAATTACAACTTTAACAAGATTTTTTTAAAGTTCTATCTCCTGACATCCCACGCGTGTCATGTCCATCTGCAGGTGAAGGTGCAGGGCGAGGACGTCACCTTCGCTCTCAAGGTCATCAAGAAGAAGCACGTCGTGGACAACAGGCAGGAGGAGCACATCCACTCGGAGAGGAAGATCCTCGCCGAGGCTCGCTCGCCATTCGTTGTCAAGTCAGTCCCCCCCCCCCCCCCCCCCCCAACCATTTATCTCAAGCTCTGCTCCATTAGTCTGGGAAAACAGTGCGCCGCTTATTAGTTTTTGATGAGATCACAGTTGAGGCCTCGAGCAGATCGTATCTTCTCAACGGGAGGTTGAACGGCGGGGTGTAGACGTCCTCTTTTATTTGCCGTGAAATATTGCGGCAGTGGCTTTTCGTGAGATTACGATGATCCAATTTCACTGCACGCAGCGGCACATACCCAGATATTAAAGCCATTCTTCAACCTCTGAAGCGCTCCTCCTCCTGTTGACCTCCTCTCCACACACACACATGTATTCATTTCACCTTTTATCTCTTCATATTTCATATTATCGTTGGCCGATGTAAGATTTAAGACTGTGTCGGGTAACTTCCGCTCTGCTGATATTGAATCTGTACATGTTCCCGGGCTATTTCTTTCTGAAAACATCACCCCGAGGGTCAATTAAAATCACATTAGTGCACAAATGAAGCAATAACTTGAGCAGTAATGTCTTTGAATACATTGCATTAATGACCACTGGGGCTGCATTGATTAATGTAAGCAACCTGCTTACTGTTTATGATCTGTTTAGCATCACTAACTCCCTACTACTACGTATATGTAGTTATCAGTTTACTGCTTAAATAGTAAGAAATAAAAAGCCAAATAAAATGCTTATTTTAACGATTTAAGAGTGATTATTTAATGTGAGTGCTCTATACAACTGTTACAGATTAAAAAATCTTAAATATGCACCCTACATGTTTTACAAGCAGGAACACAGTAGTACGTTGGCCCAGACGGTACCAGTTATTATTACAGTTATGATTATCGTAACAGGACCAATGTTGATCCCTTAATAGAACAGCATGGCTCATGTTCTGTTTATATGAAACCTTTATCTCTATAGCTTCACTTTGTCTGTGCTTCTTTCACTGCAGACTGTACCGCACGTTTAAGGATAACAAGTACGTGTACATGCTGCTGGAGGCCTGCATGGGCGGAGAGATCTGGAGTCTGCTCAGAGACAGGTAGGAGAGACCAAACGCTGACATTTGCACACAAAAACACAAACAAACAAAACTTGCTGTCTCCGAAGCGTCGTTTCCTTTTCCACAGCATTGTCATTTTATTCCTGGCTCGCCGCCGCGTAAAGTAATCGTGTTACTGTCGGGTTTACTATCTAATGAGGGACTTCTCCTGGAACGGCAGTCATAAATCACAGATAAAGAGACGGCCTGTAACTGTGTTTAACTGCATTTGTGGAATGAGAACACTTCCTCAGCGGCGTATGGGGTCTGAACCCCGTTTTGTCAGCACAAAGTTTACATTTGGTCTCTTTCTCGCCTTTTTTAAGGGGAAGTTTCGATGAGCCCACCGCCAAATTTTGCGTTGGTTGCGTCACAGAGGCTTTCGATTACCTCCATCGCAAAGGTGTCCTCTACAGAGACCTGAAGCCTGAGAACCTCATGCTGGATACCCAGGGATACATCAAACTGGTGAGCGACTGGACGGATTCTATCTTGATTAAAAAGAGGAAATAACTGATGATTCTTTCCAATTGTTCTCAAGTTTGATCCCCGGTGATGACAAGTGTGTTTCCTGTGGCAGTAAGTGGTAAAATCTTCTACATTAAGGAAGTCTGCAGCTGCAATTTCACATAGCTTTGAAGTTATCTTTCTAGATGTTATGCCTCTGCCCACGAGGATGGAAGTGGCCGAAGGGAATTTATGTTTATGTGTCCTGAGGTGGGGTGGGGGGGATTACTTCAGATTTGGCAGAAACGTCCACCTGGACTCAAGAATGAAATGATTCGATTTTGGTGTTCAAATGTCTAGGTCACTGTGACCACACGTCTATCCCATTCTCATGATGTCTCAAAAACACAAAGATGTATTTCACTGCCTGTCTTTTGTATTTGTACACTGACTGTAGTACTTTTTGTACACTGTAGTACTTATTGTACACTGTCTGTAGTACATATTGTACACTGACTGTAGTACTTATTGTACACTGTCTGTAGTACTTATTGATGGAGCTAAAACAATGTATTCATCAGGGGGTTTCGTGAGATCTAAAGAAAGCCAATAAGCATCACTACTCAGTAGACATACAAGCCTCAAAGGTCCCTTTAAGTAAGTGGTCATCTTTAAAAGGTATTACGGTATTTCTTCCCCCAATTGGACCTAACGGATCAACCCCGCCTTCCCAGGTCGACTTTGGCTTTGCCAAGAAGATCAGATGCGGCCAAAAGACCTGGACCTTCTGCGGGACACCGGAGTACGTGGCCCCCGAGATCATCCTCAACAAAGGCCACAACTTCAGCGTAGACTTCTGGTCTCTGGGGATCCTGGTGTTTGAGCTCCTAACCGGCAGGTCGGTGTCGGAGTAATGCGCCACATAGTCATTCTTCCTCTAGTTATCGCTTCAATCTGCTTCCTGATTTGCAGTAATTATCGTCTGCCGTCTTGAACTTCTGCTGAAGAGCTTCTGTCCAACAGACCAGCAGCTAAATCAAAGAAATGCAATATATTTATTGTTTTTTTTACTCCACTCCATAGTCCTCCGTTCTCAGGGAGTGACCAGATGATGACGTACACTTTCATCTTGAAAGGAATCGAGAAAATGGACTTTCCCAAGAAGGTCACCAAGAGACCCGAGGACCTCATACGCAAGCTGTGCAGGTACAACATCACAACGTTCACAAGGAAGCTATTAAATCAACTAGGGTTACTTTAAAAATGTATTCCGACATACTTAATCAGTACCTGTACAATATTAAGTTAATGTAACTAGATTATTAATGCTCACACTTATTCCAGTTTTGACCTTGTGTTACCTCAGTAAACATTGTAAACATGAATTTGTGTCTCAATCTGTAGTTTCAAGTCTTCTTCAATACAGCATGATGTTCATTTAGTAAATTATGGTCCATTTAGAGTCAAACAGACCATAAAGGGAAGAATAGAGGAAATGCCTTAGGGCGGGGCTTACTGTGATTGACAGGTCACTGCTACAACCAGGTGTAGTTAACATTCTGACTAAGTCTTTTATTTCTGTAAATATAAAAAAATAAAAAATCTATAAAAAATCCTAATTACGTACAATGTATTCGATCCAGTAAATTCAATCAAAAGCCAGATAGTGAACTTTATAAAGAGATCAAACGTCTAAACATTTGGTGTTTACCTGTGTAACTAAATGGTTATCAATAATAAATATCCAGCATCCAGTCTAAATGTCCAGCATTTGAACATAGCAAGCATGATAAAAAATGTATTTTAAATTTGACCAATATATATATATATATATATATATATATATATATATATATATATATATATATATATATATTTTGGTCAAAACAGTAATTTCCCACCCTCTTCCACTTTACAGGCGAAATCCCTCCGAGCGGCTGGGTAACCTCAAAAATGGCATAACTGATATCAAGAAGCACAGGTAAGAAGGGACCGACTCATTTTGCTGCTGATCTCAGTGGGAAAATCTGCCGAGCTATTAGCACTGATTGGACATTATTAATGTGGGCCGGTGGTTTATGACCTCGGCAATTAGATAATCACTGAACATGAACACACTGTACAAGAGCAGTGGGATACAAAACATGTTCAAAAGGCTTATCACATTATTGGACTTAATGCAGTCTTTCTTTACGTGATGAAGGAGACTCGTAGACTATGAAGGCTAAGAAAAAAGAGAGATATAGGGAGATATACAGTATAGCTGTAAATTACAGCGCGCAGCGATTAAAATGTTATTTATTTGGAAATGTTGCCTTACCTCAGGCCTTGCCTCCTTTCAGCCATACCCCCAGGGGTAAGGAGTCAAGTTCAAGACAAATGTTCTTAAAGGTTCTTCAGTAACATCAGAGTGAGGGAATTAGTGAGGGAAAGTAGTAAAGTCAAGCTTTGATTTCTGACATTAGATTTACTTACCTGCTATGTGTTTTATTGTGCTCCATAATGCACCTGAAGGTGGTTTAACGGCTTCAACTGGGAGGGACTGAAGCTGATGACTTTACCATCTCCTCTGAAAAGAGACGTAAGTATCGATATCTATACAGACCTTTTTCTAAATTCTAATACAAAGAAAATGTAAGTACAGATAAGCACAGATTAAGATGTAACTTTAAGGTCAATGTGAATTTAAACCATTCAAATCTAAGTGCTCCACGGATGACGCCTTTTTGTAGGTCAACCCAAGAGTTTTCGTTGCACTGTTCAACAAGGGCAACTGATGTAGCAGTGAACCTCTGATTGTTGGTTTCTAGTACCCCCTTAAGGCCTCTCAGAAGAGGATATCACTGGAATATATGTTTTCTCCAACAATGGTCTTCCACTACGGTTGGATTCCATAACTGCCATAACTAACTAATAATTCATCTTAATAAATCAGTATCTCACCCTTTCCTCCTTTGTCGTCTCCTCTTCCAGCTCACAGGACCGACAGATCACAGCTATTTCGACAGCTACCCTCCAGATGAGGACAGTCCTCCCGATGAGCTGTCTGGTTGGGACATGGACTTCTGAGACCTTCAGCTCCATCTTTCCATTATTGTCCTTCCTTTGCACACCCTGACAACCACAACTTAATGTGCAAAATGGGTGTTCAGGTGATTTTGCATCACCTCGGGCCGCCATGGTGGACGTCCTCAGGTTCTGGGAAACAGAAGCTGCAATTAGCTGGTTACTTTATGAGCTTACGATTGACCTTCTCAACACAAATGAACAGATATAGGAGAATACTCCTTCGACTGTCAAGTTATTAAACAGTTTTCTGCGTTACCATCACAATCCTTTTGGCCAATATATCTGACAAGCACTCTAACAAAGTGTGCTAGTGCTAATAGTGGTACATTAGTAGTAGCGTGTTAGCATTAAAACTAGAATGCTTAATACTGAAATACCGCTGAGGTTCTCCACAATCTGCTGTTGGAAAATGTTGCACCTGTGCAATCAGGCGGCAACCTCTGGTTCTGCAGTGAAGCCAATGCAGAAGTGTCTTAAAACTTGCATTCTCTCTAAGAACCATCAGGGGGCGACTCCTCTGGTTGTATAGAAGTCTACACTTCATGTCTTAAAGCTGCATTCTCTCTAGTAACCATCAGGGGGCAACTCCTCTGGTTGTATAGAAGTCTGTGAGAAAATGACTCTACTTCTCTCTTGATTTATTCCCTCAGTAAACATTGTAAACATGAGTTGAATTTTTCTTCAATACAGCATGATGTTCATTTAGTAAATTATGCTCCAGTCAAACAGAGTCAAACAGACCATAAAGCAGGGTATGCTTTAGGGCGGGCCTTACTGTGATTGACAGCTCGCTGCCACTACCAGAGCCATATACGGTGTCTCTAGTCACTCCTCCGCATTCCAAATATGGTCACTTCCGTTCATTGGTTCCCGGACATGTCCTCTTTTCGAGACCTAAAAAATGCGTCCGGCAGGGATTCCAAAAACGTCCGGGATTTTGCCTCGTTGGATATTTGTGTTTCTCTGGGTCTTTCACAAACTAGTTATTACGCCCTTACAAGTTTTGGAAAGGGTATCTCCCTTGCGTTCCACCTTTTTGCGCAAGCTCTGACTGTAGAGAGAACTGTCATTGGTCGACCGATCTCAGTGTTGCCAGATGCACGATAATCATCCTCCAAATACGACCATTTTGAGCCCTTGGTACCATTTCCAATCTGGCAACACAGCATGCTATACACTAACCCCCCCGCGCGCAACGAAGTGTCCTCCTTTTCACAAACTCTAATCTGGTCACCCTAGCTTCACACGACAATGAAAACAAGTCAAAAGGCCAATGTTGTCATATTTTATCACGGATATCTTCACCACACACTGTACCAACGTTAAAAAACTAACTTTGCTGTAGTTCCAAAGTTTGCGGAGTTATTGATTACAGCTTTAGCTTCGTTAAGATGGTCCTGAAAGAGATCCGTGTCCCGTATCACAGTATTATGTTTTCACATTCCTTAAATCGATCCACACCCATTTAATAATCTTTTACAGATACCTCTGGAATATATTTTTTTTTGGGCCCTCATGATGGCTCCAGATGTGGGTGGTGGGGAAATGTGTCATGCAGCTGCAAGGTCTCTATTTTCTTACAGCCCAGAGAAATTTGGGATCACATGTGCAGTGTGTTTACGTTGAGGAATGGAGGTGTGTGTGTGTGTGTGTGTGTGTGTGTGTGTGTGTGTGTGTGTGTGTGTGTGTGTGTGTGTGTGTGTGTGTGTGTGTGTGTGTGTGTGTGTGGAGATGACACAGCAAATAAGGAAAGCAACTTGAGAACAAACAGATTCCAGAGAAGATATTTGACTTTTCCACGTTCACACATTTTTGCCAGCAGCGTTATCCTCACAGCCCCAAACTAGACACCCAACAAAAAATTAACAAACACCTTCCTCCCAATTAGTATAGAGTGGGAGCATCGAGTGGCAGGGTGCCCGAAGAAATATTTACCTTTTTGAAGCAGAGTCAACTATTAATCCCATGTTTAACAAGCAGAGCGATGTGAGGAGAAACCGAGCAGAACATCTTCAGGGTTTTTACCTGAGGGGATTTTTCAGGAGCTCAAGTATTTTCCATTTTTAAACATTTTAGGTTTACATGGAATTGACTGTCTATGTATATACTGTATACTGTAAACACAAGTTATACAATCTAAGCTACTTGTTCCTCTATGTGAACCGTTAACCCTGGTTGAGTGTATTGTGTATCATATATATATATATATATATATATATATATATATATATATATATATATATATATATATATATATATATATATATTGAGTGGTGATTGTGTGTACAGTATGTGCAGTACTGTGTGTGTGTGTGTGTGTGTGTGTGTGTGTGTGTGTGTAAGCACCTAAAATTCTTGCAGAAGCTGTGGCCTTCAGATATTGACGACTGAATTCAGGATACAGCTGTTTGTTCATATTTTCAGATGGAGTTTCTGCTTCTTTTAAATTATGTAAATTAAATCAAATGGTTTTCTTAGATTGGTCCGTTTAATTTTTTTAAAATTTTGCGTCGACAATATATTATTATTATTTATTTTTATTTTTATTACCAATTTGTGCAGACCTTTTTCCTCGTGGACAGTTTAACTTGGCAATCACAGGGTGTGTAATGACGTAACTGATTCAGTGCCAGCTTAATTTCAACTTCATATATTTAACTTGACTTCCTGTTGTTTGGCGGAATACGTTTCATTTGTCGTAACCAAACGGTAGCGAGTGATCAGTAGTGACCGTTTTTCTAAAAAGTAGGAAAAATATGCCAATTAGACCATAAGGACAATACCTGAGTGATTGTTATATAAAACTGTAAATCATAGGTTGTTTTATGATTTTTTTTAAATAAAAGCCCAAAACTGCTGTATTTGAATGCATTGAACACCATAAGTAACATACAAGTGAAATATATGGTTTGGTACATGAGAAAATTCAAATGTCACAGATGTGCCTCAATGCAAATTTTGGAGACCTCATCTGAATTCTCTCTGTACTAAACCCTCTCTAACTTTATTCTGCTTCACTTTATCAAAATCAACCTTTGCAGAGAGAATGTTCACATATTGTGCTATGATGTCGGTTAGGGAATGTTCACATATTGTGTTATGATTTGGGTTAGAGTTGGACCTTACAGCTGCATCATTTCAAAGAAATAATCATCCTGAAAGTGATTTTATTCTAGGCGGACCTGAAACCTTTTCCTTTTTGCTGTGTCATCTTCATTTACTCTTAACCAGTAACACTGATACGCACACATCTGAACACAATCTCACATGTGTAGCCTTTTATTATAACACCAACACCATTATTTAAATAGCCCTAGTGGTTGCAGAGATACACCCTTTTTAGTTTGGGTATGACATTTTCGAGCTGAGCCCTAAAAATAGGGTATAAAAAAACTAGTATAGCTCCATCATTGTCATCCATGCTTTATATTATTTTAGTTTCCATTTTTGCTGCTAAATTTTCATGAATGTAGTTAGCTAGCTGCAAAAAAAAAAAAAAATTTAACTTTGCCTACAAAGCTCTGGTTTGTTTCAAATACCAGGGAAACTGCAGCGATTGAGCCAACGCCCGTCCTACTTGAGCTGCTGAAGAAATCAGGGATGTGTGCAGCAGTTCTGTACAACAAGGCCAGCATCGCCCCTGGTACTGAGCACATTGGTATTAAACTACAGGGCTCCTAAATAAAAACATCCATCACATATTAACATCATCAACCTTTGTTTTCCTGCACCGACAAGTCAAAATGTCCGCCAGCAGAACGGCCTGCTGCTTAATGTGTGTGTGTGGATTCATGCCTCAACTGTACCTCAAAATAAAGTTTTGCAAATGTAGCCAAACCGTTCAAAGCCTGAAATATATATATTTATACGTCATGTTCACCAAAGATTTTTAGTGCTAAGAAAGAGAATGTCTAAAGGGATAAAATGTCAAAAGAAATAGGCTGTTTACAAGATTTCACAAGATAGACTGTAATTGTATGCACGCATTTACAACATGCATTACGGTAGCATCCACAATGGGAAGTTCAACCCTACAAAATACACATTTTACCTTTATATTAAATGCTGGCTTTTTGGCCGAAAGTGAAAGTTTTTCTATTGTATTTTTGCACTCCCGGTTCCATTCCATTCCATTATCAGAACCGCTTATCCTATTCAGGGCCAGGGGTGCTGGAGCCGATCCCAGCTGACATTTGGAGAAGGAAGAGTTCACCCTGGACAGGTCACCAGTTTACTGCAGGGCATATATAGAGGCATACAACCGTTCACACTCACATTCACCCCTACGGGTAATTTAGAGTCCAATTAACCTGAGCTGCATGTCTTTGGACTGTGGGAAGACGCCGGAGAACCCGGAAGAAACCCACGCTGACACAGGGAGAACATGCAAACTCCACACAGAAGGACTGTCCAGACCCTCAGGTGCCAGTGCTAGCCACTAGACCACCATGCAGCCCCACGTCCGGTTCCCTCGTCTTGAAATCATTGTTTTTTTAAATGTTTTCTTAGTGAGCTGCCTGAAATAAGTTCTGTGTTTTCACACAAACATTTCATTCTCCGACATAAAATAAGTCAGTAAATGAACCTCAAGTGAAGCTTGCTAACACAAGTGGCTTCAAGTCATCACCAGGAACACTCGTCCGCCTTCAGCTTCGTGGCTGTGATGTGAAGTCATGTGACCACTGGGTAGTACCTTTATAGCCTCACGTCATATATAGCATCATCTGTGTTCATTTTTTCAGATTATCTTGCTGAGTTAAACATGCAAGTTGAATACCTGTTATTAGCACTAATATTGATACTTTCTGCAATTTTCCAAAGTTGTTTTTTTTTGTCCATAAAACCAGCGCGATGCAAACTTGGTCTGCAAAATGTACGTCATCCCTCCGAAGCCTTCGGGCTTTGAAACCCCCCGTAAAAAAGCTTGATAGATGTGAGTCTTGCATACTTTTTATTCATTTCTTTGAATGCTTTGTCAGGATGGTCAGATGTCAGAGGGAGGGGGACCACACCTGTACAAGATATGCAACATACAGAAAATAAATAGATGCATGTTAAAGGGTCATTTCCATATACAAATATATTTTATGAAGCTTATTGTACAAGCATTTGTGTTTTTGTTTTTTTTAACCTACAGCATAAAATTTACAGAATAAGATTAAACAGTAAAGTGGAGTAAACTGCTGATATACTGAGTACGAATGACTTTGATCTCTTCCGAAAGACAACCGGGGAAGTTTAGAAAAAAACGGGGTCGAGTCTCAATTCGCAGCAAAAGAAAAAGCTACGACGAAGACTCGTCAGCGGGCGCAACCGGAGGAACCGCTTCATTCGCTGATAAAAAAAAATCTGTATGGCACAATATGAGGAAGCACAAACGTGTCAGTACAAAATATATATAAAGTAAAAAAGAAATCTGCCCTTCGCTGTTGACACAATATAAAAATGTCTCTGAAATATCAAAATAGTGTATTATTCAAAATACACTTGAGAGAGAGTAAATTCCACTGGTGATCTTATCAAAATAATATGCACAATGTTCAGTCATTGTAGGCTATTTGTACCACAAAAAAACGTTTTTCCCAGCTGCTTGCTTTGACTTCAACTTCATTGCAAACTGAGCTCAGTCTTTCCGAAACAGGTCGACGAATCAAATCACACTGTTTGGAAAAAGCAGAAATCCACCCAAAGGCAATTCTATCTCAAAGAGACATCACACTGTCATCAACGTAGAGTGAGCTATGTACAACAAACAATATACAAGTCCATAGAAAGAAAACAGGTTTGCTGCTATATTTCAGACTATTTGCTCTGAATAAATATTTGGTTTTATGAACTCTGACATTATGCACAACCCAAGGCAACGCGTGAACTGCTCTGCTGTTCAATGTTGACCGGACGTGATCAAATAACCGCGATGATTTATGTAAAAACGGCTCTTTACCGTTATGTTCCAGGTTTATGCAACCCAGGAAAAGATCGACGCTTCCTAATCACTCATTATATTGTATGTCTTTTTTTCTATCAGAATCTGATGAAAAAATCTGAGTGAAAAGTGGGTGTTAAAATCCCAGAGGCACAATTTTTAATCATTTTGAGGGACTCTGGCTCATTTTTGTTCATATTAGAAGAAACACTTAAGAGCCGTTTACTTTAAACTAGAGATCACAGTTTTTCTAAACAATAGCTTTTTATCAACCTATCTCAACTTCTAGTTTTTTTTATTCCTGCTATTTTTTCACAGAATTTTTGCACAAAAAAAAGAGAAGCAAAACTGATTCCAGACATCAGAGTGAGTCACTCTCACTATACTGGACCAAAGTACTGGTCATCAATATGTCCAGTACTTGAAACTGACTTTTTTATATTTTTATCTTAGTCGATGAAAACAGATTTCTTGGAGTATTCTGATAGTTTATAAGTGTTTTCTATGATGTAAATACATAAATGTTAACAGGGGAAAAAATATACACCAGCATCAAATTCGTTTTAGATCCCTGTGGTTTTACACACAGCGACAACCCTTGTTCAATGTCGTACTTTCTCCTTCTGAGATGCCGTGTCAGACATTGCTTGTAAGAAATTTTCTTGGCGGGATAAAAAATCATTGTATAATGGGGTCTCCTCCAAAAACTCAGCATATAATAAACTCTTAAAACGTGGGTTCTGTACAACAACGGAGCAGTGATCTAAAAACACAAACACGGCTGTCTGCTGTACCGTCTATACGTCACACATTTTTCTGGCTTTGGAATCTAATATATCTCTCTATAGCAGCCAAGCCAATAATTACACAATAACTTCTCATATAGTGAATAACACAGTGATAGTACAGACATAAATACATACAAATAGAAACAAAAAAAACAAACAAAACATGCAAGTGCGAGCATAGGTGACCGAAAGACAACTTCAAGCTGGAGGAGAGAAACGTGAGGCATCAGTTCAAAGTCTCTCTTGTACCTCGAGCGGTATGTATTTTAATATCTTGATGAGCGAGTTTACGATTCAGTCGATAAACGATAAAGACACGATAGAGTGTTTTCCATCCCAGTTGACCAACTCTTCACCTGGAACAACAGGCAGCGACTCTCCTCCAGTGCAAAAAAAAAAGGAAGTTGTGTCCAACGGGTGTTTGTAAGCGAACGAGTGTCCGACCAGAGGAACGGGAGGAGAGAGGGCCGTTTTTTTGTTTTTTATGGGGGCTGCACGTGTCAATCTTTTTTTTTTCTGTGAGTTTTCTGTGAATAGGCATCGAATGACATAACAAAACAAAATATATATATCTGAAACTATCTACAGGCGCAAGAGTCTACAGTCATGTTGGGGTAGACTTTCAGCACCACATTCTTGTCCTCGTCGAAGAAGAGGATGCTGAGGGAGGACATCTTCTCCGGGACGCAGCACGGCTCCGGGATGCCGGGGACGACGCCCACCGCCCGCACGATGCTCTGGATAGTGGCGTGGTTAGAGGGCTTCAGAGCCTGCAGCGGAGGGACGAGACTGGTTACACAGGAGTCAACGTGTACAGAGGAGAATGTGTTGCACAGGCATGTTGTATTGCAGAGGTTCAGGGTTGATGCTCTTCAATTCCTGATGGTTTAGTAGCAGTTTTGTTACATAACTTCCTTTTTAAAAGATGCACTTAAAGATAATTTCTAGCAACGTAGGTCTTAAAGCCACTGTTTTGTTCTTTTCCGAGTTAATTGCCAAGATCACAGAAAGAAGACTGACAGGGCTTTAAAAAGCGGGCAGACATTCAGGTTGTTTTTAAACCACATTTACAAAATTAATTTGGAAGAGAGACGGCTCACTATCGGGTATCATCGATACTGAAAATTAGACTTTAATCGGGTTAATAGTTCATTGCTATCAACTGCATTGAGGAGGAACTAATTTCCTCCCCACTTCCGTTTGTTTTTGGAATCCTAGTCCGGGTCGAGGGCGGGTCAAACAAACACAGAACCTTCACCCAGGAGACCCGCTGTTCTTGTCCCGCGTGAAAACCAAAAGGTCAAACGCTCTAAACTTATTTTCCAATTGACGTGTGCAACGAGTGGTGTTGTTGCGTTTTACTTTGCAACGTTAATCCCGTGTTTTAAAACCACGAGCGTAATCCGAGAAATCTGTTTCTCCGAAAAAAACGCTTGACGTAACGATGTTCAGGGCGTCCAACGAGCAGCGAGATCTGCGTCTCTTTCCTTTTGCAGTTCACACACCTGATCAGCTGCTTCATGCCTTAGCAGGATCCAATAAGTGACAGGGGCACCTTTTACTTTTAATGGTAGCTATTTAGCAGCTTCTAAAACTTTAGCCTGTCAGAGCGGGGGCCAACATCACAGGATCTCCGGCACAGAGCCTTCAGCAGCGGGAGGAGGGCGCCCCGGGCCCTCCTTCTGGGACTAATTACGAGCGACTACAAAGGCCGGCGACTCCGAGGTAATGAATTAAGTGGATGGATCTTGTGCATTCCGGCCGTGTTTAAAATACCTGTGATGCTATCTTGTGTATGTGGGGGGTGGAGCTGATGTTTAACAGGTTTCTTTATTTCTCTCACTTCTCTGGAAGTTCTTTCAAAAAGGAACCAAGTTGCTTCCTTAAAGGTGCGTGTCTGTTTTTTGCGAGCATGCGGATATGGTTTAATTGAATTTTAAATGTTGAGCTCAGCCACCTGCCCCTCAGGAAGTCTTTTTCATCTGAGCTGGATTATTTGTCACTTTTAGATTGCATCGTCTGTAGTTTGACCACTTTTTGCTGCATGTTTAGTAAAGTCTGACTTCACTTTGGACTAACCTTTTCTTTATTCTTTTCTTAATATAAATTGAGTTCTCATGTGTATCTTTCCAAGATTTAATAAGCGTGAGATAAACTGGTGGAGATAAAAGCATGAGCTACCACTCTATCCTGGAAGTTGAAGATGGAAGCAGATGGCACACATTTATGTCAGTTTCTTTGGCATTATCATCTATAATACAAGACAGACCGGCTTCAGGGACTTCTGATATTAATGTTATCCATTTACATAATGTATACCATACTTGTTGAGTTCTGGCGTCATAGCGTGTGTGTTAGTGCATCAGTTGTTAATATGTATCTGAACCAGACCGTCTAAAGCACATTTATATAAATATTGTCGTTGACAAAACAGATTAAAAAGCTGGCAAAAGAACTGAAGGTTTTAAAACTGAGGTTCAAATTGAAAGAAACAAAACCCGTTGAAGATCAATGGTTCCCAACCCCTTTGAATTGTGATCCCCAAAGACCCAAGGCAACGTCCTATTGTCACCCACTGGCACAAGATGCATTTGTTTCTGGTTTTGAATCAATTCTAGAGGCCTAAAAAAGTTAAATAAACCAATAAAAAAACCAATGTTGGTGGAACATCTGGAGTGCTTTGCCTGCTTTCCCCTCACTGACCCCTCAGGTGGGTCAACCCGTGCAGAAGTGCATCACAAGATCTCACCTTCGGCATGGGGAACTGGCAGGACCCGGAGCAGTAGTAGGCATCGAACGACTTGGGCGATATAATCCATTCGCTCCATCCGATGTCGGCGAAGTCCACTTTCAGGTACCTCCGAGCGCAGTTCCGGGGCTCATTCCACTGCTTCTTTCGCGCCTTTTTAATCGTCTGCTCGTCGAACTGCAGCAGGGGCATCTTGTGCCGCTGGTTCTTGCGCGTCTTTTTGCGCGGCCGGCGGGCCTGCTTGTTTTCGAAGGGCTCGTACGGGCTTGCCTCGTCCCACCCGGGCGTCTCGTACGGATACTCGGGCCCCGGCAGCTCGTTGTTCTGCAGCGGGAGCAGGACGTTCACCGAGCGCTTGCCTCTGGGTGCCGGCGGTGGCGGCGGCGGCTCTTGTTCCGTGTCGTTTTGCCGCTCGCGCAGTCCCAGTTTTTGGAAGCCGTGCGAAATGGAGGCCTCCCCTCCCACCGGGTGGTGCCTCTGCAGGGTGGCCACTACGCTCTCCGGTTCCGAAATGGCCGAGTCGTTGGCGTAGACCAGGATGTAGGGCGAGCGGTCGGACAGGAGCTTCTTCCAGGGCTGGGGCCCTTGCGACACCACGTCGATCCCAATGAGCAGCTCGTCGTGGTGCTTGGCCTGGTCGACCACGCGGGTCACGTCCTTCCACTGCCAGGAGATGAAGTCCCTGTAGAGCGTGGACACGTTGAGCCGAAAGTGTCCGAGAGTCCTTATCTTGTTATCCACGGAGGCGAAGCTCCAGATGACCATGTGGATGTGGTTGTGCCTCCGAGGGCCGTGGCGGGCACAGCCTTTGGAGCGGGAGCAGCGGGTGCTGTTTTGAAGGTCTCCGATGTAATAATGAAGAGTGGCGGACAGAACGTCCTCGGACTTGGTGAGGGAGGTGAGGTTGAAAATCTGCAGCTGCTTCTTGTTCATCGTACCTGTGCATATGATGAATGATATCATTTACACAGCTGTACATCAATTTCACCAAATTAATTGAATACACATCAACAATCACAATAATATGTCAGTATATATGTTTTTACTTGTTCACCTGAGTATTCATCCAGAGTAACCATATTGCCTCTGGGAAAGTATATACTATTTAAATTATTTAAACTACACAACTGATATTCCACTCATCTCCCAGAACTATCCGCATGGTGGCATTCAGAGAGGTGAGAAAAGCTGTTTGTGATTTGGCTGAACTGACCCTTTATGTACATTCGGACATACCGCCACCAGCCGATAAGAGGCAGTATAATCTCACAAACTCTGACCCGATGTGTGGAAACTGGTCGTCTTTAATGCTACGCGCGTCCAAGTGATAATAACACAGCGTGGCCTGAAAGCAATTTAGAGAATATAAGATTTAAAGTTATTAGCAAAAGTCCCTTAGTGGAAACACTAATAAAAGGCATCTTAAATGCAGAAAAGCTCACTGCGGTGAAACACCTCTCCAATGCGTCCGCAGTGTGCAGGCAGGCTGGGCAGCTGCCAGATGTTGGCTCGAGGGAGAAAGAAGAGGGGGTTGATACTATTTTACAGTGAAATCTCAATGTGAGAAAAACAAAAGGTGTCCGGGGGAAAAATAGATTTTGCATTCAAAGATCTGATGCGGAGTTTCTGCTGCCTGCGCGGGAGGAGAAGGGCAACAGGTTGATCACAGTCCCGCGACTGGATCAACAGGTGTATCTCGGTTTCAGCACGGGAATGTGAACGTCACCAGTTTTCACGTTTAAAAAGAAATGCTATAAAACCGAAACCAGGATAACAAACATGTTTATTCTTAAATGCTAAACGGCTTTTTCTTAATTGCCTAAATTGCGCACACATTCTGCGACAAACGCACCTCGGTGCATTTGTAAAGTGCAGATTATTTCACTTGAATGCAGAAGATGTTACCAGATCCAGTATGAACCAAAATGTATACAAGGCGTGTGCGTAAAGCCCTCTAACTAAGTGGTGTTACGTGCGTAAAAGGTTTGGACACCTACCCCAGTGCGCCTTGAAGCTGCGGACGGTGTTTCCGTCCTTGAAGGGGAACCCAGCCCGGTTGTACTTCGCGTAAAGCATCTGCATGTGTTCCGTCATTGTATCCTGTAAAAGCAGATCCAGCTCGTCTTTCACGGGCTGCTTATTATCTTCCGAACGCGTAAAATCCACCTTTCGTCTGTCGGGGAAACTGTCCGTTTTCAGCATCGCGCAGTATCCAACGCACAGATAACTCCATCCGTACAGCAGCACGACCACAAACTGAGAGTGGAGAGCCATGCTGGACCCAAAAGCAAAGGTAGCAGCAGAGTCAAAAAAAGTCACAGTTGTGTGAAAGCCTAGCACGTTTCCAAAAAGTGGCACCTATCTCCAAAAAGACATATCATCACCTGAGGAGTCCCCTCTTAGAAAATGATACCATCACCTTTTGACACCAACCACACAGCAAGAGAGGGAAGGTGGGCAGGAAAAAAAACAAGGGTATCCAAGTATTTTTTTTGTAATTTGGAAAGTTGCAGGTCTAAACGTGCGACAGTCAGTAAATTATCAAAGTTCCGGCGCACAGCATAAGGTGTAACGGAACAGATGCGGCAGAACTAAGCCGCTAAAACAGCGACGCTCTTGGTTTTGTGTCCAAACTCCGAGTTGATTTCAGGACCAGCGGCCAACCGTCCTCCCGTCTCAGCTTTCATTGAAGGTAAAGCATGTTGTGCTTGGTATTATAGGACTTGTGGGACCAGCTGGGTATTCCTCTCACTCACACACACACACACACACACACACACACACACACACACACACACACACACACACACACAGAGAGAGAGAGAGAGAGAGAGAGAGAGAGAGAGAGAGAGAGAGAGAGAGAGAGAGTTTCCTGTTCAAGATACTTTTACGCACATTCAGCCTGGGGACAAATTATCAAATGTTAACTTGAGCTGTTTTGTCAGTTGATTCGAGACGGATCTTTAAAAAAAAAAAAAAAAGTTTTTATTAAAAGGACATTCCGCCGATTTATTGAGGTGATTATTTTTTGGGGTGGGGGGGGGGAGGGTATCTGGGCTGCTGCCACAGAGCCCCTCCGTGCGTAATGTTCCACTCCGCAGAGCTGTGCGTCTGGGCCGCGCTGCTGAATGAGCGGGCTTATTGTCGGCATTAAAGGCTCTCTCCCCTATTTAGTTTAGTTCAATGGGGTTAAGCACACACATCCTGTACCATCACGGTCCGATCCGGATGCTGTACTGTGCCCCCCCCTTCCAAAAAAAAAAAACAGCCCATCCAGGCGGGGTTTAAACACCCAGCCACTGGGCTTCTCTTTCAGGGGCACTCGGGAGGAAATGATTAGGGTATTTCCCCGCCCTTGGACATCTGATGGCAATAATATTAGCATGCCATGTCCTTCATAGCAGTCAACTCACTGAGCAGGTTTAACCCCTTCAGCCGGGAGGAGATGGGTAGCAGAGGATCAATTTAAACTGCAACAGAGTGAAGTCTGGAGCTGGAGGCCAGAACCTGAATCAGTGCTCAGTGCTCCCGCCAGACCTGCCCTGTAAGATATGAAGGAGATAAAAAAAGATCCATCACCATAACTTTGGAAGACACCAACTTGCTGTGTTTAACTTGACTGCAGAAGCCGTAAAAGTTATTTAAACAATCTGAATAAAGGTGAATTAGTGCAGTTGAACACATTGATGGATGACGTTTTACATCCCAGACACATGTATCGAATGTATGAATCCAGGTCACTAATCCTTTAGTGCTTTTGCACAACTCTCATCTCTTCAAATTTGTGTCAATGCATAACTTTTCAAATGCTGCTGGTTATTAATGCCAAACGCATGAAGACAGTGTTAAAACTGAGGCCAACCTTCATGAAGCGACATGAAATAGAAGAAATACTTCAGCCATAAAATGACCATGTATATGTCAATTAACTTGGACAAAACCAAAAGCGGACAATATCTTTAAGGAATTGAAGTCGACAACAGCGAAACGATATCAAAACACCTCGTTAAAACTCACACAACTCCTGCAGTTTCAGAGAGAAAAATAAAGTAATCTTGAAGAATTCACGGGGTGAGGAATCAATATCCAAATTGTCATTTTGTGGTAGAAGTATTCCTCTGAGCTTGTTTTAGAAGACTATACATGTAAATATCTAGGTGCCATTATCCACCTCTTTACCTCATGTTGTGTATATTAGCGGCGAGTCTGGCCTCAAGCTAATAAACCACGCTTCAGTTAAAAGCCCCGACAGCTTAAAAGCCCAATAAAAGAAATGAAGAGGGGAAATAACCATTTAAATGAGACTTTATTGTGGAATCATTACTATTTACAGACACTAGTTACAGTCTGGGTGAGTTCCAGCAACTTGTGTTTTTTTATATATATTTTTTTCACGTTTGGTCTTAAAATGTAGCGTTGCATGTTGCTTGTTCGTCAATCCATCTGTATTTTAAAAAGTGCATATTTCATTTATGTGCACATCTGCTGTGTTGAAATCCCACTCCCAACACAAGCATTCTGCTTGAAAATGTATTTTTAAAGACACGCAAAAACAAAAACACAAAGAGATGGAGAACATTACATCAAACACCCAGTTAATCACCATGTTTCTTAAAACTCCGGAAGACTTTCACAAACTTGTGTCATCATCACCCCAACACAGGCCCACGACTTAGAAAACACCACTGACTAAGAAAACCCTAAACCCCATTCCTCAAACCCCTACTCTTACGGAACCAGAACCCACATCCCCGTGTCACCACACATATTGTTTCAATGAGGCTAACTGGGTCCGACTCAGTCAAAACAGACAAACAGATGCAGGCGGCTGAGCTGCATTAGAGGTTTGTGTTGGAATTAACTCATTTGTTTAAAACCTCGTAACTTTCAGAAATAAATTGCGGCTGAATGAATGCGAGCAAATAAGCACAAAGGCATGTTCCACTTTGCCAGTTCAACGGAATAGCTCAACATGTTGGAACATTTTGGTTTATTTGCGGAGAAAAAGGTAAAAAAAAAAAGAAAAAAGATTCAAAATGATTCTCCTGTCTTTGCATTTTTATGAAACTACAGTCAGGAGACAGTTATCTTGGCATGATGGGAAGACAGGAAGCAGGAGGGGGCTAGCCTGGCTCGGTCTAAGGTTAAATAAAAAAATCATATTATGTCTTGGCTGGGAGCGCAAAGACCCCCCTCTACAGGAAGAGCGCTGGGCTTTGAAGCCAATTTAACATAGTGACCAAATTGTGTAATTACAGCTTCCAGGTCTGTCACATGACATCATTGACTTACATCGGGTCTTTAAATCAGCTGATAACGAACACATGAATAGCTTTTTTCTTCTTTTAAATCATGAGGTCCTCAAAGTTGTAAAATGCACAATAAGATGAAGCTGGAGGAGGCGGAGCTAAAGGACCAAGATCGCCCGGAAGATACGAGTAATTTCATCTGAATTTTATTCTCAGAAGTGGAACCTTTTGTGCTTCATGCGGCACTTCAGCAACTCTCATGTGGGCCCAATCCCCCAAACCCTGTTTCAAGTCTTTATGCTAAGCTACGCTAAGCTAAGCAGCTTCTGGCTGTAGTTTCATATTTCCCACACAGACACAAGAAAGGTCTCTTCTCATCATTCTTCTTCTAAAGACTATTATTTTTGTTGCTCTTCATGCCATTTTTAGTAATGGTATCATAAGAAAACTACGTTGTCGTCACTGTACATCCGTGCAGGACTTTGTTCTAATACAAATACTTTACATTTATATTTAGATCTTTATTTAAGTGTTTTGGGAAGCAATTTAATGAATGGGGAACATGCATGTTTCCTTCTGACTAAAGGAAATTATGTTTCTCTACAGTAAACAGAAAACTAATTTATGAACAAATAACAAAGGCTGTGTTATCTCAAAGATAATCTTACTTGTGGTGTTGCTGATTTTTGCCATGTGTTTCAATAACAGAAAAAAATGTAAATCAAAAGGGAGAAAAGTAGCTAAAAGTCTTCTGCACCTCCTAAATAATTCCTAGAGCAGGTTATTTGCAGAGTTGTCTTCCATTTAAAAAAATACAAATAAAAAATGCCACAGTGAATGACTAATATGTAAATGATAGACCACTTTGATGTCCTGTAAAGTGTGTCTTACATCTGGGAACATGCGGAATGCTTTAAGCCCATTACCCATTCTTCCAGTTGGAGCTACCGCAGCCTGGGGGAGGACATAAAAGCAAACCCCCGTCATCTTTCAAAGCTCTTACGCCTTTAATTTGTTTAGACAAACAGCCCGAAACATGCCAGGAACCGAACGAAGGGACGACCCCGGGGTCCCCGAGCAGGTCACCATTCCTTCGGGAAACGTCAAAGAAATAAGAGCCAAACTGGGTCTTCACTAGGTGGAATATAGAATAATTAAAACATGAAATCACAGGTTATTTGCAAAGTTGTCACACTGGTCCATCCACTTCTTCCCCTGGGAACCCTCCGTTTAAAGCCACTCTCTTCACTGCAGCACCTCCACCCAGATGGCATGCATGATATGAGGGCAACAGATTGTAAATGACGGTGCAACTACAGCAGCTCGGTCAAATTAGAGGCTTCCAGCGCTCTCCAATATGAGCCATGTGTACCGACGTGTCGGCGGCGGCCTCTGAAGCTCAGACAGTCCTGATGCTGTGGTCGTAGATGACGGCATGGGTGTAGAGGTCCGACTGCAGGAAGGTCCTGTTGGAGTCCTCGCCCGGACCGGCCTGGAACCCGGCAGAGTGAGAGCAGTTAGAGAAAGGCCCGTTTAGTCCATAAAAGTGAATTTCCACCTTTGCTTCATTTGCGTAAAAATGAAGATTTTTGATGTCTGTATGTTTAGTGTGCCTGAATGTGTGTTTATGTGACAGTTTAAACTTGGAATGTCATAAAATGTAACAAGTCAAGTCCTTTTCTCTTAACTTCTTTTCTTTTTTTCCTCTGGAATGGAACATTTTTGTCTCAAGCTAACATTTTCAGCCTGTGTGAACGCAGCAATTTCCCGGCACCTCTTGTGCCTTTCCATCGGTTTTATATACATTTGTACCTTCCTCTAAAATTTGCTCCACTGTCAGTCTAAACACACAGTGACATGTGAGGTTTTTAAAGCAACATGGAGCTATTTTTGACTTCTTTGGGGCTAGACACTCTCCCAAAGATACCGCTGGCTTTTCAACATGTTAGCAGATACCCTACTTAAAGCTGAAACATGTGACTGTTAACAGTGACAGAGATGAACGTCCTCGAGGGTGGTCCGGAAACATTTTACATTTCCAATTCTCCTCTGCAACCTGCCGTTACCCATAACACCCGTCTCTGCGTTTGTTTGCAAAGACATTTACAGGCATCTTCTGAAAGGCATAATTCCATAAGCTAGTTGCTAACTTTTTTCTGCCCGCCATTTAGTGCTGAGCAGGTCGTGTAAATCTGAGCTTGTTAACTGAAAATAGCCACCGACCATGTTATATCAGCGGTAATTAGAGCCAGGAGAGCCATGAGACTCAACCACACAGTGCATGTTTAACCTAAGAGCCCAAACTACGAGTTAAAAGAAGCTACAAGAAGATACAGAGTTGGTGCTATTCTCTGAGTGACTTTGGAAAAATGCAGGACATCTTTCCCATGTCAAGCAGTCATTAGATTCGATGCTCAACATGATCTCATTCCTACACGTCATGCAGAAGCCGCTATAAGTAACTGTGATGACGCCGTGGGCAGCCTTTTGCGTAGTATCTTGATGAAGAATGTTCTTGTGTGGTTAACGATGCGAAATGATCACGGTTAACGTTGTAACACGGGGTTAACGCTGTGAAACAGGGTTACCATAACACAGAGTTAACACTGTAACACGGGGTTAGCGCTGTGAAACAGAGTTTACGCTGTAACACAGGGTTAACGTTATAACACAGGGTTAACGCTGTGAAACGTGGTTAACATTGTAACACTGGGTTAACACTTGTTATGGAACTAAAGCTGTGGGCATGTCACTCGTGTGACATAACGCCATCATGTGTCGTCAGTTCCTTGAGTACAACTCCAGTATTTCTTAGACCAATCCAGCAATGGTCTCTATTACCATGAACAGACTTTCTTAAAAAAAATGTAATTCAAATTTGAAAAATTTGAAAAGCTGACATCAACAAAATGTTAGTTATTAAACAAAACCTCCAGATATCCAGAGGACATCTCTTTAGAAGTATATTAAAAGGGAGGCCAAGTGCAACATTATTTGACAGTGACTGTAATTGTTAATTTTCCAAGATGTTCCTCCGATTGTCGAATGGGACACGGCCCCACCACTAAGATGTGAAGCCACTACCAGCTGGGAGCATTTATTCAGGACTAAGTGTGTCAAAAGCTTCCAGTGGGAGTGAGATCCATAGCCAACCATTACACTCAATTTACACTTTTACCTCAAACACACTTGTGGGTGTCCTAATAAGTGAGGCGGTCTTCCTTCACGAGTTCAAAAGAGTGTCATTAAAAATATGGCAATAAAAAAAAAAAATTCATTAAGACACATGCTGGATAAACTAAATGATAAGCAAACTATTTTTATTTTTTTTACAGAAACTAAAGTGATTAACACTCCAAGTGACTTAAAATTAGATTGAATCAAGCCATTGTCATAACAGAAATATGTCAACCCCTCAAACCCCCCAACCCACTTTCTGGCTCCGATAGAAGAAGTGGTCACGGTACGGCAGAAAAACAAAACAAACCACCCAAAAATGAGTTGAGGCAAAGCCTTGATTTTTGGAAAGGTTCCCACTGTGGATCCGTGACCACACGAGCAGCAGCTCGTGAGCTCATGGTGGGTTGGAAGCCGGATTAGTTGTGCGCTGCCGAGCCCCAAACAGGGCCGAGCTGAGCTGGGTTCTGGTTCTGGGCACACGGGTGGTTTGCTGTGTCTGGCTTCCTGTGCCTTCCTCTTGTGTTTTTAATAGACGGGCCTGGTCGGGGCGGTGCTCGACCGCAGCTAGAACACTAGGCTGCCATTTTGGCGCTCAGCCTCAAAAACGCAGTCCCCACAGCTCTGTCTGCAATTTCAAAATAGTTCAACCCCACGCCAACTACTTCCCTCCCCCCCCCCCCAGCAAAGAACTGGAGTGAAAAAAAACAAAAAAAGTCTGTCAGTCGTTATTCTTCCAGGGCCTCTGTCAGACTCTGAGTGTGGAGGAAGCACCTGTCTCATACCCTTGATCCTCCGTTCTTTGTGCAGGTGGAAATATCTTTCCACACAAGGGAACCAAATGTTTGATTAAGAATCGTTTCTTTTTTTTTGTGGGGAGAAACAGTTCTTCGAGGATTGTTGTGAACATAGGTATTAAAAGAGAACGCCCACACAACCCCAAAAACTGTGATTGTGAACCGTGATTGTAGGGTATAGGATCAAACTCTTGGAATTTAAAAGGGTTCTCCGTAGAAACCCATCTGGGTGGCTCCTTGGCACCCTCAGAAGGTGGAAATATCCTGTATAGAACCACCATAAAGGATTACCTGAAGAATCTCATAGGGGGATTCTGGGGGAACCTTTCACAGATGGTTGTAGGTATAATTAATGTTGGGTTTTAGGTTGAACATCCAAAAGGGTTCTCCTATGAGGACAAGCCGAAGAACTCTACATGGTTCTAGTTAGCACCTTTATTTCTAAGAGTTTAGGTTCCCTGAAAAATTACTTTCAACATTTGTCATTTTCGGGCAGACAAACAGGATGTTGTGGGTACATGGCAAGTCACCTGAGCCACAGAGACAACAACATTTGTTTTCAAAGAAGTCCTGGTACACTTTTACAGCCGGGGAACAGGTGAACTGATCTAATTAGCAGTGCCATTTGTCTCCCTGGGGCTTAAAAACAAAGTGGGACAACAACAACAACAACAACCTACCAATGGGTCCACATTCAGAATCTTTTTGTCCATCTTGTTCTTGAAGAGAAGGCCGTTGGGGTCGTCATAAATCACCTCAAAGTTTGGGCTTGAGTTGGACGTGGACGCCTGTGTCTTCCAGTTGTAGTAGCTGTGTTGAAAAAGGTAAACAGTAAACGTTAGTTACTCGATGCAGTGGTGCAGTGGAAGCCATCCCTCTCTCACTTTTGGAAGCAAACTTATTTGGAAATAATTATTTGAAAAGATTACATTTTTGCTCTTTAAAAAAAAAAGTATAAAAAAGGTAGCTACATGCCACACAGTAGGTTTGTGTTGCAGTGGCTGTGTTGCCCGGCCATTTTGGTTTGTTTTTGCTTTTGTGGGCCCACACAGGCTCGTTGCTTCACAGAAACGCATACAAATAAAAAGAAAACATGTATTTCAATGAAAGGATGCCTGCCACCAATAGCATTCATGCCGGGTGGTGACATGGTTATATTTCTAGTCGAAGAGTTTAAAACAGGTCAGCTTTGAATGAGACACTATGTGAACCAGGAACCAGCAAATCTGTATTACCGCTGACGTTGCAGTCTGTCGATCCCTAGTAGCAGGTGCCAGATGATTGGCAATCATTTGGAGAAATTGACTTGAGTTTCACCTTCATTTTTTAAAAAGCGTCAAGAGTTTTCTTTTATGTTGGTCTGTGATTGGCTTGTTCGATTACTGCAACATAATACAGATTACTACAGGCTCTGTTTTCCATTTGGTTGATGGTTGACTCGCTGCAAAGTCTGTAAAGGTTCAGTTTTAACTCTTTTGAATGTGATACAAAAAATATTTTAAACTTGGTTATAATACATGTGTTTTGCATAAAGAAGGAAAGACAGATGCTCAGTGCTAGTGGTGCATACTGCCTGAACATTTGGCATTCTGCTTTTTTCACAAAATCTTTCCTTTATGGGCTCAGACAGCAGGACGCTTTAAAACAACACACTAGCACCACACCGAGGTCACGACTTTGCATGTTTCACGGAAGAAAGAAAACGTCACGGATTAAAGAGCATTGCACAGCAATTGTTATCGTATTGATATTCAACAGCAGGTCATGAAAGATCTTTGCTTTGCAGAAAAGAAAAAGAAAAGCAGCCTGCAGAGTCAAGTATCTTTTGTAAGAGAGGCTGAAAGGTAAGAGGTCTGTTTCCACTTTTGATTGTGAGAGTGCCGTGTTGGAAAAGGCCAAGCCAGGCATTAAAGTAAAGCTGTGGCTAATAAGCAGTGGAAACCAAAGAAAAGGGTTGAATTCCAAAATAAATGACCGATTCATTTACTGCATCCGATTGGAGCACGCTCTACTTTTAGGGTTTCTGTTATTCTTGATACAGCAGAGCAATAGTAGTGTGACAGAGCAAAACATATTGGACCTTCAGGTCACATTAACACATTTAGCGTGTGGATCAAATTTTGGATGTGATTTATTAACATGTGCTATTTAACTTAATTAGGGAGCATTTATCCGTCTCACATCATCGATCGAGCAAAGCTTTTCTGGCAGTTTGTTGAAGAAAAGACAAAAAATCCACAGCAGCGGGACATTTTCTAGCCACTAAATTGGCAGATCTTCTCTCATTGTTGACGTGAATTACGAGGATAGTTGGAAGTGAAAACACCTCATTTAGGGAGCGTTGACTACTACATTGTTCCCACGGTAAGTTTGGATTCATCTGAGAGGAAACAAGGCAAGGAGACCAAAGACGCAAACACTTTGGTTAAACTTTTGGGGTCAAAGCAGCAACACCGAAATCCGTCTCGGGACTTGGTCAATGGTCTCTTATTGTCTTGGGCCAACATTTTTTAATTTCAACAACACACCAATAAAGTTTCGTGACTATATTTCGTGACACGATCGCGGTGACAAACTCTGTCCCCAGACAGACGGCCAGGTGTTTATAATTATATTTCTGTCTCAAAGTAATTCGTGCTCCAGTCTGCACACACACACACACACACACACACACACACACACACACACACACACACACACACACACACACACACACACAGACTCACAAGGTGAACACAATAAGATGGTTGATAATGGGCCAGATTGAGCTTTACTGCCCCATCTGTATTTAGTTGATTATCTAAGTCTCAAACTACTTTTTTCACGATATTGCCAAAATGAAAATCGTTTTGCTATTGTTCCTGTAATGGGTTTTTTCTTTTTGTGAAGAGCTATGATAGCGGTAACACAATTCCACATGTCACACTCTTCGACGCGCCAAAGGTTGCTCTAGCGGGCCTTCGGCCTGTTCCCCAGTAGCAGTTTGTGGTCCAAGAAAAAAAGTTGGACCTCGGGGAGGAAGCTCAGTGTAAATCTGGGAAGAGGTATGCTGTGTTGGGGAGCGGAGAGGGCCAAAGCTGCAGCAGCGAGTTGTAAATATGGGACCATAATATAATGGAGCGTTGCCAAGATGCTGCAGGTTATATTTCCCTTACTGGAGCCAATGCATGATGAACAGCAGGTATAAAGTATTAATGACCCACGCTATGTAAAATACAACTCAAAATGTTTTCATTCACATTGAGAGAACTTTGCGATCTTTGAAATATATTTTTGGGTTGTTTGGCCAGCGTCGAGGTGTTTTCTGCGGGATCTGTTTCAGAGGTAATCTCTCATGGCACATAAAAGTCCAGGTTTGCAAACATCGATTTGCATCCGAGCCATAAAAATATGTTCGGACTGCAACATATTAAGCCCGCTCGCTACAAATTATAAGCAAAGACATAGTACAAGCACTATAAAACCGTACCCATGTGACCTGTCCAAAGCCTACAAAACCCCCGATGGAGTTTTGGGAAATGTAAATACATATTTTTCAGAATGCTTTTTTTAATGACCATGAATACGGCCAGCATATTCTAGCCAAAAGCAAAAGCGTCCGACATTACTGCTGGGATTCTGGCAATATAGTTTTCCTGGATTGGTCACTTTTCATATTCCCTAAAACAGTTATTCAGAGTCCACCTCCATGCTAGCCTCTGATGACTCCATTGAATCCATTTGCTTTGTGTCTTGACTCACAATTGAGTACTTTAGACTTGAGTCACTTTCATTCTTTCCCTGACAGAATTACACTCGTCTTGATAGACTTTAATTTGATACTTGACCTGTTCTCCTCTCAAATGACGAACTTAAAGGTCGAGGACTTTTGTCTTCCCCCTCTGGCCGTGAGAGTAATTACAGAAACACTGTCATCACATGCTGAAGACGTATACCCTGCAGGTGAGTTCCCCACATCGCCCTCTGCCTAAGAAAGGGTTGTCCTCGCCATCGATTGCTTTCTGTTTATTTCCCTTTGGTCCTTCCTCTGAAAGCGGAGTTTCCTTTTTTTAATCTGGAGCCTCCACACCATACTTTTTTCTTGAGCATTCCTTAGGGGTTTCATCCATATAGCTTCCGCTACGGTCGCTAAGGTCCCGCCCACTTCTCTCCCCCTTTAGCTTCAGCTGGTTGACGATAAGCACATCACCGGTGTGCCAGTGCAAAATACGGAAGGCTTTCCCTGGAGACGACAGGCTCAATCAGCATTGTGTGGACTCGTTTGGAAAGAGCTTGAACGTAACGGACATTCGTTTACTATTTGAAGGTTTCACACTCCAGCTTTAAGACTCCACTCGGCTATGAATTACTTGACACATATTACTTGAGACTTAACTTGAACTTGTGTCGACTGGCTTGACTTAAGACTTGGTTGGGTCTTGGTTCAGTCTTGATGGACTTAAAGTTGGGACTTGACTTTGACCTGTTTGGACAGACTTTAACTCGGGATTTGACTTAGACTTGTTTCCAATGACTCAAGACTTGACTTGGACTTGTTTGGACGGACTTTAACTTGGGAAATTAATTGGACTTGTCTCCAATGACTTAGGACTTGGATTTGGGTCAATTGACTCGACTTGAGCCTTGACTTCAAATTGTCTTGATTAATGTGGACTTCTCTTAGACTTGAGACTTGACTTGGACTTGGCTTACATCACAATATCTAACGACATTGACTGCGTTAGTAGATTTCTTACCAATATCGTCAACCACTAGTCGACTCTCCTGTTTTTAATCCTACAAGACGCAGTAAATGTCAAATGAGACGCCGGATGCCATCTGATGTCTCAGATGTCAACCATCTGCTGCCAGCTTTAGAAAGTTATCCGTCCCTCCAGTAAAACATGTGAACAGTCCAAGCTGTGTGGGGAAATACACTGATGCATAAAATTATAAGGTATGATCGGACGAGAGGTCTGTCATTTTTATTTTTAAGTCGCCAACATAGCTGAGTAAAGCAGCTTCAGAATAGACTGCTGCAATGCCCCAAATATGAAATACAAATTGAGGTTTTTCCCTTTAAAACTCAGGGGAAAATGATATTGTCTGAGACTTCCTTTCAGACACATGCATACTTCTTCTCTTTGTAAATTTGACCTGACAGCGTTTCAGTGTCTATTTATACCAAAATGCCATACAACAATTAACATTTTTTTGGCCGACCACTTTTATTCCATGGTGAACCGCTTACTTTTGTAAGAGAAAATGGGACAGATGTGAGATATTTTAACACTGAACATGAAAAAGACTTGACGAAAATGTAAGAGAAAAAAAGAAAAAGGAGTTTTGAAGCAATGCCGAGAATTTCGTTTCATACGTTACTTGGATGTGTTTATTGGACCCGCCTCCACTTGCCGTCCCATATGAACTGTCACCCGGGGCAACTAGCTGCACGGTCGTTGCACATTTGGTCACAAAAGAGCGCTCCAGCAGCTGGATGGCACCACACCCAGACACATGGACCAGTAAAAGTGTGAGAACCTGGATTTGGTGGAAACAATGACGGGTGCTCCCAGCACCGGTTCCTGGTTCCCTATATGCATTCAACCCGGCTGTTTGACACGTGCACTGTGTGTCCTTTCACTTTCCATAGTTACCGTGCATAGCTCTATTGTTATCTCCAGGCGGTCATTTTTCCAGGGTAATGTCAACAGTCTCATTATAGGGCTCAGAGGAGCTGGACTCTCCGCGCTGGATGATCTATATCATGAAGAAAGAGCAAATACCTTGCATGTGTATTCGTTCAGCTTTTCTTTTTTTTCTGTAGCCGCTGAAGAACACGCGTCCCGTAACTGTTTCTGAAGTTAATGTTTCCAAAATGTAAATCACAGAAAAAAAGCCCCTCCAAGGTGTTGAGAGGCCGGAGTGAAACAAGTTAAATTTACTGTGAAGCGCTCTGGGGGAGTCACGGATGGCCTTGTCCAGTTGGCAACACCATTAATATCTATATCTAACCACCCACCAACACACACCTTTGCTTTGTCATTATCTTTGGTTTGATGGTTTCTGGAAATGTGTTAATTTTAATTTAAACATTTAAAATACAAGTGCGTCTGTCACCTTCTGACAGGTGGAAGCTTTGGTGCTTTTGAGTTCATGTTTACATCGTTGTCCCATTTTGTTGTTTACCAAAAAAGAAATGAGGGAAAATCAGATTCACGTAAAACATGACATTGACTGAATATCAAATGAAAATAAATAAATAATGCGAAAATCTGACTGGAAAAACAACATATGCAGTGTGTATATTCTGGTGCGTAATGTTTTTTTTCTCCCTATTTTTTCCCATTTTCTAAACTGTCAAATGTCCCTAAAAAGATAAATCAATGTGTCAATTAATCGATCAATTGAAAATAGATCTGCAGAACCTTATATCATCAATTAATCGTTCAAACAAAGTACTAAACAATCTCTGTTTCCAGTTTTTTAATGTGCGGATTTGCTGCTTCTTTATTTCAAATCATTGTAAACTGAAAACCTTTTGGATTATAGATTATATTTGGATTATATGGTCGTCACTTTGGCCTCGAGGAAGTTGTGATGAACATTCTTCATTCTTCTCAGGTTTTAATTTCTACGTTAATCCTAAAATATACACAAGCTGCTTATTTTGAGATGATTCAGTTTGCCATCAGGTCGACCATCAAATCTACACACAAACGCACACGCACACGCACACACACACACACACACACACACACACACACACACACACACACACAGACACAGACTAGAGCCGCCATTACATAATGCAGTGACACAACTGGGTGCTATAATCTGAAATTCCATTTGACCGGAGCTCAACAGGCTAATAGCACCTCGACTGAGGGAGGTCAGGGGTCAACCCCCTGATTGTAAAAAAAGGGCCTAGGTAAATACAGGCGACCCGCCAAATGCCTTCACTCATGTTTTAAAAAATGCACACTAACGTGAACGTGGTCCCTGATAAAGAATTAGTTTAGTTTCACCGTCTTTCTTTAAAATGGCTGACATCATTTCACAAGATAAATTGATTACATTTAAGCAGCCAACATGGACCGAAAAAGCCCGTCACACTTGGCAGGAGGTCTGTGATGATCGTCTACTGCTGGTGGAACACAGAGTTAATCCATCACACACGGTCCAAACAGCATCGGCGCTGAGAACAAACAGCCCGACTGGATTTAACCCCCGAGGTCCCCGTGTGTGAGCCATGTGCGGAGATCAACACAGCACACGACACGGAGCTTGAGAATATTTTCTGAGTTGGCGATCTCCTCTACGATAGAATATCTCCATTA
The DNA here is from genome assembly GCF_910589615.1 of Taurulus bubalis. Classification (NCBI taxonomy): domain Eukaryota; kingdom Metazoa; phylum Chordata; class Actinopteri; order Perciformes; family Cottidae; genus Taurulus; species Taurulus bubalis. The sequence continues at coordinate 24,688,590 of NC_136596.1, forward strand.
AAAGCGAGGACACGATGCCTCAGGGCCGGGCAGCCAAATCACCTCCCCCACCACCCCATGAGCTGGAACAGTTTTTACTCTTTTTTGTATTAAAAGTTAATAAAATGGGACAGCAGTGCAAATATTTTTACTGTGGAAAATGAAGCCAGACACACAGGTGCATTGCAGAGGCTGAGCGCGGAGCCATGAGCGGATCCTTTCAGTCTGTCGCCAAATGCACGCAGGAAAGCTTTATATGAGCCAGAGCCATTCTATGAATAACGATAATGTATGATATCGCTGACTTCAGAGGGCCGGTGTATTTGTTTTATGAAGTCAAGAGACAGGAAACTGGATGAGAATGTTTTTCTCTCGCAATAACAAAACAATTTAAAGGAGAAAAAAAAGAATCAATTAGGACTTCCGTATATATGTCAGATGTTGCCCAGCCTCTTTCAAAAAGAAAAGAAAAAAAGGCTACGAAACACGGACTGAAGAGGGAGAGAGAGATAGAGAGAGGCAGGAGGGAGGGAACAGCCTGAGTGCATAAACAGATGGTCACTTTGCTGGGGGAACATTAAATAGACATCAGAGATGCTGTAGGCACATCTGGAGTGGCAGGAAGCTGGGTGCACAGAGCTGCAGATCTGTGGGATAATTAGATGAGGGTCAGGACTTCAGTGTGTTCATATGTATGTGTGTGTGTGTGTGTGTGTGTGTGTGTGCATTGGAAGCTCAGTAATAAGTGATACGTTATAGTTTAAGCAGTTGTTTTACCTTAAATGTGCAGGGTCAGATATTGGTTAAATTGATTAAAGGCTTGGTAAAGTTGGTCAATTCAGTTGTCAGAGCATGAACAAAGCAGCAAACAACTATCGTCTCTGTGATTTAGTGGAGCATTGTCTAGGATGAAGACATCTGTGTGTGTGTGTGTGTGTGTGTGTGTGTGTGTGTGTGTGTGTGTGTGTGTGTGTGTGTGTGTGTGTGTGTGTGTGTGTGTGTGTGTGTGTTGTAATCCGAGCTTCTCTGTGCTTTGTGTGCATAGCCGGGCTGGCTGCGCGTGCATGTTAGCATGTTAGCATGCTAGTAATCTGATCAGTAATCTGATCTGTCAATCAAAGCTCTGCTCGGAGTTTGGAATGCAGCTTGCTTAAAATAGGGCTGGGTATCGGTGCTCAATACCGTGAAAAGGTATCAACCGGAATGAATCGGTACAATGTAGTATCCACTCTTCTCCAGTCAAACGACCAGCAATCGATCCATTTTGTGCCCAGATCGAGATAAAAAAGTGACTATTTGAAATATTACTCTATTGGGGTGAGTTTCATTCAGAGTACTGGTATTAGGTATTATAGTTATATATATATATATATATATTTAAAAAGAACTTTAACAGATCAGATTAACATTTGTATCTGAAAAGTCTCTTAGAGGAAATTGTTTTTCAATTGGCAATTATCTCCACATTACATATTGTATTTACAAAATCCTGTCAAGAAAAGTAAAAGTTCTATTCGTATTATTACCAATTATGGCTTCTTCTGTGATGTGGTTTTTGTGTTATTAGTGGCTTCTTCAACGTAAACCTTTTACAAATGCAACAAGGACAATGCTGTGCTTGATTTACTTAAAACTTACTTTACTTCAAAGGTCAGAGGCTCAAAACATATGCTTTTACAAATGATGTTTATATGTCCCACCCACCCGGTGTTCCTGCTAAAATAAATCAAGCTCAGCGTTCTACAGATTTGTTTTGCCCCTCACTGCTCTTACAGAGTCAATGCAAAGATCCCGGAGGTGACAAAAGTCCAGGTGAACAGTTTAGAGAAAGAAAGCTGTAGTTTCTATTTTTGCAACTGACGGAAAATTGCAACAAACTGAATTTTGAAATGGTCAAAAAGTAGTTGAAAAGTAATCCAAAAAGTTGGAGTAAGTAAGGTAGAAAATGGAGGGAAGCTGTTCACATAATCCTGTCCTGAATTAAAAAAAAGAATGAATCAAAAAGGTAAAAAAGAAAAAAAACGCTTGATGTGTTAGTCTTCAGCATCCAGTTTGTGTGTTTGTTTGTTTTCAAGTTTTTGCCAATTACAGAAAAGTTGTAATGTCAACATTTGTTTTCCTCACCATAACCGCTGGAGCAGAGACATGTTTTACATTTTACATTATTATTATTCTATTATTAGACACTGCAGACTGTGGACGTGAACCTATCCACCCTTCCTCGCTGGAGGTGGGAGGTGGAGGCCGGAGCTGGCGCTGGTGTCGCTGCTCTGTGTTCTTTGTGGCCATGGAGGAGGAGGAGGAGGAGGAGGAGGAGGAGGGACAGGACTCAGAGTCCTGCGGTGGGAGGTTTAGTGCACCGAGTGGGCAGCAGCTCCAGCATCTGCTCCCTCTTAGCGGCAACCACACTGGGTGTTATTGTTCCCGACAGAGATGAAAAAAAAAGAAGAAGAGGGGGTGGGGGGTGAAAAGGGGAGAGGTAGCAAAGCATGCAAGGTTAGAAAAGTTGAAAATAAAGACAGAGAGATGAGTTTAAGAGTGTGAGAATAAAGAGACAGAGAGAGAGGGGTGTGAAGTCAGATGGAGGAAGACCCATGTGTGGGGGGGAGTGAGGGGGCGGGGCCTCATAAAAGCATCATTAGGGAGTCGGCTGCACCTTCAGGCGTTCTTGCCCAATGACTCACATCTACGGCTTGTTCGGGCTTCCACTCGGCGGAGAGGATGTCGGGTTCAAGGCCACAAGCCGGGGTTTGTGTGTCAGAACACGAGGTGAGAAATGGATTCAAAAAACAGAGCGTCGCATGTCTGACACTTTGGTTTGAAAGAAAGAGGGGAAAAAAACACTTCCGCAAATAAAAAGACAACTTTCATTCTTGTTGTCTTGCTAATGCTGAAGCAAAAACCAGCTGGTCTCATCCGGCATTTGTGGCTATGCCTATAAATATATATACATACAAATAATGTGCCTTGTGTTTTTCCGAAACCTCACTGTTTCCAGTGAAAACAGAAATGTTTGCAAGTAACGAGCGGAAATTGACACGCGTTGCTGGACCTTTGTAGGAAAGCGCAAGAAAAATGAGTAGTGAGTTTTCAACAGATATCAAATGAACCGTTTTATGAGGACGTGTTGCACACCATATAATTATTCAAGAGTGTTTATAAGGCTCTCTGCTTACTTCTGTGATGTAAAAAAGAAAATTCTGACTGACTGGTGTCATTATTGCCATTCTTACGGTGCGTTTTCTTTTTGTCAATTCTGTTTAGGTTTGTTTTACAAGCTCAGCTTTTTCTAGTTTATGGCCATTGTCTGTACATAGATCACAACTTTCCTAAATATATTTGGAAGTACGTGAGTTAGACAATATTGGGCAAACTCCTCATTGAATTATACCCCGCATTCGTAGCTCTACCTAAAAAAAAAATCTTAACCTAGTATTTTGGAAAAAATGCACCGGGCAAAACAGCCCGGTGCGCCCGTGGAGCGGGCCTGCGTGCGCAACCGCAGTGACATTGATGAGCTGTGAGACTCCGCGCAAGGCACTTAAAAGTTGAGAATATTTCAACTTTTAAGCGCACAGAAAAAACGCTCGAAAAACGCGTCGCGCGGCATTTTGTTATGTTTGCCACAGGGAAACAATGGTTTTGCTAGATATCCTACGAGCTGTACGAGGATACGTTGCTGTAGTTGAACCGTCAGCAGTTTTTACAAGAAAAGGTCTGCATTTCACTTCCAAAGTCTTGGATATTACGGTCAAGCGGGGGATTTGTTTACAACCTATTGTAACCTAACTAGACAAGACAAAGCAAAAGGGCTAATTCACCTTGAGAAAGAGGTTTTAGAGAGCTTGTTCTGCCGGTGAGGTCACACAGGGTGCACGTCATTTGGCTGAAACCTGACAACCACCATGTAAACGCTCGCTCTCATTACTCGTCTTGTCGTGTTTGTCCTCATGGGATTTTTCACACGTATCTGAAATGTTGATAATATGTTACTATGCACGAGCATGTGGAATGTGGGAATGGTTTTGGCTCCGGTGATTTTGCTGACAGCTCTCCGTGCACATGCGGATCTCTCCCGATGCACAACGAATTACAAAGAGGGACTCGATTTTTTTTAGCTTACACCTGTAAGGTCAGCAGTTCGCTTGTGGCTTGGCCTGGAGTTGTGCGACTGGCACTGGTGCATGCAGTTGTTCAAAAATACAGTACTGGATATATCTTGGCTTAATGGGTCAGGTTTAAAGCGCCTGAAAACGTTTTTTTTTTTATTTAAAGCAGCCATGTTCAGATTTGTTTATGAGATTATAGCATTTATTTTGATTAAACTTAAAACTGCACTGATTAATATGAATATTTATCAGTAACAGTGGATTTTTATAAGTTGCTTCATCGAACCCCCCAACAACAACTTCATTCTAACACTTTAACTGTAATTATCATGTTCATTATCAATTAATGTCATTTTAAAAGTGCTTGTCATTGCTTGTCCAACAATAAAACATTTGTTTTTAAAAGATGTTGAATATTAAATGATCTAAAATACCAAGTCTAGCGAGAAGACGTACAAAAACAAATCAAATTGATGGAGTAAATACGTATTGAGGCCCTCAATCGGGCAATTATTTGATGTATTTATCCATCAATGTGTCTAATCCTCACGACTATACGATACATTACATTTATCTGGGGTGACAAATTTACTGCACAATAAAAGACGAGGACAATCTCACGGGTCTAAGCATCTGATTCATGTCTGTCTGGTCCAGACAGGTTCAGCACTTTGGCAGCGCTGCTCAGCTTTACTTCAGAAGTGTATATTTATTCCACATTCTCGCTGAGGCCACGAGGGGGCTGGTGCTGTACATTAACTACATGCTGGCCCTTTGCTAGGCCTACATTGGTCTCTCATGTCAACCCAAGTCTTTGATCGTGCATAATAAGATTTCCTTACCCTTCAAATCTTGTCAAAACCCACTCGAGTCGAGGCCTCCCCCGATCGACATGGACTCGTTACAATGGAAGGAGACTTACCATAAATCCGAGCGTCTTGGCATGAGCTTCTTCTTTCCGCTGAAATATGGTTCGAAATCTTGGGTCTTGAGTCTGTGGGCGTAGTCTATATAGCCAGATACTTCCTGTCCAAGAGGATTATGATCCCTTATGAAAATGACCGACTGTAAAGAGAGAAAAAGAAGGAAACCCTGTGTAAATAATCATGGCCATCAAGCTCCTCCTGAGCAAAATCCAGGAAGGCCAATGGCACTTGTTAAAACTTGGAAAGATAGAAGGGATCCGTTACAAATCCTCCCACTTTGAAAAGACAAAAGCTTGTGTTGTATGGTTAGAATCCGAAAAAACAAATCCAACTAATGTCGTCCTGCGTCGGGCCCCGGTGCTCGCCGAGGTGGGCCGTCTAAAGAATATCCTGCGTGGGACTCGGAGCCCAATCCTTCGACTTACAGTAACCAGAGTCTCAGTTCCGTTCCAGCACACCTACAGTCGGGGCGAAAATGTAGCTTTGGAATGACATGAAATGTAGAGTCCTGAGTTAAAACGTGATGCTGCAAGTTGTGTGAATAGTTCGGAACCTTTTTTGTGGTAAAAAAGTGAGGGGGTTGGGGACTCAAGTAAAGACAAAAAGAGGCCCTTAAAATAGGATGTATGTCTGTCAGAAAAAAGACAAATGTAATGTTTATTTAAGAAATAAAAACAATTCTGTTCCAAAAGTTATTGTTTTTGGTTTCTTTTAAAGAACACCATTTCCCACAAGGCTGCTTTCTATTTAATTATCGCCTGTTTGAAGGACCGATCAATCCCACTGCTTCAGAAGTGTCTGTAAGTAGCCTGGTCTCCTAACAAATTGCATTGTGAATTATATTTTTAAGGAGCATTTTTTCTCATGCAAAACCAAAAGTAAAAAACTGTAGTTTTGTTGCCTCAACTGAAATGTTTCAAAATGGCTAAAGCGTACATATGTAAACATTTTGACATTCAATGTATTTTTTAAGGTTCAGAAATGTTGAGATTCAACTCATCTGAGGTTTCCAGAAACATACAATGCCAACATTTAAAATTCTGGCTTTTTAAATGAGAAGCGGACTCATTTTACCTTTCCACAGTAAAACCAGTGCAGCAGCATTATGTTCACCAATAACACTTGAAAGTTCATACATTTTTTATTTTACGTTGCAATGACTTTGATGGAGTATTGGATCAGAGCCCGAGAGCTGTTTGAGTAATAGCCGACTGACACTCAGACCCAATATCTTGTTGAATGCTTTGTGGACTGCAGTTTGGTGATTTTGCCGTCGCTATCTTGGATTACGGCCGTCGCCATGTTGTTGATTTCTGCAACCGATGAACAGAAGTTACCATATTTGGAATGCGAAGAAGTGCCGTAGAGATGCCGTATACCTCTCTGGTAGCATCTTTGTGGTCCCGCCCCTAAAGCATACTCTGGTTTATGGTCTGTTTGACTCTAAATGGACCATAATTTACTCAATGAACATAAACTCATGTTTACAATGTTTACTGAGGGAATAAATCAAGAGAAAAGTAGAGTCATTTTCTCATGAACTTATATACAACCAGAGGAGTCGCCCCATGATGGTAAGTAGAGAGAATGCAGCTTTAACACATGTAGCATAGACTTCTATACAACCGAAGGAGTCGCCCCCTGGGGGTCAGTAGAGAGAATGCAGCTTTATCACATAAAGCACATACTTCTATACAACCAGAGGAGTCGCCCCCTGGTGGTCAGTGGAAATAATTAGTTTTAAGACACCTCCGCATCAACTTTATTCGCCGAAACCAGAGGTTGCCGCCTGTTTGATGGCCAAAAACCTTTAGGATGAACACAACAGCCGAGAAAAATAAACTTTGTCAGGGCAACAGGTCGGCTCTATAATCTGATTATACACAGATTTCTGATTCAAACTATGAGTAAGAAAGGGGGGAAAAATCCTTGGATGCTCCCAACAAAAACAAAGCACATAAATCTAAAGACAGTTTCCCGCCTGCTCATCGGGTCTTTGAAGTGAAGCCAAACCAGACACAACCTGGAAGAACAAGAAAAGGATGACAAATGGTTTTGTCACCGTATTCAGACAAAGCTAAATGAAAGGCAAGTTTCCCCTCGGGTGACAGCGGAACATGAAATGATCTTTTCATGTTCGATTTTGATGGTTCAGATAACACGTCATGACAATGGATGGGAAGAACTCCCAAACAGAGGACACGCTCAGGTGTGAAGAGGTTGTTTTGTCTGCCTTCACAAAGATAAAAAAGAAGCTTTTCTGCCATGCCTCGAGAAAAGGAGGATTCTTTTTCTCTCTTTTACTCGTCTTGTTTACTCTGAGCATGAATGAGTCCCACTTGTGGGCCTACAGTAACACAGTAAGAGGATCCAAGAGGAATACCTCGGCTAGCGGTATCACATTTGTATAACTGTCAGGACGCGGGGCCATCTGTGGATCCCTTTACTAAAGAGGCGTAAGATAACTAGCGTTCCAGAGCTCAGAAGAAAAGAGGGCTCCTTTCTCTCCGTCTCTCAAAACGGTAAAAACAGATGCTATCAGGTTCACAGCTGGCTGCAGGCCTGGGCCAGATATCCTATCTACTGGCTTCTGTCCTCCTGCAGCCGGCCTTGAAAAGACATCATCGGGTGGAACCCGGCACAGTTAAAGGAGGCGAGTAACATTTAAGTAGTGGCAATAAAATGTAAAAGTTAAAATCACCCATGAAAGGTCAGTTTGCAAAATGAGCCAGTACAAACAGCAACATCTTCCTTCCGCCAATTATATAAAGAATAAAGCTGCTATGAAGAACTTAAATGTTGTGTTGGTTCTTCCGCCCCCTGTGGACTAAAGTGGTAGTGTCTCTGAGCACCAGGGTCTCTTTAGAAAATCTCTCATTTGACTGCAGCAGGGTCTGACAGTCTGCCCCTCTCAGTCCTGGTTCTCCCGTGCCCCCCTTCCCCACAGCAGGTCCAGCAATACGTCAGCGTGGTGTTGGTCTCGGCTCTCAGAGAGGAGGAGGAGGAGGAGGAGGAGGAGGAGGTGGTGACGTTGCTGCTGCCGGGAGCTGAGCTCTCCTCCTCCCTCCGGAGCTCCGACTGCAGTTACTTGAAAGTGAAAGAAACTAAATTCTGATCATATTTCTGTATTAAGTCTTTCAGGCTTTGATGTCTTCACGCCGTTTAAAAATGTTTGCTAGATTTTCTATCCAGTTTCTGGAAGAATTTCTGGAACTGTGTTCGCAAGGAGATGGAAATCAGGATGAAAAACCTTTTACTTTAAACCTAAATAAAACTAAAAAAGGCCTCTGACAGGTAAGCCAAAGTTCATTTATTTCTCATGGAACTGGGGGGTGGGCAGACCTGCTTATTTTCCACAAACAATCAACGTGACTTTCCAGCCTCTGTGTTGGAGGGAGAGCCGGGGGGACCTCCACCGTGCACCATGGAAAACAAGCGGAGGCCTTACGTCACCTGCCAGCAATTACCCTGAACAGGTGCTGTGACCTCACGGTGCAGCGAGCGAGAGGCCCCCCACCTAACCCCCGCTTTACAGCTAGCATCGGTCTGGTTGGCTCCCGGAGACCCAGGTAGAGATTCTGGCTCTTTGTGATACTCTATATTCAGTAGTTTCATTTTTTTTTCATGTGTACACAGTTGAAATTTCAGCTGGCTGGGAGGGAAAACACCGGCGACCTTAAGATGAAGGTCACGTAACCCGGTCTAGAAACAGCAGATAAATCCACAATCCGTGCACTTAATAAACAAAACAAAGCATCTCAAATCCCCCTGGGGGGACCCCGCCCTAAGAAAAACAACAAAAAACCCCAATATGATCATGTTTATTCCATAAAAACAAAACTGGTGAAACTTGAACAGTGTTGACAATCGTAATTATTGTGGCCTGTGAAAACGGCGATGGTCTCCCCCGTCTCTTGACAATAAGTAAAACCCACACAGATGTGAATTACTCCACAAACCTTTTGGCTAATCTTTCAAAGCCCCCTCGGCTGAAAGGGGAGGGGGGGCGGGGGGAGTGGGGGGCGGTTACAAATTCAAGTCAAACAGGAGCTGACAGCAGGCTGACACGTACTGTGCCCCTCCTTTGTGCGTTGACAATGTCCTACAGGTGGGGACACAATGGCCGCACCACCTGACATCCTGTGGCACGCCGCACGAGGAGGGTATTTCTGAATATGTGTGTGTGTGTGTGTGTGTGTGTGTGTGTGTGTGTGTGTGTGTGTGTGTGACTGTATGTGTTTATTTGTAGCATAGAAAGAGTGTGAAATGACTAGAGAGAGTTTACTGGAGCTAACTTCCTCCAAGGGCTAAGTTGCAAAAGCCGGTGATGCCTGATTGACTGAATTCAGTTCATATCAGAGCTTTTTTTCATAGAAATTAAGTAATGGGCTCAAAGGAAACCAAGCAACTCATTTAGTGTTTTCTCTCGCATTGTTGAGACCACTAAACTACTAGGTTAGGTTTATTTAAGACTAATAAGTACCTGATTGTATTAACATAACTACAGAAGTGGCGTTACTTTAAGTCCTGAATGTTTTGTGACCGATAAGTAAATGTTTGGGTTAAAATGTGATGGTTTGGGTTGTAAACTTTCCTGTCAAATGTCAACTTTCATAAACTGGGATGAAATGTCTGGTCAGTACTTGGAATCCTTAATCTAATAATCCTTAATTCAAATTCAAAATTTGAGAACTCTTTTGTTTTAAAAGGGCTATGTTGAACCCCCCCCCCTCCCCCCTACACAAACACACACAAACACCACCAACCTGTCCGTCGCCCCCAGTCCCTGGGAACAATCCTGCAGTGTCAGGAAGCTGTGCAGGTGTCTTGCGGTGTCAGCTGCCATGCTGTTTATTATTGGTGGGCAGCGCTTTAGGAGGAATCCCGGGCCATCACTAACAACTGTGTAAATTTGTTGGGGTAAGGAAAACATGGCCCCGTACGACAGGAATGTGTTTTAGGTGGGAGCCCCTCTTTTCTGGCAGGCTTTAACTCAAGTCCCCCTTTCTGGACATGGAGTGTGTGTCTGTTTGTGAGTTTATTTAGTGATCCATTAGCTCCTACAAAAACATCAGCAGGCTACACTTCCTGGGATCCACATAATGTTTTTAGAATACTCCCACTGAAAAAAAAAATTGCGTCGTCCAAGTGAAATGGAAGTTCGAGCGTCTTTAGCTTCTCTACCGTGACGTATTTCACAGTAAAACCAAAGACTGTATCAGAAGTGGACATAATCACTCTGATGTCACCCGTTGGTTTGTGCCGTTCTGATAGAGACCAAAAACTCATTTTTACAATGTTTACTGAGGGAATAAATCAAGAGAGAAGGAGAGTAATTTTTTCATAGACTTCTATACAACCAGAGGATTTGCCCCCTGGTGGTCAGTAGAGAGAATGCAGCTTTAAAACATGAAGCATAGACTTCTATACAACCAGTGTAGTCATCTGGTTTAGCCTGATACGAAGCTACCGAGGACTGCCGGTCGTTCTGCGTTATCCAACGGACCTTTGCTTGCAGATGAGCGGTACGTTGTTTTGGAAACAAAATCAACGTTTTCTTTCCACCGATATCCAAACGCACGCCTGTTATCTTTCCATATTTCTCTATTAGCTACAAACAAACGGTGAAGTACGGTTTTTATAGGACTGACGTGACTAGCTAGTTGCCCAAAGTCTCATTTGATTGAATGAACTTTTGTGCATCAAACATTTGAAACCGTTTTCCAGGACGAGAAAAGATTTGAAGGGGATTTGGATGTGAAAATACTTTAATGAATACTTGAACAAAAAAAAGAAATGTTAAAATGTCTTTTAATATTTAACTTGGTCTTTAAAGTGTTTTGTTTTTTACTTCTTTCCACACTTTAAAAAGATTCTGATGACAACTTCCAAGCCATCGATCATCTGGCTCTCCAGCCGCTCTGCCTTCTTTCAGCTAACCGTTCCCTTTGGTTCCAGTTTAGTGATCCGACGGTCAGTATTGCACAATACTCCAACCTCTCCAACGTTCTTGTTACACACAGACAACTCTTCTTTGAGGGCATTTATCTGCGGTTGTAGTTTATCTATCACTGTGCATATTTCCTCAATTAGTTCTAATTCTAAAGTACTTTTCAGAGGAGGCAAGTACTGATGTCCTCTTCTCATGTCGCTCAGTTCTTATCAACCTCAGCGACAAAACCGGAACTTTAAAATCAAAATTTTTCCTTGAATTTCTTTAGTGAATTATCTTTCTTTCTTTCTTTTATTTTGCCACATTTCAAACGGTGTGTTCTGCATGTTTTTAAAGCATGCTCATTGTGTGTGTGTTTCTGTATTTCAGAGAGTTTCTGGGGTTCAGGAGTTGGCTGTGGATGATTATTTATTTGACTTGGAAGTGACTTCACACAGCCCGACTTGTGTGATAGATGCAACGGTAGAAACCATGTGTGTTGAGGTGCTCTGCGTCCGCGGGGATCTTTCCGAATTACACATCCTGCAGGAAGTGTGAGCCAGAGCTTACTTGCAGGCAACAGTTTATGGGCAACAGACAAGGTCATTGCAGACACAAACCTACAGCATATTGTGATGCAATACATGTATACTGGCATAGAGGATCTAAAAAATATTACCCGCTGGCAACTTTGATGACAAAAACCACCATAGCCTGACTTTGATTAAAGAGGTTAATATGTGAGAGTTTAACAAAAATACCCATCATACATGGAGCAATATTGTATGAAAAAAAAAACTGAAACTGTTACTTGGCAGTGTTCTCTATGTGATAAAGAACCTTTTTCTGCATCACTTTAAAACATATCTTTGATCCTGTATGGCCCAGTTGACGTTAGATCGGTCTACTTCTGACAGCAGACGCATTCATTACAACCAGCACATCCAGGAAGCGTGATCAACGCTGACCAATGCACAGATGTTGGCCCGCGATGCAGTAATTCCTGGAAACAGCAGTTGAATTTGAAGTTCATGTAGCTTTTTGGAGAGACATTAAGTTACATGGGCCACACAAACAACACACATAAGTCAACGGATCCTCTTACAATATGACACTGTATCTTGCCAAAAGTTATTTGTCATGCGTTTTTCAATGAATGTCCAGAAACACGAGCAATCAGTGTGCCTGTGCACGCCCCCGCAGTGTTAATGGTAAAACAAATACTAAAGTAGATTTTTACGTTAGGAAATGATCGTAATTTGGGTTAAAATAACTACAGAAGTGGCGTTGCTTAACTACAGAAGTTAAGTAACAAATATTTAACATTCTGGTTTCACAAAAGACACGTACAGCGGCCTCCTGTGTGAAAGTTCCTCCAACTCATCCCTCTGTGCACTTTGACAGTCTTTATACTACGTCATCTATCCTGGCAAAAGATTACGTACAAATTGATTACCATAAAAGCATGGTTACAAGCCGCTACTACCTTCGGTGGTTGTCCCCGCTGTAGCAAGCTAGCGCTACTGCTAGCTCCCCGCTGCTGCTGCTACTGCCCGCGTCCCCTCTGTCCGAGTCGGGCGTCGAGCCGGGGCTGGTCCCGCTACCTTCGGTGGTTGTCGGGGAACAAGCGAGAGCTAGCGGAGAGCTAGCGGAAGTTAGCGGGGAACTAGCAGCAGCGATAGCTGGCTACAGCGGGGAACTAGCGGGGACACCCACCGAACGTAGTAGCGGCTTGCAACCCGACTTTTACGGTGTGTGGGTTATGGAGAAATTGATAGTGCATTACTTTCCATAGCTATAGCTACGAACAATGTTTGTGACCTATTGTTTGCGATCACTCTCTGTAAGATTTACAGAGAAGTTTACAATGCAAACCTTGTCATTTCTGTCATGATCCCATTATGATACTGAGATACCTCACCAGCGGGTCAAAAAATGTAGACAATTTCCAAAGCTTTTGGTTGTGTGTGCATGCAATAAGGATGGAAATAATCAAAAGACATTTATTTTCCTTTCGTTTATAATTACAGGGTGTGTCACTAGACAGATGTCTTGGCACCGGATACAAAGAATGCACAAGTTAACTATTCAAAAGGACGTCTGGCCCTACATGGTGGTTTAATGTTATATCTGTATTCTCTTAAAGCCCTGCACAAAGGCTGGCCAGGCCACACAAAACAATGTCAAGAAACATTTGCTTTATTCGACGCAATGTTTTATTGCATTAGAGGAGTCATTTTGTCTTTTGTAGCTCACCTCCTCATCCCTTATTAAATATTTATTTTATTTTCTCATGATCTATAAATAAATTTATTGCCAAATGGCTGGCAGTTTTTTTTATGTTTCCTTTCTTCCTTGAGAACTGGGTTGTAACTGTGTGTAGGAGTGTGTGTGGTTTTGCACATATCAATTGAGTTGCGTATGACGTAAGAGTTTTTTTTGTCTGTCATTTGTATGTCCTTGAGACCACAAGAATGTGCGAAATTCAACTATGCAAAGGACACGGTGCCAAATAGTGCTCAGAGGATATGTGACTTAAAGCCCAGACAAGCTCATAATGCAACATACAGTATACAGTGATCTTGGGGTGATGCATGCCAAATACTGATGCTGGATGTTTGGTTGTTGTTTAGACGTCAGTTTAGGAAAACGGGCAGATTTGTGCATTTGTTTATCCCGAGTGCTCTCCATCTGCATCCATAAACAGACTGCATTGGGTGTTTGTGCGAAGAGACGGATGATATAAATCTAGAAGCAGGTGTCCTCCTATTGGGCTTTCTAAACACCCAATGGTGGACAGCTACGCCCAGTGAGGTTAGCCATGAGTGCAGAACAACCGTGGCCAGATACCAAAAGGGAACCAGCTCGGTCGATCCGTCAAGGAAAGCGAGGCAGCTAGCTCCACCCTCTTTCGGCTGCGTTTGTCCCAGGTCTTTTTGGAGAACTCGCCAGTAAAGCCGTCGTCGCCACAAAATAAGTGGCTTGAACCCACACACTTCAAATTACAGGGCACGGGAAATCAGAAAATGCTATCCTGCTTCTCACAATTGGTGTTTTAGGAATTCTATTAAAACTCCTTTTCGTTCGGCCCCACGGAGCAGCTTCTTTGATTTTCCTCCCCAACTTGCATCGGTTTCACATCGTGCTTGCTTTGTTTGGAGGGTTTTCACCGCCCGCGCTAACGATGCATCGGGCTGTCGAGTGGACACGGCTGCATGAAAAACATTGTAGTTTGACAGATTTAGAAAAAAGCAGCAGCGTGGTTTCTGATCTGGGAGTCATGGGTTGTCTTTGGAAGACGTGTTGGACGTGCCCATTGAACTCGAGAGCTCACTGGGAAAGAGTTACATATTCACACCGTGCTCTTACTGAAGCGGTGCCAAAGCAACTTCCTGCTGCAGCGTAAAGCCGTGATGGGAACACGAAAACATGACCTGCACCAGTTTCCTAAAATCAACACTTCGAGCAGATTAACAGCTAATTTTTTATGTTGTTTTTTGTCACAAGGAGTCTGAACAAAAGTAAAGTCCTTCAAATGATTTTTACTTTGACCTTTTTTCAGTCAACTATGGTTAAAGTACTACTAAACCTAACAGACAAATGAAAGAGTCCAATAAATACAGAGCTGTGACGCTTTTTGCAAGATTCGCATCGGTAGACCATCTGCTGTGCAGCTCAACTACAAACAACGACGTAAAGAAGTTTCTTTTTTGAGACACACTTGCAACAACTAACTCAAACTGTCCACAAGTCACTGATTTGAACCGGACAAAAAGACAAAGCGACCAGCAAACTAATGGGATCTCTCTGAGTTGAAGAAGAGTTAAAAGTTTGAAACCTTTGGCGGTGGCAAACATTTCCCTGCTGCCTACGACTGCAGCCGATAAAGGCCTTCCCCGCATGGAGAATAAGCTGTCAGCTTGACAGGTGGCATCACTTACAGCTCTTGGTTCAGAGCCCTGTAACAGGAAAAAAGGGTAAAGTTTCTGCTCCCTGGAAGAGAGAGAGAGAGAGAGAAAAATATAAATCCTGCCCCTACAGTAAATTATTTGCATGCCTGAATTCAGGGAGGAGTTACGGGTTGAGAATAGCAGGCAGGTCTGGCACATGTGGTCAAAACACAAAATCAGTCAAACGCCATCTCAGCTATACGGATTTCAGACACCAAAGTGACCAAGCGATGCATATCTTCTGCCTCCCCTACACTCCTACGATCATTTCCCACATTCCACTGGCTTTTAAATTACATGGGGAAAGAACGATTACAAGTAAAGCCCCAAAATACATGAGAAAGCAGTGCAACGGAGACGCATGTCCACTTGGGAGTTTGCGAAAGCTTGTCTGCTAAAAAAACTGAAGAAAAAAAAACAGATTTGGGATTACGGTGCCATTAACTTTGTGGGCACTTTAATCCTTTTCGGTTGCATTTCCTGTCCTGTTTATGGACCGAGTCTTTTTTAGTTTTTGCATATGCACGTCTGAGGGCTGGCACGTTGCAGCAGCTGTCCACATGTGGCACATGGGAAATATCACTGTGATATACTTGTGAAAAAAACTAAACGGCAAGATAAAGAAACTATTCTGGGGTTTCTTATAGTTCCACACAGTGTCAGATATATGTCTTGCATGTAAGTCGTAGAATCTGACAGCATGTGGCAACAACAACAACAACAAAATACTTTATCTTAATCCAAACCAGCAGTTGACACTCCAGGGTGAGTCTGGATGTCTAAATAGTGAGTAATACCTCCGTGCAGTGTTCCCTCTAAGATGCGCGTGTGCGCGGCCACGCAGGCCAGTCGAAGTGGCCGCGCAATAGATTTTTCAGACCGATTTTTTTTCAGGGGTTAAAAATCTTTTTTGCGCCAGTGTTTCTGAGATAGGAGTGAGCCATCTTCACAATAATAAGATCTTTGATGTGACGTGTCGAGTCTTCTTGGCCAATCAGCGTCCCGTTTCTCGTCATGCGCTCTCTGTACCTCTGCTAGCGCTCTGCCTCCGTTAGCACCTCCCACCCCCGCTGTCCTCCTCCGGGCGCCAGGAGTGAAGCTCGCCCAGAGCGCCACATGAGCTCGGGCCGGCGCTGTTTAGGCTCCTCTTGGCGGGCCCTGCTCCAGCAGCTATAGGCCTCCATGGCGAAAAGAAAGGCAGAGCAGGTGCCCCAGAAAAAAGTCTGCCTAACGTTCAAACATGAGTGGCTAGGTGAAATAGTCCAAACTGACACAGGTAAGATGAAACTTTCAGACATATTTAAATATGAAGAATATGAAGTTATTAAATTGTTTATATATGCTACCTTTAGGAAAAATGACACCATGTCAATTTAATTGGACTATAATTATTGTTTAGCACTGCATTAGCATTTTTCTTTCAATGAAGTTCCACTTAAATGTTGTGCCTGCTGAGAAATGACTAAACACCTTTGATACTTTTATTTTATATATATATATATATATATCATTATCAGTCATAACCAGTGAACCAGTCATAACCTCCCTTTATTGAAGTTCAACAAAGATCCTTTAAGTTCAACTAAACTGACTGGTAAAACACCATCATTAAAATGTTCCCAAAGTCCAGCCATTATAAAGGATATTGAATAAATATCAACCTTGTATACATATTGATGCATTTGCTGTCATTGCTTTGAATCCCCTATGGCTAACGCAGGCTTGTGGTCATTTTCGGCAGGTCGCGTTGTTGCGAATTGCTCACAGTGCTGAAATGTGCGCTCAGAAAAAAAAGTTTTTGCTCGGTGCTGAAAGAAATTAGAGGGAACATTGCCTCCGTGTACTTTGATGTTGCTTATACATTATTTCTGAGAATGTGCGGATGAGCTACTCTTGGTTTAGAGTCAAAGGACCACAATCTGCTCAATACATGAGTCCTTACACACACGTTTTATAGAAGGTGTGACTGTGCAGAACGATGCACATTTAATTGCATTATTGGAGGAAGCTCTCATCTACGAGCCAATATTTAATATTATGGTCGATAAATTATATTATTAATCATCTATAAGTCCTTTATACATAATTTACAAATGGAGAATCCATCATTTATAAAGTATGAAAACTCAATCATGAAACGCATAAGTCAAGCTTATTAATCAAGAATAAAACATGTATAACTGTGTTTATGAAATGCATACTAATGAGGGTTGGAACAATGCTATATATGATGAATTAAGTGTTTATTCATGCTTTACTAATGCTAAATAGTGTGTTGTTATGATAAAGTGCTACCATTATTAGATGGGAGCTTTTGAAAGATAAAACAGCAACAAGGTCACGATTGCTGCCGTTTCATCTTTTTTTTTCTTCTTTTCTGTACTCTGGGAAAAACAGTATTATTTTGAGACTCTTATGTGGTACAACCCAACATGAGCGTTATCATTCCAAAACATAAAATATTTTATGTTTTTTTTATATGCCAATCATTAATGACTAATGGCCGCATTAAGACACCAAAAAAGGGTCGAATCGATGCCCAGTGTCGTCTGTGGTGGTTGTCAGAAAACATCTTGAAGGAAAACGAAAAACAACAAAGGTGACAAAGTCTCGCAAACCAACACCGATACCTCTCCCCGCTTTTATTTTAACCACTGTTAGCAAATAAGAGCCCAAAGAAACCAATCTTAATAAAGATGGACATCCAAAGTCATTCCACCTTATTTAGCAGAAACTCTCAATCCATGATTTCAATCTTTAATAATGTATTTTAAATGAACTCTTCTGTGAACACACAAATGTATTTTCTTGACTGAAATGAGCAGCGATCGTCCTCCAAATAATAAAAGATGAACACATGGCCAAACACTGAACTGCTGACACGCAGAGACCTGCTTGTGCAGGTGCGTGAAGCTGGTACACGGGTTTGTGTGATTTGTAAAGCAAGCCTTTATTAGGATCCCAGTCCCTGAGAATGTGTCCACAAATGCCTGACACAAAAGTCTTGAGGTTTTTCCCGTCTTTGTTTTTCAGTCGGGAGCTGGTCGGACTCTAAAGCTACCGTGTTTTCTTGGGGGAACAAAGGCGAGACCTTGAGGTAATCGTAGCTGCGTTAAGGATTTTTTTATTCCTCGTGCATGTGTGGGAAAATGAGGGCATGCAAACAATGTTGCCGTCCGTGGTGGACGGCGCGTCATCTATGACGACTGTTTCAACGCTGTGGAAGAACAGGGTTGTTTTAACTGAAACCGATATGCTGCAAAATCAACACTGTAAAGTTAAGACTGTCAATCATCACTTTCGTGGGTTGTCAGGAAAAATTATTTCCAACACGTTTTGTTTTGATATCTAAATACAATGGAATATCGTTGGAAGTTATTAAAGGATTTGAAACTTAAACCAAAGTTTGACCCGAGATTTACGCTTCACACGATGATTTTATCTATTGGATGAGTCCGTCATACATGTATCCTGTATCTGCTGTATCTTGTACATTTAGGCGCCTGTCAATCACCTTGTAGCCTCGCCCTAAAGCATACCCGGCTTTATGGTCTGTTTGACTCTAAATGGACCATAATTTACTAAATGAACATCATGCTGTATTGAAGAAGACTTGAAACTAGAGATTGAGACATACACTCGTGTTTACAATGTTTACTGAGGGAATAAATCAAGAGAGAAGTAGAGTCATTTTCTCATGAACTTCTATACAACCAGAGGAGTCGCCCCATGATGGTAAGTAGAGAGAATGCATCTTTAACACATGACGCATACACTTCTATACAACCAGAGGAGTCGCCCCCCTCGTGTCCAGGAGAAAGAATGCAGCTTTAACACATGATGCATATACTTCTATACAACCGAAGGAGTCGCCCCCCTGGGGGTCAGTACAAAGAATGCAGAAAAAGGAACAGAAAAAAATTCATCCTGGTGGGTCTGAACACTTGTCATTGTCACCTTGGAAACAAATCATTATGAAGCAGTTCAAATTATCGTACAGAGTCACCCCCACACTGCAGCCATGCAAAAATTACACAGTACCCTTAAAAAACTAAAGTGGGCACGAACAAGGCTGCCACAAACAACTTTATTTTTGAGTGCACTCCCTTCCTGTTATTTAAGGCGGATGTTTCAACAGAGGCAAATACACGTTACATTGGCTCAACAGATGCAGCAGAGCCCCGAGCTCACAGAGTGACTACTTCAGGCACAGATGTTGGCTGCAGAGATCACATGACGACGACCTGGCAGCAGTAAACACGTACCTACGCTCCTCTCCGACACGGGCAAACTCTCCTCCGGTCATTGTGAGCGCTGCATGAGCTCACTAGATTATACACCTTAATGGAAAAGTATTTTTTTGGTAACTGTCACGCCACAATTTCTGTCGTGTACTTCTAAAAAACACACATTCCTGCAATATGGAGCAATCTGCTGTGCATTTTGAATGTATTATACTTGTTATAATGATATAATGATGATGATAATGATGATAATGATATAACATCATTTGTCAAGCTAAAAGAAGCGTTTTCATCATTGAGGGGACAGTGTGTCGAATGTGTTGACATCTATAGCGGCGTGATGACAACTCCACCAATGAATTTGTTTCAAGCACTATTTATTTGTAGAATGATACTTTCAGAAAAGATCAAAGTTAGAAAGTGCCTTACAGTACATGCATTTGAGGAGGTGAGAACTCTGTGAACCCGGTCGAGCAGCGTGCCTCCACATGCAGCCTGCAGTGGGTTAAGGATTGAAGTGCATTAGTGGTCCATGCATTGACAGTTTCAAAGACACCCTCATAATATTTGAAGAAACTGTACAGGTGTGACACCTGTCCGACACCCCTTTCTTGGTCCCTGTAACTTAAACCCTGCTTGAGCTTCACAAATTAAAAGCAAAGTCCCCGCCAATATAAAACAAACCTGTTCCTTTGATCTGCTGCACTGAAACCACACAGATGCCAGAGATCCCTTCAGTGCAGGAGGTAACGCCCACTTACACTTTGTAACCTCTGACGTCATTATGAAGATTGTGAAGAAAAAAGAAGAAGCTTATGTAAAGGGGGGGGGGGTTATATGAGGGATGTTCAATAAATGTACTGAAGTAGGAAATCCAAGTGACCTTGACGGGATCAGTCAGAAGCCAACGCAGGTGTAAACCTTCACTGCAGCTCAGGTGTGGGGTGGTGAGGCTGTCGAGAGGGAGTTGCCCTCTGAATTACCTTCTGTGAAAACAGATTCGCCAGAAAGCCCCCGAGACGTTATTGTTTTCCTTCCTTTTTTTTTGTCAGTTGAATTTAGACTAATGGATTTAGTGTCTTGATTTCCCACGTTTTTTACTGACTACATGTCTGCGTTGGGATCCAACTGTGGCGTAGATGTTCACTTGTAAAAGAACGGCCTCTCTGCGGTGGAAGTTGGGAGTGAAAGTACACGGGTCGGGTTCCAGAGACATTGAATGCAACACCGATCTGGTTATTCAAATATCTTTAAACTATTTAGCTACCATGCTGTTTGGTAGCTAAAAAGAGAGAACAAACATGTTGTGGCTTTATTGTTGTTGCTAAAACTACAAGAACAATAAAACTAGTATGTGTGAAAAAACAAAACAAAAATACCAAAGGATTGAATTGGGTATTTTCTGTCAGACTTTGCGCTTCTTTAGTCAGAATGTTGCTGGTGCAGAATGTCGAAAAGGCCACGAGATTAACATCCATGACCAACCACATCAAGCTGGATCTCATGGTTATTTCTCTAATACAGGAAGCCACACAGTAAACGCTGCGATTCTGTTTAACCACAATCCAAACACCACGCCTAAAATTCAGAATAACTTGTGAAGCCGCGATTCTGTGGGAATAAAATGTCCAATATCTGAAGAAATTTACACATGGATGTCCATGCTTTCTGTATCCTGTCGTACTATGCATGTGTTGACCTTGTTGGCCACAAAAGACACTTTAAAATCTGATTAGAGCGGCCTGGCCTTCTGGACTGAGAGACACGTCTGTAGAAATCCAGTTTGATGTTCCATTTCAAACCACCTCCAAATTTGGTTTGGGTCCAATTTGCTAAAAAAACAAACTAAAAAAACTAATTTCATGCTTCTTGGTGTCCAGACCTAAAGCCAATAAGGACACAATCTGGATGTGCCAATGGCTGGATTTGGAATTGCAGTCTGAACAAAGCCTCAGATTTCCAAGGAATGGAGGAAGAAACCAAGGTTTTCTGTATAAATTTACAGGTTTGCTGTTCCCAATTTTAAAAATCCATAATCTTTTATCTAAAAACGCTTTATAACCTCATGGATTAATATGACAAAACAAGAACTATCCTGCAACAATGTACATTACATTCTTGACATTTTGGGCATTGAGGTGTTATCGAAAATGACTCATAGTTGTGTTAGATTTGACCCGAGTCAAACCCTTCGGGCCCAGTTTACACCTGGCATTAACATGGTGATCCAATCACAAGAGGACAGTTCTAAGCACGCTAGTTCACAGCTGGCGTTAGAATTCGTCTCCCTGTGCGTCTCTCAATTCCTCGCCATTCTTGCAAATATACACATACATTTTTTTCTGTTTGCAAAGACCAAATGCATTGTTGTTTTTAACCGAGGCAACAATGCAATCCCCCCACCCCCGAGTCTGACGGAAATTAAAAGCAGAAGAAGAAACCAAAACAATACAGACCGGGTCCATTCCTTGGCCTCAGGCAAACAAAATCGGCAAAAGATGTTTAACGTACTTGTTATTTATCTCAATGGGCTTTTCTGAAGCAACTGGAAATGAGAAAAAAAAGGAGGAACAGAAGGAGAAGACATATTTCCCAGTTGCATCAGGACACATTCATGCAACCCAGATCGAGTGATCGGGTCACAATGCATCTTGGTGGTCCTTCACGCTTGTATTTAAGCGCCTTCATCTCGCGATCCAATCACCCGAGACGCTTTTTAAAACAAGTGTAAACAGGGTATTTGATCATCAAAATAACAAACAATCAGCAGCAGTGTTCATGCACCAGCAACAATCTAACAAAAATATTGTATGACTATAGAACGAGTACGAATCCACTTCAGAAGGAGGCGAGTTTGCTCCAGCACTCACATTCTCCCTCCATGAACTCACTCCTTGCACCCACTTCTCATGTTTTAGCCAAAACCGTCAATCCGTTGACACAAAACAGACTTCAAAGTCACTGGGTGGGGCACAATTTCCTCCCAAAAAATGTTTGGAGATTGGTCTGATCTTAGCAAATCTACCAAAACGTAATTTGCAGACATAATACAATTACCCTCCTGTTCAAAGCAAAGTATGCCACGTGTTGTTATGAAATCAGCTTCGGAGACATTTCGCCGTTTTTTTCGTCTCCAGGAACTCCCATTATCGAAATGTTAACATTTGTGTGGCGCGCGGCTGTCACAGCGGGCTTCTCTCTGAGGTTTTGAAGTGAACAAGCACTTTTCTAATCGTCGGCTCCCACTGCACATTAATCTGGGCAGTGCAGCCGGGGATTAGCTCCGAACAGAGGGGAAGTCCCGGCCCCGTTGATCTCACATGAACCACAGATACGCACACAAGTGAATGTGCCTGTGCATGTAAACAATAACGCATGCAGTGTACGCATGTGTGAGTGCAAACACACAAAACACACACACACACACACACACACACACACAATATTGATTCCAGCCCACAAGCTAATGAGAACCAGCCTTTCTAACCGCTCACACTGCATGTGACACGATGGAGTTCCACTGTATTAAGTCTGTTAACATTTACGAATATAACTGAGTCAAGCCAGAAACCGCCGGCGTGCCAAAAGGCGTCCGGGTGGCCTCATGGTTACAGCAACCACCTTGTAACTAAAAAGGTCACAGGCGTGATCTCTGCAATGGCCCACATGTCCGTCAAATTAAATTGAAGCCAAACCCTTTTATTCAAGGCAACAGGCTCTACATGTCAGCTGAACGCCAAATGTGCAAATGATATGCTTCGGGACTTGGCCACGGCTTCAGAATACATATGAAGCTTAAAAAATTCAGCGATCAGCACTTCTGTTCTTCACTAAATTGCATATGAAACTGATTGTGAGTGAAGCTGGCTTTATTTAACAACCATTTCCTTTTTAGAAGTCTGCAACACATTATTGCGTGCCTTCTGCAATGTCAGGACGGATTTTGGGCCTCAACTGTAAATTTCACAGCTTGACACTCAAGCTGCTATATTCAATATTTCTACATGTGAAAGTAGGCATTTTTTCATAGCAGAGTAACTTTTTCAAAGTTCTAAGAACCTCTTTTTTATTGTGTCCACACCGCGAGAACAACGAACGATTGTAGTTCTTATGAGGCCGTTTCGGAGTAGGTACTCTCCCGACACAAGAGGAACCAGTGAGCGCACGATGATTGGTAGAACAAATGAGCCAATGCAGAAACCGCCATTTTTTAAAACCTGTTAGGCGTGTAAACAACAGAGAACACAAAACACAAGACAAAAGCCTGTAACAACAAACATGGAAGAAAACAAGGACAAATGGACCGAAGTCCAGAATTTAACTTATGAGCAAACAACTATTGAGCCAGAGGACGAGTGAGCGATGCTGCTAAGCAAGCTAATCCAGTAGCACAAAGGCTAACCCAAAGGCTAACCTTGTAGCACTAACACTAGCCCAAAGGCTAACCCAGTAGCACAAAGGCTAACCTAGTAGCACTAAGGCTAGCACAAAGGCTAACCTAGTAGCACTAAAGCTAGCCCAAAGGTTAACCCAGTAGCACAAAGGCTAGCACAAAGGCTAACCCAGTAGCACAAAGGCTAACCTAGTAGCGCTAAGGCTAACCAAGTAGCACAAAGGCTAACATAGTAGTATTAAGGCTAACTCAAATGCTAACCCAGTAGCACAAAGGCTAACATAGTAGCACAAAAGCTAATCCAAGTAACGTCTTGCACAACGTCTTGTATATGAAACCACAATCTGCAGTTTTCCTTCAGCTCTATGGACGTGTCTATCTACTCAATGCGTTGGTCTCCTGGCCCGCAATTCGAATGTTTAGTTTTTCTTGCATCGATTTCATTAGCATTGTTTTTTTCAGCAACAGCAGGTAGCCATTTTCTGCGAGGCAACAGGCTGGATGTGTTGCATACGTTAGTGGGAATAGGAGCGCTGGAGCCCTGAGCTATGACTTTGCATGATTACACAGGTGTATTTTAACATAAAAATGCACCGTGGATGGCCGATTGAGAACAAGCTGTGTGAACTTTGCTCTCTGCCCCTCTTTATAAAAAGATCACTGTAATTTGTGTCTGTTTTGAAAGCCGTACGAAGGCTTTTCACCACTACACACTCATTACTATGAGGAACCTACCTTGTCCGACTTCAAATACAAACATTGTTTTTTTGGAGCTTTTGCAGCTGTATAAAGAGTTACGTGTCTTTGAACTAAAACTAAGCGCTCTAATAGCCCCACTCATGGCATAATGATGAGTTGTTCCGTGATTATTGTTTACCCTGCTTAAAATAACTTATTAAACAGGTGCAGCGTTATCAGAGCCTTATATTTGTGGCCACATTCCCGGGCAGACAAAGTCACAGGTGTAAGGGCTTTGAAAGGGAAAGTGTACACAGCACAATCAGTTCTTAAGACAGACAAATGACTGCTGGGGCACAGCTGGGCAGAGCTCAAGGGAAATGTTTGCACTAAATTCAATTACTTTTGTTCATGCAGTCGATATTGAAAGTGTTTGTTAAAGGTAGATTCCTGCAGAGCATTATTAAGTTGACTAGGAGAGCATTGCACGTTCACTGTGTAGCAACACTTGGAAGGTCTGGGTCAGTTTTTCTTACAAACATTTGAAAACTTCAAATGGGAAGATTTGCAGACATGCCTTGTAATTAAGTCTCATTTCTTTTTCGACAAACTATTTGAAGAGGCAAATGAGGTGACATTATGACCAAACTTGCTACAGACATTAATATGCGCCTATAATACCGCTTTCTGGACAGTGAAGACAGCTCTGTCCCACAATTATATCTGCATATATGTTCCCTCTGAAAAATGGTGGTAGGATTTTATTGGTGGCTAAATGCAGATAATAATTTAGATGGTCAAACGGTAACAAATGACAGACCTGCAAGAGATTGATTTCCACTTTGGTAATTAAAGGTTGTGCAGACAGAAATAAACACAGCAGAGGAAGGATATGATTAGGTCTTTGAAGAGGCAGATAGGCTTCAGGATAAAGACAACTATGTTTGGAAAGCTGCATGTGGTAATAGACGAGATATGCCTATAGAGATCTGAAATACTGCACATCAAAGTCAAGACCTCTATACAATTTGAGTGACTGAGCTGCACACATAGTTCTCTCAAGTGCTGTAATCGTTTAAGGATGTTCAAGATGTTATGGCAGATGCACAGGGGAGACCGAATGGTTCCACTGGAGCCAACAGGTCCTACAAACTTTGTCTGATCCATTATATGACTGTTTCCTGTCATCTTTATGGTGAGGGTGTGGTCAGTGCCGTAACGGAAACAAATGAGGCCCCCCTGCAGAATAACCCTGAGAGCCCCCCCCCCCCCCACCCATATGTAAGGGATAATTTATTGTCCGGCGGTCATAATCCAAAGATAAATGAACAGGACCCAAGCTTTTCTTTTGAGGGAAATTTATTCAATCAGAAAAAACAGCTCAAACAGAGAACAAATGTTACAACAACAAAACAAATATGCGTACATATAGTCGATACACCGGTAAGCTACTTTCTACAGGTTTGCATTTGAATACACATGTGCGCGTCTTTTAGCAAATCTGTGTGCAAAGTCTTTAACCACGCTCTTTACATCTAAACTGTGCGCACGTTTATTCTCTATGCTAAGGATGGCCAGACCTGACAGCCTCTCTTGTGACATGGAGCTTCTGAGATATGTTTTGATCAGTTTTAGCTTGGAAAATGACCTTTCAGCGCTTGCGACAGCCACGGGTATTGTCAGAAATAATTTGATGGCTGTGGCTACATCAGGCACACTTGATAGTATGGAGTTGTGCTTTATTATTAGCGTGTTTGCTAAATCATAAATTGAGCCATTTTTTATTTCCCTGATGGCAAACTCTAACGCCTGTCTTAAGGCGAGCACCTGGTCTGGGAAGTCCGCGGATAAGTCATCAGAGTATTGCTCAGCAAGGGCACTCGCTGACTGGTACATATCATTGTCTGACTTTGACAGGAGTTCTCGTGGGCGTAGGAACCCAAACCTCCTTGCCACCTCTTGCATTCCACTGAACCTACGGGTGACCTGTGTAATGGCTATGTCTACAATCTGGTAAAACACTGACACTTTAAAGTGTTCCTCGGGATCCAGCAGCCTCTCATCCTCGCATAACTCATCGAAACGCCTCTTGGTGCGCCTGGCGCGTTTTTGAAGAAATGTGGGAGAAATGCCCCAGGACTAGACAAGATCTTGGGCACTTTCTTTAATTGATATTGATTTCTCCTAGTTTCTCACGATCTGCACGGAATGCAACATTGCATGATGCAAGTGTCAACGTAACATCAACAATTCTTGTTAATACCCCTGACCAAAAGTTGAATTTCTTTTTATATTCAGCGGAAATCTGCTCATCAATACTTTGATGTCCTTGCCATGTGTCATACACTACACAAGCTGCCATATGTGAGCGAGTGTGTTCGTGCTCTTTTATTTTTCTAGACAGTCCTTGCCAATCATTTATTCCCGTAGTCCAGGCATTGTTATGGCATGCAGATCTTCTCTCACCAAAAAGCCAATACATATGATTCAAGTGTCAACGGTGAATGGGTCTTTTATTTTGACGGCCACAGAGATCGGGAAGCAAAGGAAGTTTGGAACGTACACAAACCAGGCATCGTTCACATAGCAACAGTCAACTGTCAAATAGCAAACTGGGAAGACCCATTCCCCCGGTACTGGGGGAGCGTCTCAAGATTACGTTTTCAAATAGTTGTATGAACCACAAATGAGTTCTAATACTTGTATTATTTTATATTATTTTTTTCAGAATTTTCTTGTGAAGAAAATGTATATTTAAAAAGATAAAATGTTATAACATATTTTGATCATAACTATGAACATCCAGCATGATCTAATTAAGAATGGCAGAAAAATGCTTTTCGAGCGGTTTCCGACATGTTCAAAATGTGTGCTTCAGACCCTTACCAAGGTCTCACATACTAATAACACCGCACGCTCACGGAGATGTGTTTATTATTTAAATCCGTTGTTTTAAAGGATAGTTGCAAGCAATTTTGTGAAACGTTACTTGCGCCGCGGAAAGTTGACGGAGCTCACGGAGTGGTTGTAAATTACATACAACCACTCGCCACGCAAGGCCCCTTGTCCCTGCGAGGCCCCCCCCACCCCCGCGGTGCGGGGGCTGCGGGGGTAATCTCTACGGGCCTGGGTGTGGTCAGGTTAAGGTTATGGAAAGATCATCCTGTCATGGTTAAAATAAACCAACATTGGTAGGAGATGGAATGGGAACAGTGGTTTTCCACGTCACTTTGTTGATCCACCCGTCCAGCTCCAGCTCCTCCCAAAAGGGTTTTGTGGTTCCATAATATCACGCTGCTTCCGCCAATAGAGGTCCTTGTTCTATGATTGTAAATAAATGTCTTTTTGGTCATTTGAACAAACCAATGCCGTCAGGTTTTATTTTCATTGGAGCATAATATTCTTTCTATAATGTACTTTATTACAATTTTATGTTGTGCTGTAGTCATTTACATTTTTGAGACTGCCCTCACTAGAGAAGCACCAGCACTGGTTGCACTCATTAAATACATTTTTTAATAATCTAAGTTTTGTTTCGATTACAGGTTAAATGCACTGACATGTCCTTTGGAATAACCCAAGCTTGCAGCTTAGCCTTGCAACACTGAAAGAAACCATGTCTAATTTCTTTATTTGGTGTTGCATTGCAGCAATGCAGTTTGCTAATTACCGCCTCTACTGGAAACGTCAAACTCGTTAAACACGGCAGCATGTGGCATTTTTCAGCCACAAATGTCGGAAGAAATTTAGAGGTGGATGGATCGGAGTAAAAAGTGCGTGACTTCAGACCACATTTCGTGTCGTGTCGTCTACCAACCATCAACTTTTTTTCTTTGACCTTAAACTAGAAGCTGCAGCATACATCCATGTATGCCCAAAATGTCATCACTTCATAATGTTAATCCTATGTTTTATATATTTTGTGAAGTCAGAGTGAGCTTGACCTTATTGGTCACCACAATCCAATCAGTTCATCCTTGAGTCCAGGTGGACGTTTGTGCCAAATTTGAAGATAATTCTCGAGAAGTTGCTAAGATATTGCGTTCACGAGAATGAGTCTGCTCTTGAGTCTTTTTGGAATAGTCATATGGGTCATTCTGCAAGCCACTGACAAAAAACTTTGAATTTTCTCTTTTTAACCTTCTTTTCACGAATATGTTCTTTACAGGAGGAACTTTCTCATTCATATTTTATTGCTTTTTCCTTAAAGAATAAATCTAAATGATAATACAAAATCCTGCATGTATAATAAAGCATTAAAGTACATTTAAAAACTACATAAACTAATGCTTCTAAATATCCCAAAGGCATTCCAGCGGCCTGTCCCTTTAAAAAAAAAAGAAGCAATGTTAAGCCAGCGAGTAACACCACTAAGCTAACAAGGCAAACGTGTCCTGGTAGTGAAGCCACAATACCCCAAAGCCTCGGTTTCAGCTAATCTGAAACTATGCTGAGTGTCCTTATGTGGGGAACAATGAGGGCGTGTGGTGGGAAGAGGAGGACATTTTACACATACCAAGCAGGCCGAGCAAAATTAACTGAAGTGTGTTTTTAAGAGTGGGCGGCACCTAAAGTAAATCTTGAAAAGACCTGACTATCAAGCTCCTTGTCCGACTCTTATCCAAGTTTAGCCACGCACACAACCGGAGGTCAATTCTTTTGACCTGAGACAAACTCTTTCCACATTATTAGGCATTTCTGCCGTTGACAGAAGCTTTCAAGGCCTGTTCGTTACAGACCAAACATGTTCGGAGAAAGTACCAAGAATGCCAACCATCTCAACGAGGCAGCCGCCTCCTGTTTGGTGGTCGAGATGAGTGAGCTGCTCGCAGCACTGGGAGTCACAATCAGAGGCAATAACTTGGTTTATTTTAACTTGTGCTATGTATAGTTGCAATTGTCCAACCATGCCGGGACAACTCCAACGCAAAACACAGTTATTCACATCAATATTTAGCAGAATGCATTAATGTATTTTATGTTCAGGCCAGGGATTGACAACACTGAGGTAAAGAAAAACGGTATTTTTAACCAAAATTTGACACAGTGAAACATTAGTAAAACAGTGACACATTAGTAAAAACACTTATATAGTGATATTGAGAATTGTTTGGACAGCCAATCAATTTGATTTCTCTTCTTTTTATTACATGTTTATGTTATCTGTGTGACCAAAAAGGGTTCTCTGGCTAAGCCTTGGGGCTGTTTATCGTAACTCCTCCAACCAATTTCTAGTTGCGCAATTTCAACAAATGTATTTTCAGTATATGTATCTGAATTGAGCTCATTGAATTTGAGCAATTTAAATAGATATTTTTAATATTGGGGATTATACTTCAGAACCCAAGAAACTAGACTAGAAATTAAAACATTTCAAACCGATATAACGAATCAATATACTTTGAGAAGAGCCCCCTAACAATTCAGTGACCTCTCATTCAACTTGAAATGTTTCAAGTCTGTCAGGTTTATTTGTCAGTGTGCATTAGCCTTCATAAACATTTTGCACTTTGAGAACAAAATTAAGAGGTTAGACCTATGGAAAATGTTTTGCTCTGTAAACTATTTAATCAAAACACATCGGTTGTCCGGATATGAATGGTGACGAAACTGCAAAACCACAAAGGAAATTAAAAAAAAGGAACGAAATCTTAATATTGAAAACGAAAATCTGATTCAAAAAATACAAGTGTAGATTCTGGTGCAGCCCAAAAAAGCATTTGACACAAACAAATACATTATGCCAACCAACTATCTTACGAATATTACCCAATAAGACAAAACTCCATCCAATATCCTTCAGCTCGACTTCTGGTCCATTTACTTTCATGCATTTAGTTATTTTTAAATCAAAGTCATCTGCTGTCAGCTATTGGACGCCGCCCAGTACAGACCAGTCTTCCATTGCTGGACACTGAGATCCACAGGATCAGCTGGGGTTCAGCACCTCAATACTGATTAAAAAGGTGCCGCTGAGCGTCTGCCAATCACTTTCCTACCGCAGGTCTTTTTTCAGCTTTCTGCAGGGTTTAAAACCCGTTGATCCCCCGGTCACAAGCGCACCGCTAACCTTTAGGCTACTTCATTCCTCAGCACCTTTTCATGCAACGGGTCTGTGTTTTATTTAGAGAAGCGGTTATTAGTTGTGTTTACGCCGGGCGGAGGATAAAACGTTACACGCCTGGATGAACTCACTCTTAACACAGGGCTTAGATTCCAGCAGAAAACATTTCCGCAACAATGTCCGGCCCTCAGAACTTAAACCAATCAGTGTTTAGAGCTGCGGCTGACTTGTTTACCTTATGAATGGTAAACACGGAGGTGAAAGCTGTAAATCTAAACACTCAACGCACATGATGCCCGACAGCTGAAGCTTTGAAAAACACACAGGGGTCACAAATGTTCACAAATATGAAGAAAATACTTGTTTGAATAAAAAATCAAAAATCACAAAGACATTAAGAAGCAATTACAGGCTCCTTCAGATTTGACTGACAAATTGCAACGAGCAGCAGTCCTAAATAAATAAAGTGCGGCCGGGCAAATTCAGCTAGCACGAGCTAGCATTGGGTGATAATGGGGTCAAGTGGCACAGAGCTCTTTACCAAACAGCTCCCACCTGTGCTCCTTCAAAAGGTGGCTGCACTGCAGCAGCCACCACGACACCGGGACACTAAACAGAGCGCCTCCACTCCACGTAATTTGAAAGTCATTTTTACAAACCATTATCGTAAATTTCTCTTTGTGAGCTCTTTCTTTAGTATTAGTTTATGATTTGTCAGTTGGCCCTGAGGGGGAAGGAAAAGGAGGGAGTGGGTGTGGGGGCTGAACTTGCTCTATGTGGGAGCTAAGTGGCAGCTCAATGTGTCATGGGAAAGAAAACATGCCCCCCGTGGCTGGCCTGTTTAAGGTATCCTTTCAAAAGGTTATCATCTCTCTTTAATGCCAACATCACAGGCTGGCCTGGCCCTGAGCTAGTTGCAAACAGGAAGTATCTGCTAATCCTGGTCTTCCCTAATGACGCAGAGGAATTCTCAATATTCACCATTGTCTTCCAATGGCTGCACTTCCTCCGAGTCTCCTCCTGCATTCTTTGGCTCGGAGCTGGGACAGTTGTGATGTCTTGTGGTTATTTTCAATGTCTCTAAAATACAATTTGGGCACTCTGGGATACTTTTCTTTTTTTTTTTTGTTGCTGTGGCATCCACCTTGAAATCACCGTGCAGTGAAATCCAATGCACTGTTTTGCATTATTGTCTGGGCTGTTCAGCCGCCGTGGCTTCATCTGCTGATGCTAAGTCATCAGTTCTTCTGCTTATTCTAAACAAACTGCTTCTGCTGTCACTTTAACACGAGGAACCGCCAAGGCGCTCTGACCGACCGTTTGGGTTTTTATAATGCAAAAAAACTGTTTTTATAAAAAAAAGTCTTTAAGCCCACGACTTTTAATAAATCTGTGTTTTGGATCTGCGATTTTTTGCTGTCCAAAGCCTACAAGGTAAGTAAATAAAACACAGATCTCTGAAATCGGTGCTGCCTCTCAGTCAGAAGCACAGCTTCCAATTACTCTCATTCAGCATTTGTAGCTATACCTACGAAAAGTAACGCAATGTCTAGACATCCCACACATTTAGTTTGTATGTTATCCACGTAATCATAAAGGAGCATGTATCAAATAATTTCCAGTACAGGAGATGATTATTATCTGATACTGAATGTTCAAAGCAGCGACTGTAAACGTTCAGCAGGTAGGTAGGTGTAGCTTGGATTGCCATTGTTTCAAAATCAGAAAAAGTGTTGTGCCATGTGTGCTCCGAACGCTGACGCACAGATTAAAGCCGAGCCTCCGGGTCCAGTCCAGCTCCCCTATCAGCATTATTCCAAAAGGCACTCGGGCATGACATCTGCCAAGAGGCCTGCTGCAGGGGTTTGGCCTCATCACCAGGAACGCGTTCCAAGTCAAATATTGTTGCCCTTGCGCATTGTGGGGCGCTGGCACCCTGTCACAGTTCCTACGACAGCGCTGGGAAAATGAATGGCACCGTTTCCATACAGGACGAAGAGAAACAAAAAATAAAAGAATACGTAGGAGGTACAACATACCACACAAACTCATGTACTTTGGATGTGGTGATGGGGAGGGTGGGGGAGGTTTTCTTTCTCTACATCACAACTTGACCAGTGTGTTATCGGCAGCAGAGATACGTCCGACACCAGCGCTCCAAAAAAAAAGGTTGGATCAAAGTGGATGACATAAGCCAGCGCTGCCCTCAGAGGAATACGATAAATGTACAGAGCCTCTATCAAAGGCTCGCCTGTTTAAAGAACCTGATTAAAGCTCCTTGAATCCCCCCCCATCCCAGTGGAAATAGGTGTTCAAACATGACTCTGTTTTAGTTGGCCTGCATCTCCGCTGAGAAGCTCCCCCTCTGGGCTTGCCAATGAGACTCCTGCAATCGACCGGCTGTCACACTGCAGCACAAGGAATTCACAGTGTTTTCCAAAGCATGAAATGCACTTCAGTTCAGCCCTGCAAGAGGAAAAGAATAATAGAGACCGTGATTCCGTTTGATCTCTGCTTTCCGTGGCTCTGTAAAAAAAAGGCGGGTCTGGGGGGTGCTTGCGGTTTAAGACAACACTAACATTGTCCAAAGCAATAAGAGCAACGCTCTAGTGCAAACATGTTTATCTTTATTCACCCTTTTCCTGGCTGATATCGGACTTTCTTTCTGCAAAGACAAGATGAGTAGATTTTGTTTTGTTTTGTTTTGTCATGGGGGGTAAGATAAACGAGGGGGTTATTCCATATTACAACCAGCCCACCACTTCAATATCAGCCAGGCCAGATGGTGGCTGGAAATAAGCAGCTGATAAATAAAGTCAAGCTGGAAGTACAGTAAAGGGCACACAGGATGGGAAGTGGAAACAAAAAACAGCCCTCAGCTAAATACTGGGGGATTCTGGCTGTGGTTTGGAGGTTTTATCGACTGCACCAGCCACTTTGGTAGGTAACTAAAGTAAATAGTTAAGGCTGCAGGTGAGTTCTGGCCAGCCACTGTGGTAGCTGTGGCCAAATGTTAGTTTGGATATGTGTGTGTGATTTGGAGGGCAGACAAAAAAATGTGCTGTCGTAAGCTCCGGTCATCAACATAAATCATTTAGCCATTTGTGAGACCAGTGGGTTCTGTGCTGGATTAAAACATTTAAAATAAAAAAAGGGCAGTGGTGTGATGCATTTTTTCCTTCTTGTTTTCACTGATAGTAAAGTGTGCGTTTCTTTTCTTTCTTTCTATTTATGTCAACCGGACCAACGTTCCTGCAGCAGGAAAATGTAGCATTTCCGGTTTGGGGATTCTTCCGAGAAATGATCTTTCTCAGTGTTTTGAACAACATGTAAACTGAAAGTTTTTTTAAAAAAGCACAAAAAAAGCAAAGCATCTGGCCATGTGTTATTGACACAGCTTACAAAAAAAGAATGGGAGTGAAAAGTGGAGGGAAATCAGATAACAGGAATTAGGCTGCCTTTTCCTAAGTGAGACGCAGGCCACTGACAGAGTTCTCCACAGGACCCGAAACTCAGCCTGTACCCGCGTTTAAAGGTGCAACGTGTGAGATCTGGCCCAAAGTTTCAGTTAAGAATGATTCTGCCTACGAGATGAAGAGTGAAATGAAGGTGTGGGTCTTTTTCTCTAGTTTGGATTTAATCTAATAAAGAAAAACTATCACAACGTACACGGAGAGCACGGCCTCCTGATTAGTGGCGCGATGAACATAAAGATGGCTAAACTATCGGCCGACGCCACACTAAAAGACTATCTTATAGTGAGTTGTTTTGATTTTGTTTTTATAACTGATGACTATAAATGTAGATTGTATGAAATGCTGCCCCTATATTTATTTGGAGCAGGAGGCCACATCGTACACAGTGCACCTTTAAAGATTGATTAGGCTGAACCGAGACCTGAGGCTTGATTCTCTCCATAACCGACCGTTAGCACACTAGCTAACGCAATTCATTTTGCAACATGTCTCGATCCCTCTTCCTACTTGACACTGCATACCTGCTTTCAACACACGACACACACAAAGGCAAACCACTAAGCATGGTCAGTAGCTTTAAACTGTGTTCATTAAAGGCTGAAATTAAAAGAAAATAATCTAATAATAGTTGTTAAAAATATCCAACCAAATGACCGGGGAAACATAGTCTACATGGAAACATTTGAACCTTTATGAACACCTCAGAAAATGCAACGACGGAAAACACCCAAAATCGTACAAAAAGGGAATTAAGAAGAACTGTGCCTTGATACACCTCAACATTAACTCATGAATAACCACCCTGAAGCATTCGAAATACATCGCAAACAAGTGTTCAGCGCTCACTATCTGACGGGAGATAAATAGGTTACATATTGCTTATCTGACAAATATGGGCGTGCACATTTTCACTCTTGTTTGCCCTCCAACAAAGCTCATTAAAGCAAAATCCTCTATCGGTTTCGACACCTATACGTGAAATACATCAGCCTTAAGTGTCAGATAAGTTCTCAACATGATACATAGGTTTTTTGATTCATTGTAAATGAGCGACACACATTCTATGTTTATTCTTTCTCATTCTCATTCTCATTAGCATACAGAGTATAAATAATATGTGTAACCTTTAGTTAGTTTTCTTCTTCATGAAACAAAATGATTCCAGCTGCAATATTTTCTCATTTGTTTTGGTATTTTTTAGCTCTTTTTGTCTTTTTTAAAAACCCATATTGACACTTTTCTGTCTAATTGTGTTCACCTAAAGGGTTTTAGTGTCTGATAAAACGTGTTTTATTAAAGGTTCAATGCTTATATGACAAATATAACATATGACATGCATATATCAAGTTAATGACAACCAAAATGGATATCCTTTGTTTAATAGCAGGTTATTCAAATGTAACTAATTCAAAATCCCCTTGTATTTGTTAATAGACTCAAACCATCTGCGATTGTCTCTGGAAGGGACCTCACACACGTGTTAATAAGCATTACAATGACATGGAAATATGCTGAGAATGTGGCCCGTCTAGATTTTAGAAGCTTGAAAGTTAAACCATGAGCTCAAATCTTTGGTATTTTCAGCAGGATCGCGAGTAGGAAACTCGGGAGACACACTGACCCGCTGAGAAACTGTCCATCACTAGCAGCTGGTCTCTCAGGACACGAATGAAAAAAAAAAAAACACAAAGTCCTGGACTTGCCCTCTCTCTTGCAGGGAGGTGACGAGGCTGTTATTGGGCCCAACGAGAAGGAGAGAAGGTGCAGGGGCTGAAGCCCGGACGCCTCTGGAGGACATGTGCGCCGCTCTGAGCCGGAGAGATGCCGTCCAGTATTTACTCAGGTGGAATAATACACAGCCAAAGCAGTCCAGTGTGTGGTGATAAAACAAAGAAGATTCTAAAGAATGTGCTCCATATGTTGCTTAGAGCGAATAAGCATTAGCAGAATTCCCAGATTGGGTATCAATGTTTTGACCATAAATGGATTCCTTCATCACTACCTGGTTGGCCAAAAGGATTACATCGTGAACCTTGGCAGTGCTTATTAAAGAATGAACCATGGCGTCTCCAGATCCAAGTGTGCAAACGGATAACTGGAGCTGCCGAGAAGATTCCATCTCTACTTTAGGAGGATGGAGGGCCAGTTTAAATAGTTCCTGTTGGCTGGAAGCTCCCATTACTTTGATCCAGACAATACTGAGCAGCAGCCAATAGAGTTAAACAAGAAATGCTGTTTGTTAAAGTCGAGGGCATTTAATTGAGTCTTAAAGGATGTGATCATATACTGTACATGAGAAGTGGACCGTGACGTCACTCACTGGTTTTAAAAAGCCACGAGTTCAGCTTTTCTACAGTCGCCATCTTGAGACACAAGAGGGCAGAGCCAAGTGCAACCGAACGCCGAATCTTTGGGTTAACAAAAAGAAAAACATTTAAAAACACACAGGTAAAGGGTACCATTCCTCAGACAAAACGCTGACAACACCCAAACCGGACAACACCATGGTAGCATGGTAGCATGCCATGGTAGCAAACACAATCACAAGGTAGCCTCGCCCGTCTATTTGACTCTAAATGGACCATAATTTACAAAATGAACAAACATCATGCTGTATTGAAGAAAACTTGAAACTAGAGATTGAGACATAAACTCATGTTTACTGAGGGAATAAATCAAGAGAGAAGTAGAATAATTTTCTCATAGACTTCTATACAACCAGAGGAGTTGCCCCCTGGTGATCAGTAGAGAGAATGCAGCTTTAACACGGGTTGGCACCCAACCTAAAACTTTTCTTACTGATATATTCAAGGAACACACTGATTTCAGACAGTTGAAGACAAATTTGAAGTGGTGACAAAAGAGAGAAAAAACATCCCACTTATTTCTTAGAATGGCTTGCTTCGATTAAAAAAGGTTCAAGGAAAGAAAATCCATATAATTACTGAGGTAATAAATCATGTGACAAGTAGGATCACTACATCATAGTCTTCTATACAATTTTATGTATTTTTCTGATCATAGGAGTCGTATGGCAGTTCCCTCACTTTTTAATCGGAGGTTGCTGCCTAGACCACGTTCCACAAATAAGTTGCCATGTCTTAAAATGATGCCATCAGTTGATGATTTGTGCTCTGTCCTCCTTCAGAACAGATATATATATATATATATATATATATATATATATATATATATATATATTCTTTTCCTCCAAATGGATACGGTAGTTACAAATCGCTTAGAAGATAAATCTCACAAACACACTGATCAGTCTCAGAGTTCAGACGGTGAGTAACCCTTTGGCTTCCCTTCGTGATGCGAAGATGGGCCCAGACACAAACTGGAATGATCTAATCACTGTTTTGGAGGCAAATCCAAAGAGATGATGTAAGAATGATGGGACACAGAAGAGTAAACAAAGGCAATGTAATGAATGCATTGGCTGCTTCAACACAACTATACATTTTGTAATTTGAGTATGTGAGGCTGTAAATTAATTTGATGAACATATAAGAAATAAGATGTTTTTTTAGACACTGATCTTCATCCATTACCATTGATGTAAAGGTATTTAAGTGACTACATTTCAGAGCGTAGCTGGTTTTAATACAGGACCTGCTACACAAAGTGTTGATTTTGAGCCTGAGGAAGAAAGAAAAAACGCCTGCACTCGGCAGGTGCACATTCCTCCAGGTACAAGCCAGAAACCTTTAGGTAGTATTTAACACTGGTGTTCAATCCTCCCTAACATATGACACATGCACACTTTGTCTTCCTAATACATGGATGGGAGTTGCAGGGGAAAAAATCTGAAAAAGTTAAATGAAAGGAATGCAAACGGTAACATGGCTGTAAATAATGATTGATTACAGCAATGGAGGATTTCAACCTCACAGTGCAACTATTCTCCAACAGGGAAAAGAAGCTTGTGACGTTCAAAACAGGTTAAAGAAAAGAGCTCAACGTCTACAGAGCACAGAGATGAGGAGTTTGAAATCAATTAACAATACGATTGCTTTAAAGCCAGGTAGTTCTTTAGTCACTGTTACAATCATACAACCTCATCCTCATATACAACGTATCCTTGTATGATATCTTTACGAAAAGTTACTCCTCATTATCTGTGTTTTCCTACGACAGTCAGCAACTGAAATTTCAATTTAAACAATTGCATGAAATGTCTATGGAGCAGAGATTTAGATATGGGAGGGGACAGGAGACTGCCTTAAAATACCAAAAGAAAATAAAGTAATCGCTTCAATAATCTGCTTTACCAATAAATCTTCAACGGTGTCAACAGTGAGGGCTCTTCAGGACATCGTAGTGCGTCCAGATGGTCTCTCCTTAATGCGAGACTTCCTTTGATACCACTGTGACAGCTTTAATGGGATTTCCCATCTTCCCAGTGGCAAATCAAGTTAACGGATGTTTTGACGGCGATGTGTTTCCCTTTAGATTTGAAAAAAATCCAAAAGAAAAAGAGAGCTTGCATTAAGTGTATCCGTTTTCATTCTCTCTGAAATTGGTCCAGGGGGCCGAATTGTTTTTGGGGGCGACGTCTCTGGACAATAGCAGCTGTTCACAGGAGGGAAGGAGGGCACAGGAGAAACCATTACAGCGGACGGGGCTCATCCAAGCATTCAGTGGCAAAACTGTGAGTCCAGTAGTGCCACTTGCATCCTGGGATATGTGATGTTTGATTTCATGGATCAATAAAGCTTTCATTCGCCCTGCAACGGCATCCAAATGGATCCAAATCACTGGATTTGGCTTTTTGTAGCTCAACCAACTAATTATGCTTTATTAAGAAAGAAAAAAAAAAAAGAAAAAAAAAATATATATATATATATATATACATTGCACATCAAAGCTCTAGCAGCTGCATCTCATGTGTATGAATCAAATCAATCTAGTATTATCTTTCAATTGGTATTCAGCAAAAAGCTCAAGAAGACAATTGCACGACACGAGGGCAGTTCAATATTCCTCATTCCTTTGCAAATCCCTCTGCGGCCGATTGGGTGCATTGAGAGACGGGGCACAGCTGCCATGTTGGCTCTGTGGACTAACATAACACATAATGCTTCGGCTATCCATTTTCTTTTTATAGACTAAGACACTGGCCATGAAATGAACGTCTTGTTATCAGCCAAAAGTAATATTTCACAGTCAAATGTTATGTTTTTTTTCTCAAGACCTGCAACTGTGAGAGAAAGCAGAGCCAAAGTATTACAGCTCAGACAAAAAAAAAGGGGAGGCAGGGGGGACACATGAATCAAGAGCCAATATAACAGAACAACGGGGTTGGTCGTTTTAGGGTATATACCCCGAAGTCTTAAGAACTTAAAAAAGAAAACAGATGCCGATCAGGAGATCTCAAATATCACAATGGTCGCTTCTTTTTGTCCACTTGATAGATGTTGCAAACCGTTGGGGGGCCTTATTCCCCACCTCTCCACAACTCTGTGACACCATTCAAGTCAAGGTCATACGATAGCCCTGCAGGACTCTTTCCTTTCTAAAAGGCCGTCCACCTTGGTCCCGCTGCTTTGAAATCAAACTTGCCATTGTTGTTTTTACTGCCCATGACCAGGACAAAAGGGACCGGGCAGCGGGGACACACACACGGGCCTGTAATGCAATAGGGCTGGGAATTCCTCTTTAATTTCAATGCTATACTTGATCTCTGGGCTGCATGACTGACCACCTTATTATCTATAGCGACAGGAGCTTATCAATACAGAACTCGCTGGGTCCACAGACCAAAGACAAACACTTCCTTTATGCAGGATGTCCCCTCCGGGCATGAGACACGCAGCGCAGGCCAACCAGTTAAATTCCACAAACTGAAAAGGGTGGGAGACCATTTCCAAACCGGCAAATTAGTTTCACAAAAGGGCTTAAAAAAGGAGGAAAATATCTTGAGAGCTTTTCTTAATGTCTTCGTCTAAAATATTTATATTCTGCATTCATATTGAATAAAATGACAGTAAGTTGAGTCTTGAGTTAAGTTGAGTTAAATATCTGATCATGTAAAACGACTGTCACTTGCATTGAGACACGTTCTGCTGCTTTCAATCTCTATATTCAGCAAAAAACGTTATTAATTATTTTCTCATGATATCCAATTGGGTATTGAGAATCATGGAATTTTACGGGTTTAGGTATCGACCAAATCTACTAAATTTTCGAAAACTGCACAAAAAACTAAATTTGTTGAATTCAAGCATGACATATATATATATATATATATATATATATATATATATATATATATATATATATATATATATATATATACACATAGATATGCATATATATATATATATGTATATATATATATGTATATATATATATATATATATATATATATATATATATATATATATATATATATACATACACACATGTATATATATTTGCATATCTATGTATATATATTAGATATAAGTCATTCTTATTTATTGCCATCCTGCACAAAAAGCATATTTACATTTCCTAACACGCGCTTTATTTAAATTTTTTCTTAGTGTTGAAGATTCCTAACATTTTTATGTTTCTTTAATATTTTAAAGTGTCTCACATTATGTATATATGTGTATTTATGAGAATGTTTCACGCTCAATCCACCAAATATTTTGAGAAGTGCTTCGTTAACAATTATTTTTCCTGTTCAAGACTCTTGACAGGTTGAGATGTGACTTCCATCGGTTGACCATTTTTCTGCTGACACAACAAAACTGACGTCTGTGACGGCGGTCCCGCTGCTTTGGGGAAGGAGCCGAGAGCAAACAGTCCCTCTCTAACGGCTGCATTGTTTTAATGACGCTCCCTCTTGTTAGCGAGTGACTGATCGGCTTCACCGATACAATGAGGAACATATTTATTTGCTACTTTAAAGGGAGTGAATATTTACTTTCAGGGTTTCATTACGCTCTTTGGTCAACATCATATGATGAAGGTGAAACGCATCGCCATCCATCATCATCATTTCTTTGTAAGGCACCATGAGTAAAGCACATGTTATTCACTGTACCATCTCATACTGTTGGTCTGATGTCATTCATCAAGTTTAATGAATGCTGTAGTGGCGATCTTCTCTCACGGTAATCCCCTTTACC
The DNA here is from genome assembly GCF_910589615.1 of Taurulus bubalis. Lineage (NCBI taxonomy): Eukaryota > Metazoa > Chordata > Actinopteri > Perciformes > Cottidae > Taurulus > Taurulus bubalis. The sequence goes on from NC_136596.1 coordinate 24,729,462, forward strand.
ACTACTGTTAGTCTGAGTATTGTGCAATAAGGTATGATGCAAGCATTATGTCTTTATGCCCATAAGGGCATGTGTCTTGTTCAGTGTCGATGTACAGTATGTTGTTGTGACTCAGTGTCTTATATATGTGCTCATACCGTAGGCACACTTTGCTTTTGCTTATATGTGAATTGGTTTTGTCGATACGTTACTGTCTGTTTTTCAATTAATCTTAGTTCATTATGTTATTTGAAAAATATTCAATAAAAAAGAAATAAGCTTGACGCGAAATGAGTCTTCAGAGGCAGTGACTCCATTTTAAAAGGTTTACGCAACAAAAAGAACGGTTAAAAACAGTTTTGCTCTGCATTTTTTGTCAGTAGCATATCTAAAGGAATAATAATAATAATCAAATCATTTGATATCCCTTTGGTCCTATTATGGTCATTTTGGTCATCAAGCCAGATCAATATGACATTTCATCCGCCTTCTTGTCCTCCCTTTTCTTCACTTTAGAGAGACTGCAAAGCTCCACAAACACACAGCTTTATATTCAAATTAGAAGAACAACTTGAGGACAAACGTTACTACACAAAATGTCTACTAGCATGGTCCATTGCACTGCAGTGTCAGGTTGAACAGAAACTACATTTTCCTTTAAAGAACATGATCTCACCGCAGCGGCACCTTTCAAGGCCGAGTCCAGTTGTGGATTCATCTTTTATTAAAATAACTTTGAAACGAAAACAAGCTAAATTAAATTGGGAGATTTGTCAGTAATGTTTATTTCAATGCCAAAGCCTGCTGATTTAATTTATATAATTCTGCACCACCAACAAGTTTATGCTTTATATCCCATGGCTAACTAAGTAAAAATTGCTAGTTAGTTATAACTCATTTATTTTAATCCTTTTTTAAAAGTCTGTGTGTCAGTTTGGGCTAAAGAAGCCTTCACACGTCAGTACATTTAATGCCTGATGCATCGCTGCTTTGAAGTGTTGCAATGTCCACATTGATAACCATCAGAGCCGCGCGAAACACTGAGAACAAACAGGGAGCAGAGCGGGTGGTGGCAGCACACCTTTCGGTTTCACATGTGAACCCTCCAACAATGGACGCCCCTCAGGCATCCTGCGCAGGTGTGACCTGGATTTGATCAAAAAAAACTTCACTTCTTACCCAGTGCAAATACAGCCAAAGCTGCCCAGGTGCAGCTTTTGTTTGTGTGTGACTTTTGGCAGCGAGGCAGCTTTACGCAACAGAGGAAGCACAATGAGGGCAAGGCCCTGAACGCTGAGCTCTTTCTTCGGCAGACCAATAACTACAGCAAAGCCAGTACTGGATGCAAAACAAGCTTCACTCTCAAGTATTCCTGTGCCTTAAATCTGAGGGGAAACGGGCGGGTGGGGGAGGGGGAAGAGGAGCTCGGAGTCATGTGTGCTACCGATCTTTTGTCATGCTGAGACAACAGAAGAACCTGACGAGTGTATTAAGTGACAGGTGTAATTTCAGACTGGCTTGAAAGGCTGAGCAGGATACACAAGGAGAGACAACAGAGCGACCCCCTTTGACGAATGGGACCGAAGACGACAATGAATGTGTCATTTTATTTAAATGGGAGCCGATAAATCAGCTTTAAAGTATTTAGGCGTCCATTCTGCGCCCCCACAGAACGAATGATTTTCTGTGTCCTCCGGCACAACGATGAAACCCTCGATGATGAATGAAGTCGGTGATACTTGAGCTCACGACACAGACGGGAAAAATTTAAAGTCAAATAAAACAAATTGGGCAGTTTGTGTCCGATTCAGTTTTTTAAATGCGTTAAAAATGAATCTAGAAGGAAGACAGGGTTATTGTTCTTTGATTAAGTTGGTGGGTCCTTTGAAACAACGTCTATGTTTTTAAGGTTTTTTACGGAGATAAAATGTTAACTGTCATTCACAGCCTCTACAACATTCACATTCTAAAAACATAACAAAACATAGTTATTTATGGCTGATGACAGTATTTTCTGATGTATGTGATAAAAGGAGATAATCCATATTCCCTTTGTAAAAACCTTTGATACTAATGTCTTTATCCATTCAAGACTCATCAGATTTCTATTCTGGAAATGCATGCAAACTGAGCACATATTTCACAAGATAATGCAAATATATAATAAAAACAATCGTTAGAATAGTCTCCCACTGAAAAAAACACATAAACACAAACATAAAATAATTATGGGAAAAAAGTGGAAAAACACGTGTCGGACTGCTTTGCATTAAAGGCGAGTGGATGTGAAGACCTGGAGTGCATTAGTGGGACTAATCTCGTGTTTAAGGAGCCATGGCAGAGAGGAGCTAGAGTCATGTGCATCAAAAGGCCCACAATGCACAGCGACGCCGGGTGGTCTTATTATTGAACCACATCGAAGATTAACGCGGGAAATTTGACACTTTCAACCTCAAATAGGTGCAACAGAGAGCGGAGGGAAGAAATCCTTCATACTGTATAATTGTTTGCAAATTTGGGCAGATGTTAATAGGAAAATACCAACAAGGGACAATACAAATATTAAAAATCATACATACAGTAGAAAATGTATGTAAAGTATGTGAAAAAAATGGCACAACACATACTTTTACTGTATGTCTGGAATACAGCTGCGTAGTGTAAATACACCGCTGAAGTCAAGCCTCTAGATTACCTGTTACTTAGTTTCAAAGAGCAGCGGCATCAAGCGCACAAATGTGGGTTCAATTTTAAACAGAGTGGGGGCTTCTCGAAAGAAAATAAATATCTTCCTGATCCAAATTTTCAGCAAAAGAAGCTCTTAAGAGGCGAAAAAATAAGGAGAGGTGGGAAGACAAAATGTGATGTTTTGCTTGTTTTTTATTCTGGCAGGAAGAGACGCATCAGATCTCTTAGTTTTTCACTGGCGATTTCTTTGAGAGGAAAATAGCTGTATTGTTCAAATGGTTTAAGTTATGAAGGGCTGAAAGAAAGAGGTTTTGCAGGGTACTGTTTACACAGTGAAACATCCAGCGGGAAAATCTCTGGTGTTACTACCTCTACTCTCCCTCCGTGCTCTCCATGTGATCTTATAATTGCAAAGCCCACGGGGGCAGGTAAGTAGAGGTCAAACAAAAATCCCTTTTTTTTTTACTCCAGCATCTTGGAAGTGAATCATTTGGAGTCTATCAACACGAAAACTCCCTGCAGAACAATGCTGAGTAGAACCCTCCCCCAAATGGTACACATTCCATTCATCACATAGTAGAGTCTATCGGAAGTAGAGATGAAGAATTGTGTTAGAAGCTATGTTTGTAGTAAAAAAAAAGAAAAATCTCGGCCTAGTGCATCGAAGCTTAATTAAGCCTGCAGGCTTTGTCCGTGAATCAAGAACTCCTCACTCAGGACAGATGTGCCACACCAATCTAGTGCTCCATCTTACCGCCACTCATAAGCGAGACCGGAAGATAAGTTGGCTCCTCCGTGCGGAGGGCAGCCACTCACCCCCGACCCAAAGGAGGCATTCTCAGGAGCTCAGACTTTGGATCCAGCTTGCTTCACACTTGGTTGCAAGATGCCCCAGAGTGCACTGGAGGTCACGGTCTGATGGAGCCCACCACACACTCTCTCTACTCATCGGCTGCACCTGGAGATTCAAGGCCTTTTGCGGGAGCTCAGCTGCAGATAAACAAAGACTGGCCAGCCTCAGTGGACCCAGCACCCTCTTTTCCCTCTGAAACACCCACCTTACTCTGTATGTGATCTCAAGGAAAAACCTTATCTCTCAGCACTCAGCCAAGCATCTCCTCGGCAACCTCTCATACTTGCAAACTACATGCACCAACACGTCAAATATTAAAGACATGGTCAGCAAAACTACGTTTCCAACTGTGACGCTCTAGATTCTCTCCTACTGTCACTTTTGTGAGGGACGGTGTATCAACATACACTCGTTAAATGCACAGTGTCTTTTCACAATTAACTCCCGTCTTCACAGGAAGTTGAATAAGGCAACAAAACAACTTTGTTAGGGTAAGGAAAAGATTGTAGGCGACGCTAACTTGACTAGCCAGTGCCTAACGAGTCATGTGACTAGCAACCCATGTAACTAACAATACTAACGACTCTGTGACTAGCCAGTGTCTAGTAGTCCTGTGACTAGCGGCACATGGAACTAACGATACTAGTAACTCTTTTGACGAGCCAGTGCTCAACAACTCAAGTGATTAGTTTAACATTTAACTCATTTAACTGACGATACTAATGAATTACGTTTCAAGCTAATGACTAGCGAGTCATGTGTCTAGTGATTCATGTAACTAACACTACTAACGGCTATTGTAACTAGCGGCACATGGAACTAATAATACCAATGTCTGTAAGGAGTGTCTAATGACTCACATGTCTAGCGACTCATGTAACTAACAATACTAACGACTCTGTGACTAAGGAGTGTCTAATGACTCACATGACTAGCGACTCATATTCACATGACCATATAAGTAAAGTCTGACTTTTTGTTTCACACGGGCCATGAACTCTCGGGCGCTTCACTGCGGCCCACTGCTCCCAAATGCTGAAGACGGGTTAAATGCAGAGATCAGATTTCATGTCAGTGACAATAGAAATGAAGTTTTGTAGTCTAAGTTTCAGTGATTGTTTTGTACGCAAAAAAACAAGCACTAACAGTTAAATTTATATTGAATAAAAGGCTGCAAAATGTTGCTGCGCAAGGTTTAATAAACTGTGGAATACTGAGACATAACTTCTCTTAGGATTGGTAATACCCCTGGAGGACCCTTTAGAAATGATCTCGGTGGGTCAATCTACAAGGCACACCTCGTACAAGGTAGTTGGAGTTTGGTAAATGAGGTTTGATGGGAGAGGGGCGGGCAGCTGGCTCTCCTGGTATTTGGGGAGGAACAAGGGGAGGACGGGGGCATTTCCACTCAACTTGACACAGTATGGATTCTGTTCCCATCCTAATGGAATTGCAGAAATATTTAAGGGGAATCCCATTACGTAGCAATTGGAGTGGTGTAATAATGTACTCACGGTCATTTTCCCACTGCAGTTGGCCTCCTCTCGCTCTGCCAGGGCTCTCAGGAAGTTATCTTTGAGCTCTTTTCCTGCACTTGCCAGTGTCCTGGAAAAGACAACACTCAAATGGTTTGAAATGTTACTCTTAACCTGAAAGAGAAGAAGAACATGAAGCCCAAAATGATCTTTATGGAAGCTTTTCACCTTTTAATATGTTTTAACTTTGCGGTACTTTGCGGTTTTTATCTCTGCTGAACAAAACGCCTCATTGAAATGGAAAGAAAGTAATAACTTTGTGAAAGAGAGATATTTCCTCCTGTTCGTGAGCACAATACAACATGTACAAGAGCTTAAAATGTATAATTAATGACACATTTAAATAAGTTCAGGCGATGAATGCATGACATGTAATCAAAGTCTTGAGTCTCTAGTGAATGAGGCAGCTTTTTTTTTTTACACTTTTTAGGCTGGCCCATTTCCATGGAAACGTGCACTTTAGGCGCACACTAAATGTATCCGCACCTGAAAAAACACCGGCACTAATATTTGAACAGTTAACGCTACAGTACAAGCAACAGAACTCTGGCTGGAGTCCAGAGTTGAGTGTGCAAAACATTCACGGGATCCACAGCGAGGCAACACGTCCGAGGCAGTAAACAGGTCGTTGGGAACCGCTCAGTTGTGGTTTAGAATGCAGAAGAAGACAGTAAAAAAAAATACAAAAATAAGAAAACTTAGAGGAGCCCATTCCTTAAATTAAAGTCACAGCACAGTGGTAAAAAAACAACAACTAGAAGGCCATTATTTCTATTGACGATCCAAACCGATAAGATGCATTGGATGTTTTTAATTTTGTATTGATATTTTCCATGTGGGTGCAAATTTTATATTCACTTAGTCCCATCCATTTTCTTTTTTTAATCTGATGTACCTTTAACATATATTTTACATTAACGTTATCTGTTGTCTGAGCACTTTATCTTATACTTAATTTAATACGCATTGCACTGTTGATTGTTGATTGTTGTTTGTCTCGTCCAACATCTCATGTCAAATGTATGCACCTTCCGCCAAGAAAAAATCCCTGTTTGTGTAAACATTCCTGGCAAATAAACGGTTTCTGATTCTGAAGCCCAAGCTTTTATATCATGGAAGCCTTACACTCCAAGTGCATTGTGGGAAAATCTGACCTACTTGCTTGAGATGGGCATTTTTTTTGTGCCTCGGTCAAGAATACTTCAACAAACAAAACACAAGGGTAGTGCTGGGTATCGCGTGCAATTCTTTGAGAAAATACCGGATTTTCAGAACCAATAACAAAGCAGTACTTCTTTTTGGATATCTTACTTTCAGAAATATGAAGCAAATTAAACCTCTTTCTTTATTTACCAAAAAGAAAACAAAATGTACAAGAAAGCTACACAGCTGCAAAAGAACTTTGAGTAAAAGAAAACACTCTCTGAAATGAGAAAAAATATGATTTAAATCAGGACATTAAACAAATATAGAAAAAAATGAAAAGTCAGCTTTCGGTACGGACACAGAAATAGTGCTGAGGTTCAATGTTGAAGCAATAATCCCCAAAACCTCTCTGACAAACACCTGTTAGATTGAACCCCTCCCCTCTCCCCCCCGTCATAAATCTGTTTCTTTTCCTGCTGAATATTCAAAACCACTGAATCCAGTTGTGTCGGCTTCACCCTCCAAAGAAAGTTTGGTTGTATTCTTACGTTAACTTTCCGTACCCGAAGCACTTTTAAAAAGCCTTGACAGCCACAACAAGCCAAAGCCAATGTCTGCTATTAGCTTAGCTTAACATCACAGTGAAAGAGAACAGGATCCGAATGTTTAAATTGACTAGAATTTGGGGGAAAGGACTGTAATTTATACTAGTCGTTTGGCCCGCACCCCCATAATGGAAGTCTTAGAGGAATCACACGGTGGTAAAAGTGCACGGGCTGCACATATTTTGAAGGCTGGAACCTCACTCCGTCTTCTGAGTGAGTGAAGGATTGCTGCTGGGTCACGGGGGCCCCGAGGCCCCAAAGTAAACACAGGTGTTGAGGAGGCAAGTGACTGGGGTTACCCCATCCAGTAGCTAAAGCAACACACACAGTCACGGAGAGTGAATAATACTTCAGCAGAAACACACGAGCCGCTGCAAGTTTGAGTTTCCCGTCAATTAACAAATTTCTTATCAAGCCTCATTTAGGAGGGATAACAAGAATTTCACTATTAAATGATGGTTATTAGTGGCTAATGACTAGGTATTAAGCTCACCGTGATCTAGCCGTGTGGTTTAAATGTCTTGTTTTTGGATTGTGGTCGAGGGCAGGTGGACCTGGCGCGAGCAGAAAGGAGCCACGAAGGGATTTGAACTGTCGACATCTGGCTCTTTAGAAAAAAAGTGCATCTCTCCGTCCGACACATGAAATGACTTTTATAAAGTGTATGTGTTGTTGTCTAGTTTAAAGTAGGAAACATCAATCTGAATGGAGCAGCTCTGTGGGTGTCAAAGCATATTGGATATTTAATGGGGCGGCGTGCAGGATTTGGTGGAATCTAGTGGTGTGGTTGGAGGTTACAACCGACTGAAAACCCTTTCGTAGACTGCGTTAACGTGAACCAAGCGTAACCTCATACGATGGTTTGTATGATTGAAACTTCCAATTTTTCATGCGAAACTCAACAAAACTACTTAGTTAGGTTGAGGAAAAGATCGTGAAATAATTAAAGATCGTAAAATACTTAGTTAGGTTTAGGAAAAGATCGTGAAATACTTAGTTAGGTTAAGGCAACATAACTACTTAGTTAGGTTGAGGAAAAGATCGTGGCTTTGGGTTAAAATATCCAAAGAAGTGCCATTACTGAAGTATGCACTTCACGTCATTGTAACGTGACAAAAACATCATCAGATGGGGAACGAACTGCGGCCTCCTGGCTGAAAGATCGCTTTTGTCGGACCTATCCGCCTGCCCGCTGTCTTTATTGTTCAAGATTACGTGGGTAACGTACCGAGAAAATTCTTGGTATATCTATGATTTAAAAGCGCCTCATTTTTTCTCGTAGGTATTGCTACAAATTACGACACTATTTTAGGAGCAACGCTAGTCAGACGGCGGCTGGTGGTACCACGGTTTTTGAGAACTACGGTGGACCTCAGGTAACGTAAAAACTGTGAAAGGCTTTCTCTCTCGGCTACGGTAGAAACATGGCGCTGCAACATGGCTGACTTCGTGAAGAAGACCAGGTCCCTCGCAATGCTAATCAGTTTCGGTGCAGGGCTACCCGGGACTTTGTGATCCGTTCCACGGACTATTTGACTTGCTTCACTCATTCCGTCCAAGGTCGATTGAACTGACACAAACAAATCTCGGCACTTTGAGGGACTTACGGTGCGCAACAAGAGCGCAACTTCCCACGCACCACGGGTGAAAGCGGCATGGCTGACGTTTTCGCCCCAAAGTGTTAAAATAGCAACCATACAAATATAAGTCTTTTAAAAGTATTAACGTGTATCCTAAAATTAATGTCAGAACCGCACCGTGGAGAAAGATATCTCCATCGATACCTCGTTACACTCAACACTAATCGTGAAGAAATGCACCCTCCAGGTGTTGCATTGCAGTCAGTCAAGGTGAGTAAGAGTTGTGCAACACCTGCCATCAACACAGCAGTGTTGAGCCATAAATATGGCATGAAAATGTCACACAGCCAGAAACTGAATTACAAATCAGTCGATGTGCTCCTTGGTTTGTCGGGAACCGATTCTCTGCATAAAAACAGGAGTTTATACAACGCTTTGTCCACCTCTGTTGGGGGTGAACAGCTGTTGCTGCACAGAAACTATCCTCCGAGTGTGTTTACGCGTGTATTTAAACAGATTCCAAAACCCAGGGGCCCTCTTCCTCGATCATTAGCCTCCTAAACTGATGTTTTAAAATATTTATCCTCTGTACAACACTGCCCAACCCTGCAGACATGTTCTGGATTTCTTTTTTGTGTGCATTTCTTATATCTTTTAGCTTAACTATTGTGCAGATGTATAAATGTATACATTTTTCCCATGAGTTAATGCTTCCCTTGAATAATGACCTGTCAATTCAACAAGCCACCTGCAACTATTTGTTTCTTTTTTCTCTCCTTCATTTGGACATTTTGTGTACAGAGTATATTTTATCATGGAGGCTAGAGGGTGACTCATGGTGCTGCTTTAGTCAGTCAACAAAATCTTGGTTTGCTACGATTGCGCCATAAATAACTTTGCATTTCAGTTTTATTTTCTCAAAATTGCAAGTAACCAGGATAAATATTGTGTCGGCGTTACTATTTCCTTTCAGGAACTGAGGCCAAACGTATGTTTGTTCTTTTTAGACATTTTTAATAGTTTTTTGATTCCTTATCTGACTACCAAAACTTTTCATTCAATATGTAAAAGTAGCACGTGTCCGCGTCATGTTTTTTTTTAATGCTGTACTCCTTTTTAACTTACAGCACCATCACGTGATAATTTTGTGCTGAAGGAACATTTACACACCAGAGTTGCTTCCCCAAACTAAATTGTCATCTGTCAACTTAACCTGTTAACCTGGGGGTCGTTGTCCCGCAGCCACGATCCATCTCTTTGCTGGACTCAAAGACTAATCCATTATCTGTTTGCACAGCTGAGAGGAGGAACTATACTTATTACAGGGAATAGTTAAGAAATTCAATATACTGAAGCACGTTGTCCCGCGAGCCCCCGCTTCTGTGCAATTTCATCACCCCTTGCCAAACATACTCGATCTGTATCAGTCTTCTTTGTCCCAATGTAATTAATGGAATGTCATTAAAAAGTTATTTGAGGTAAGAGGCTAGCATTCCTTCTTAATTCGTAGCCTTCGTTTAGCAAATAAATATTCAGTGAACGGACAAATTGCGTTTTTCCGAAAGAGATTTTCATTTCACGCAGATGTTGCGCTTTAAAATCTTTTATTATTTTATTATTTTATTCTCGAGTCGGATCGAAGCTTTCAGCTTTCGACAGGGTGGCAGATGGAGACTTTCAATAATACAATGATTTCTTAAGGAACAACAACACATACTGTACCAGAATATTTTTCCTCAGCGTGCTTGGGGGAAAATAATCTTATGGAAAATATTATTTTGGGCGGGCGGTGCGGACGTCCAGTGAAATTCCACACAGCATGACAATTTACTTTATTTTGGGCTTTTTTCTCAAAAATCCTCTTGTCACCTCTGATTACAATGAGCTGCATGTATCAGTTACACATGTGCCACGCGTGATATTCTACCTGAGCTTTCTCTGTGTAGTGTGGCCACCTTAGCTTTCGGGGGCTGGGGAAGGTTGCACGTTGCCCATTGCCTGGTGTGTTTGAAGGGGGATCAAAGGGATCACTGTCATCGTCTTCATGAGCTCTTATTATTGAAGCAAAATTAGATGTGTTCCATTTGGGGGAACATGCAGCGATGGACACGACAGTCCAAACACAGGGGGTCAGGAGTGAAATCTGATTTGCAGGTTTGGATCGAGCCGGAGGAAAGTTCAACATTTTGGAAAAAGGATATCGACTGTGATGTGAGTCCTGAAAATTAAAGAACCAGCTCACGCCATCTGTCTGTCTCGCACATGTTAAAAGTGCAGTTTTTCTTCCTCATCAGTTTTATGAGCTTGCAATGTGATGCAAAGCAACACATATGAAACCATTTAGAAGTATTTTTTCAACTCATTTCAGCAGCTGATTAGGATACATTGTGGCAGATCTGTTGGTTAGGGGGGCGGCTGCGACTCGTTGGGTAGAGTGGTCGTCCCCTAACCACGAGGTAGCTGGTTCGATGTCCTTGAACAAAAAAAAAGAGTACTATTTTAGATTTAAATTGTGTTTACTCGCATGCAAGTTTTTAGAGACAACGGCAAAGAAAATCCAGTAGTTTGACTGTGAAAGATAGTTTTTTTTCTTTCATGTCACATGGAAGCCTGGCGACCACTTTTAAACGTTAGCGTTGGAACCCTGTATTAAGAGGCCCCGTCCTCCAGACAGACCACGCACTCCATCATACACGTCCTCCATAGAGAAGTTCAAAGGGAAAAGATGAGAGTTCGGCCTTCAGCCTGATTAGAAGAGCTGTGTGATGTGGAAGCCACTTCCTCCCCTTCATCGGGGGCGCTAAGCTACGCCGTTCTAGGTTTAGGTCAAAGCAAGGCGGTTTCTATCAAATATGATCACAATCACCAGGGACCGCCTGTGTGTGAGGGTGCAGGATGTGTGAAGCAACTAAGGGACGTAAAGAGGAGACAATGACTGGAGGACCAGTTGGGTTTAAAGATGACAAAGATGACTATATATAATATGTTGTTCATATAGTATTTGGGTCTCCCTGAGCTCCTGCTGCACATTGTAGGGGCATAGGGATGTAAACTTAGAAATGGAGGATTGTTCCTCACAACTGATTCCCCTGAAGTTTAAACTTAGAATTGTCGACACCAAAAAAACAACAAAAAAAATGTCAAAACTGAGTACAATTTAATCGATAAGGTTGAACATTGTTTGAAAAAAATATTGAGTCTGTCAAAAGAGCCATTTGAAATTGTTAGTTGCATTTTTTATTGACTTATCGTGCACTTCCCTCGTTAAAACAAACCGATTTTGATATAATTCCTCTTGTGGTGGACATCCTGCAGCACTGGCTCAATTAGAAAATACTTTACGTAAAAGTACTTTTTTTCCAGGAATCATTGGGTCATTTTAATAGTTGTGTCACACAAAAAAATAAGCAGCATGAATAAATATAAGAAAAAAATAATGGATGGATTACTATATGTTGCAGTTGTGTTTTTTTGTGCGTACGCAACAGCACAAACATTCTTTGAAGCATTTTCACTCAATACTCAATAATGAATCTAGACATCCTAAAATACCACAAAGGGAACCAGCCGGGGGTATTTTTAAGGATCTATATCGGCTAACATATGGCTCTCCTCAATGTTGGCCAAAAATAAAGTTTGAATCATAAGCTATTTCTTTGCTTTTTTATGTATAGTGTTCCATTCTGTTCTGAGAGAAGTGATACATTGTATGCAATGGTATGTCCTCCTTTGTAACAGTTGGAAATGTGTTACGGTCTCCATCCTTAAAACTGGCTTGGGAAATTACTTTGAGGAACAAAGGGTTTGGGTTAGTAGATTAAAAGATCAAGACAAAGAGTTTGACTTGTTACCACGCACCCATGTGTGTGGATAACTTTTCATTTTGGGTGTGTTACATCCAGCCAGTGAGCGAGGGCAGAAGTTCCATGAATCAATTAATGTAAAAATATGGAACGACGTCCAAAACGTGGAAACGTCCGAGTCAAACGACAGCTCGGTTCTTTATTAGCCGCCATGCCGCCGCACCAGCTGGTCCTCAAGCGGGCGTACGCGGTGATCTACGTGCTGCACGGTGGGATGTGGTGGCGAGTTTAAGCCGGCAGGAAGTGTGTCTCTGGACAGCATTTGCAGGGGGGTAGAGCTCCAGAGTTGCACACCCCCGTCCCAGAATCACAAAGAGCAAGGAGAGGCAATTGGCTTGACAGCACATGTAATAGAGACCGAGTCGCCCGAGGGCCCTCGGCCAGAGCTGCAGCCGTGGAGAGTGTGGCGGGGGTTTGGCTCTGCTAAAAAAAATGAGCCCGGGATCAGATCCGTGAGGCTTCTTGTGTCAGTCACATCCACAATCTTATTTTCGCTGAGCATCTGGAGGGTTTGGATCGGCGGTGGAAATGTGTTCTCTGTGCGTGTTCGTGGCACTGGTTTTACTTGGCACGGCGAGTGATAGCTCGTTTTTTTTAATATACATTCGTAGAGGGTTTAGAGAGAGCGGAGAATTCTTGAGGTGGACTTGTAAAAGAAAAAAAGCGCGGCAGCACAATGGACAATGAGCGTGTCTGTGGTTTTGAGACTGTGGGGAGATCGCGGGGAGCCTGATGGAAAACCTCGCCGGGCTGCCGTGAGCATGCGAGGTCAGGACATATGCTGACATGGACTTCTGGGGCCGAGCCGGAGGCCTCGCGTCTGCTCAGCAGCGCTCCTCTCGTTTGTCTCCGACTTTATATCAAAGGTTTTTCTTATCCGAGATTTAACAAATAAAAGAAACACAATGCTATCGGGACGTCTGATATAGAACGGTGGTTTTGGAATATATTATAAAAGAAGAAGACAACAAAGTCCTGGTGGGCTGAATTTCTCTCACTTTCTGGGCCACAAGAATAAAAAATAAAATAAAGATGTTCTTGCTGGATTTGTGTAAATCTGAATCCTGAATGAAATCTGCTTGTCAGATGTAAATCAGTTCAGGCCCTTAACAGATCAATAAAAGTCCAGTTTTTAACATTTTCACATTAAGTTCTTTATAATAAGGGTCTTCATAAGTCCTTATTATATGCATATAAACAGAAGTATTTGTTAATGAGACTATATAAGTCTTAACATAGAATTATCAAAATGTTTATTGTGAGGTTATTTTACATTATAAACATGTTTAATGTGAGGTTATTTGACATTATAAACGCTGAGGAACATTAATAAAAACCTAATGAATTTCCTATAATTGTTTGTAGCATTACAAACACATTTATTAATTTAACTTACTTACCTATTGTATAATTGTTAAACCTTTCCAGTTTTGGTACTTTATTAAGAACCACATTATTTAGTACACATTCATCAGTATAAACGGTTAACGATGATTCGTGCAGGTGCCGGATCTAAAGCGGGAATAATCATTTCAATAAATGTGTTTGGAATACTATTAATAAACAGTTATATGAAACCATTAACAAAATACATATACAAATGTCTTAGAATATATCAAAAGAGATCTGTTTAATTATATCAACACTTATATTGTCTTAACACATATTAATGTTTATAAGCATCTTATAACGGCCTTATTACTATAAAACTAATGTGCATAAAACTTTGATAGATAAAAATCCAAGATTAATGATTTAAAGAACTGCCACAATCTGACTGCTAGACAACTAACCAAATGTTTTATGAATCACGTTTTGGCTCCAAACAGAGAGATAAATGATCGGATCAGACTCAGCTTAACAAATCCAGGTATTTTGCCCCAAAGTAAGGCTCCCATCACAACCCGACCCTGTTCTGCTCCTATTTGTTGACTCCTTGTTCTGCTTCCCCCAAAAACCAAACAACCGCACAACTGACTAAGCATCCTTTCATTGAAGTATTGTATTTCACTTATGTCTGATGAGAGCACCAGGTCTTTTGTTTGGTCTTTTTTGTGATGTGCTAGCAAAGCCCCCCTTTAACCTCTTTCACAGCCAAGCTGTCAGAAGGAGCGTGTTGTCCTTAAGAATGAGACGGGGCAACAACAGAGCAACATCTGATTAGCATTCACGGCACTATCTCCACTCCCTTGGTATTTTATTACCACAGGTGCACGGGGCATTCATTGATCAGATGCACGCTACGGGGGCGAGGTTAGCCCTTAATTGAAAACAGCTCTATTTATACACCTGCAGGCACTAAAGGTCTCCAAGAGAGCACGGGGAGGTTGAAAAGAAGAGAAAGGAAGGAGGGAGTGGGGGTTGTACACAGAGCAGTGACAGAGCGGTGAAACAAGACATGCCTTTGGGAGACATAGGTTAAGGCCTATACAGGGAGGGCAACATGTATTACCAAAACAGCATGGCTGCCCAGTGCCATGAGAGGATAAGTATGCAGGTGCAAAGGTTTTTGGGGAAGTACGCATTTTTTTAAACAAAAAAAAACTTTATTTGAATCTGGATGGATTCTTTTTTTTTTGTCAACTGCATTGAGTTTGTTTACCGCGCAGCTGGCAGTTTGTTTTCCACACTCGTCGTTGAGAACACTGTACCGATTGTGCTCGGCCTCTTTGCAGGTGGTACGTTGCATCCGGGGACTTGTGTTTTCACAATGGGACCATAGCGGGAGGTCATGGGGGGTCACACGTTGGTGGAAGTCCAATCAGAAAACAAAACCGCGGAGGAAAGAGCAATCTGCATTTAGACACAGGGGGGGCTCAAATGTGCCACTTTTGATGGAAAAGGTCTGCAAATGCTGTTTTTTTTCCTCTCTTGTCAAAGTCTTTTTTGCAGGATGTCACGTTTCAAAGTGTGGGAAAGCTGAAAAATAGAAATAGAAAGAAAAATAAATGTTTGCCTTAGTTGCTTCAGGTGTTTTGGCCATAGAAGAAGAGTAAAATGGCAATTGTAAAAACGCACGACGCCAGTGGGACTTAAGCTAGCTGCGAAGAGATGAGACGGATGGCTGGCTAGTTAGCGAAGATGCTCCTCCTTCTCACACGGCGGGAGAAGTTAGCCTTAACTCTATGGCCATTGGCATATAGCTAGCTAGCTAACTATAACTGACAACTAGTTAGTTAGCTTGATCAAATCAGCTACGCTAATATTACACTGGGGACACAAATAGAGCCGAAACGAAGAACAACCAACGGGGATCTTTCAGTTGGGAGTTCCAAGTTTGAAATGAGAAATCAATGTTGGATTAATTTGTCACGTAACTTGCGAACTTCAGTACAACGACACTTCCGCGGTTTATTTTGTAAAGGCCGTATGAATGGAACAACTGGAAATGGAACGAAAACATAACTTTTTCATCAGATATAAGAAGCGTATGAGGATAACTTGCGCTTTGTAATGTGACGAAATGTACTTCTTTACCCGCACTTCACTCTCAGGTCACATGATGAGTGACAAAAGGGTGAGAAAACCTCAAATACAGCAGAAGAATCTGATTATTTTTTAGGGGATACATTGAATATAGAACTAACCTGCTGGTTAAATAACTTGGAAAGGATGTCAAAAACTTGTGCAACCTTCAGACAAACTGTTATGAGCGATGTCTTTTTCCACAATGGCCAATTATTAACGGGGTATTTTCATCCATCTGCTGCAGGGTGCTGATGAATAACAAGCTACTCTACAAACCCATACTGGCAAAGGTCCCAAACAAGTGAGCCAAGAAGGACTATTTTAGCATAATTAAGAATGACCCTGGCGTTTAAACCTGGTACAAACCTTCTCCTCTCATTGTTTCAAGGAAATGTGTTTTTGTTACATGTTTCAGTCAAACTCAATATCCGAAGGCCGAAGGGAAACAACTCTGCTCATTTACTCCCCTTATTACAATCATTAATACACACTTACACTGGTTTTACATTTGCAGTCTAAATTAGGCTTTTTGCTACCAAAGCTTTTAAAGGAACATTCCAGTGAAAATGTATCTTTTGAGTATCAAATATTCAGCTGTATGCTTAAAAGATGGCTCTGAGATTAGAGCTGAAATTGATTAATCACTTAATATAACAATAATTATAATCACGTAACGCATTATAATCCTATACTGTACGCATTATAACCATATAACACATCATATAACACATCATAAGTATATGATGATGATACTTGACCTTTATACGTCATTATAAAAAGCTTTTGTACAGTAGTATGATGGTTATAAAGCATAAGGAGTATTTTTAAGCGCTTCTTACTATGATTTTGCGGTTCTTTATAAGATTATATGAGATTATAAAGCATGATAAGCATGTTTATGATGCATTATAGACATAGGTGTCAGAGAAAGTGCTACAGATTTTTTTGCGCATGGATACAATGCAAACACTTATTTTGATTCCTCACTGGGAGAAATAAGAACATGGTTTACGATAAAGCGTGCTGTTGTTGTTTTTCTCAACAGGAGCCAAAGTGCTCTTTTGTAAAATGTTAACAAATCCAGTCATTTAAAAAGTTGCAACACGCAAGATTGGAAGCATTTTTTATTTAAAATGTTTTGGCTGCCAGCTGACTGGTAGAGGAACGCGCACCACTTGCACTAATATGCAGATTTGATGCACTAAAATCACACATGGACTATGTCAACAAAGCAAGGAGAAGAGTTGGGGGAGGGACTTTACTCAACTAAATATCTTTACATAGATAATACCTGTTTGCTACTTTATTATTGTCCAGAATGTTAAATACAAGTTCCTTTAAAATGTTTCAGATGCTTTATTTTGGAATCCATTGGAAACTGTTCAAACCCTGCATGAAGGGTGAGTATTTCATACCGAATAGAGACGGTTTTCCTTGGATTATTCCTTTAAAATCAGTGTTGACCTGATGTTGTCCACACGGAGTCTCTGATCCGGTCTCTCAGACGCAGATAGCTTCCTTACGAACCGCCTTTTGAAACGGTCCCTCTGTGGACGGGGATCTCGGGAGACGGGACAGAATACATGAAACATCCTGGTGTGTTCCCGTACACAACATTTCCCCTGGATCCTGTCGGGACAAGATAAAAGGCTTTTTGTGGCCCTAATATCACCGTAACTGCAGGTGTGGAGGCTCCCATTTCACCAGCGTCACTGATGTTCACAGACATTTGGACGAGGGGAGTTGGGGGGGACAAGCGGCGGGACATCTGCACGTTTGGATAAGCATCTGAGGGTTCAATCAAATTCAACACCTAGCAGGTAAATGTTTGGATACCTCCGCAATCCCGTGTGTGCGTGTTTGTGTGTGTCTGTGCATATGCCTGCGTGTGTGTGTGTGTGTGTGTGTGTGTTGAATGGTCCTATTTGGAGTCTGTTCTGGCTTGTCATCAAAGGGGGGAAACCACAACCACATGGCTTTATCAAGAATGAGAACAATATCTGTGTGATCCTTTTCCCTCAGGAGGGGTTGGGCAGCAGTTTATAGAGGACTCCAGCTTGTAGTTTGTTCATTCAGCTCGTTTATGTTCAGTATTTGGATTCAGACAAATTCCTTCGTTCAAAGAAGAAGAAAAAAAAGCGTGTTCCTTGTAGGACATGGACTTCCATTTATCCTGTCTTTTGTTAAAAAACGCAATCATAAAAAAGGATTATACAAGCTGCTCAGACCGCTACCACACCGGACGCGGCTATAAAAGATTCAGACTTTATGACCTGTCATGCCTTGATTAGCAGAGCAGAGCGTCGGCCCGGAGAAAAATAGGTTTTACATGTTCCTCTATAGTGCTGCAGCTTGTTGCAGGAAGACAGAGGGCGGGAAGAGAAATAGGTGTATTTTAGATATTCAACATTTAGCGACAATCAGTGAGTCAATGTATCACTTAGTTGAACATCAGCATGGTCATCTTCTCATTTGTGAGGAATTTCACGGTTGGCTCCCGGAAATTGTGAATGGTATTACTTTTTTTTTGCATTTCGTGGACTAAACAGCTCATCGATTGATTGAGAAAGTAAACTGCAGATTGATCGATAAGGACAGTAAACGGAACTTGACATTAGCAAAAAAAGAAAGGGCGCAAATGTAACATTTTTAGCGGTGCCCTGATGGTGTTTTTTAGCCAATCGTGGACGAGCCGCATCGGATGATACGGGTTGTTTGACCCCGCGATCGTCAACACAGGATCATGTGATCGTCCTCGATTTATTATTTACTATACACAACCTAACAATGACCTCATACTTAATCCGAGCCCACAAGGCAGCTTTGTCTCTTAACGGGGATCAAAATCCAGTTGCGACTCTGTGAGAACAGATTTTTTTTTTAAAGTTAAGTTAATAAAATAAGGCCAAGTTTTTGTTTGCCGTGTATAGATCTGGTCTGGAGGAGAAGACAGAAGATCTAAAATAGTCAATGCAAGGGAAGCGCGCAAACACGGAGAGGCCGAGACCAGGAGGGCGACTTCTCTTCTCCGATCCCCCAAAATCCACCGACCACATTCAGACTTTAATACAGACATGTTTCATTTCCAGAGTATAACAAAGTCTCCTGATCCTAAGAGTGTCCCCCTCCCCCCTCCGCTTACTGGACATCTCCGTGGGTCAGATGGGATTTGAACTCACGTCGGCCGGCTCCCGCCGTAGAAAGCGAAGCTCCTCGCAGCCTCGGCAGCCTGTGCCGCTGCTTTCTTCTCCTCGAACTGCTCCCTGCTCAGGACGCTGCCCTTGTGGCCGTGCTCCACCAGCTTACGGGCCAACTCCCTGCTCTGCAAGAAACAAGGGAAAGGGCAGAGGAGTCAGGCGAGGATAGAGGGGAGACGGCCTGCAGGCCGAGCCGGAGACAGAGTCAGAGCTTGAGTTTTTTTTGGCACGGAAGTGCTATTTTTCTTTTTTTTTATTATCACTATGCAATGTCAGAAGGTAGTCAGAAAAATGCCTTTAGCCGTTTCCCGAAAACCTCCAGATATTCAGTTGACGATGATGCCAAACAGAGAACTGCAGCACTTCCTCACCTTTCAGTAGCCGGAACCTGAGAGTGTTTGCTTGACAATGTATTTAAACACGTTATTGTTTCTGTTGATCCACTCACTGGCGAAACACTGGTTATTAATAATGTAGCATGCATTTACAGTTTTTTGCAACAACCTACAAAATCACGTTCACACACACAACTTAACTGCACACCATACACTGCCAGGGAAACGTGGCTTTACACAGATCACTGTCGCAGTTTTTAACAATGTGAAACATGGTTAACGCTGTGAATTAAAACAAACCACACACAAAAAAACTCTTGAAAACTACTTTGCAACAAACAAAAACAAAAACACAACAAAACGACACGAACAGCGCTCTTCTGGGTGAAAGTTGTTTTTACTTCCACGCGTTTGCCTACGCCGAGAGCAAACTTTACCTCTACGACAAAATACGTTTCCCTCGAAACGTAACTCGGAATTTGAAAATGTTGTCAGCCGGTAGGATTTAGGGTCGACTCCCCATTCTGGCCTTTAGTTTAAAATTGTAACTTTCAAAAATATTGAAGTGATTCAGTTCATTTCATGGTTTAGTGTGATTTCATGCCCACGCACAGGCCCATTTCTCTTCTAAGTGTCTGTGTGTGTGTGTGTGTCCATGTGTCAGTGCTTCTGCAGGGGCTGTAAGCTACATTATATTCCAATCACCGTCCGTCATTAAAGCCAAAGCCATAAAGTCATCATCTAAAAACCAAATCTTGCCGTCAAATCCTGCGGCTTGTCAGATCAAAGCTCCGGCCACATGTCCTCCTGCCCCAAACCCCAGCAGCCGGGGCCCGCGTCCGCACCCCGAGAGGAAAAGTTATATTTTCCTTCAACTTTGATGTGGCTCACCAGAAATGAGTCTCAGACATTTGCCCGGTCCTAAAATTGGCCCGAGTATCATTGTCTTCATTTCTTTCAAGGCTCATTGAATAAGTCTGTTTGAATGAGTTGCTTTTTCTTTTTTAAGTCGACACACCAGGACCTGGACTTAACGCTCACACAACATTGCAGTAAAAACCTCTGAGTCCTGAATAATAGCAGAGTTTGGTTTATAATTAGTAGGTTTATCAGAACACGGGTCTTATCAGCACAGGTGGGGCGACCCGGGCCGACTGTGGAGTGTCACAACACGGGGGCTGATTCGGTTTGATCATGATTGACTGCAGCTGATTATCAGCTCAGATACGAGCTGTTCCCTTCACTGTGTGGACACAGGTGTTCAAACAAAGTGGCCCACAGCAGCAGCAGCAGCCGGGCGTGACATCAGCAAGTGGGCCACCTGCTGGGCAGAAGCAGGGATTGAACGATTTAAATGTAAAAATCTAAAACTGTTTGAAAATCAGTTGGAAGACCAAAAACCAGAGGAAAGCTACATCAAATAGAATAAAACTAAGATTGAGAGCTCCTCTGTTCACATGAAGATGCCACTTTCTCTTAATAAAATCAAAACAAAAAACACTGTTTCCATTTCATAGATGCGTTGAACTCACACCACTGTAGCACTTTGACTAATTCATGTCTCGTCTTAAAAAGAAGACAAAACATCACAGCTAACAACATGTTTGTAGTTCCTGCTGCTTTGAACTGTTTTTAACTGAGGCCCATTCAAGCCCCGTTAGTTTAAGGCTCTCTTATCAAACCTGTGTGTCACTGCCACCTATCGAGCGACCACGTGCACTACACCAAGAAAACCGTTCTCCATGGCAAAGCCTGCATTTATTTAGACACAGCTGTTGTAATGCTGCCGACAGCAAATGCGTGCTCGTAACACAAAAAGAAACAACTTGTTGCCCACTGCATTAAAGTTTGGTAAATTTGCCTAAAACGAGGACCATAAGCCAGATTGCATACATTTGTTTAGGCAAGTGTGGGACCTCGAAACACGTCCATCAATTTAACAATCTTAAAAATGCAATATGCAATGCATGTATACGCTTTGTTTAGTTAACAGCAAATAAATGCATAACAAGTCAACATGTAAAATCGTGTTTCTCGATTCATAATCTTGAAAGCAACATATCTGAATGATGTCGAATCTTTTTTATTATTTTTATTTTACGGTTTTACGGTTTGGGGGATTTGGTAGATGCCGAATTGAAGAAGGAGACTTGGTGATTTAAAAAAGTTGAAAGTTGTGTTTTTGTACCGTCTAGTGTTGCATGCATCACAAATACTACTAAGTTTAGTGAACGCGGTTCTGACGTGGTGGAGGAAGCAGCGCGGGGCCACGGAGGGGGAAAGAGGGATGAAGACGATAGTCACTCACTTTTAAGTAAAACAAATCCTTTGACGTGACTTTGGAGTCGAGATAATCTTCGTAGACTTTAAACTGTGTCGCAGCGTCGTGGAAACGAGCCGCCATGCTGCGCTCCATCTTCAGCCTCTCTGTGTTGTCAGCGGCTGCTACAGCAACCGCCGTTACGTCACTTAGGGGCGGGGCTGACTGCAGCGGCGCACCACCACTACTGACCTTTTTTTAAATTATTATTAAACAACTTTATTGTCCCGTTTGTGTCAAACAGTGGCTCTGCATTTGGTTTTAAATACTTTTTAACACCGTTTTTTTCTGAGCATTTTACAAATATGTTGTGACTTTAGTTAAACATGCGGGGCAAACTCATTGCTTATGTCACATTAACTTATTGTAATTTGTAACAAGTCAATCTTAACTAAGCTGGCTAGCTGCGACCGACAATGAAGCTCATCTTGGCTTATGTACACATTGTAAACACCAACTCCCTCCCTTTAATCGATCTGCCTAATTATTTAATTGACTGCTTCTCAGATGTGTCACAAGCAATCTGGTGGGTTCGGTAGAAGCGAGTCGTTGCACTCATGGGTCACGACCCCCCCATGCAAAAATAATACAACATCCATTACATTCACATGGGGGAAAAAAAATCAACCATAACATTGGAAACATCACTGAGATGGTAATTGTTCGTTCAAAGGCACAAATAGATTCAGAAATAATTAATACAGACGTTTTAGTTTTTTGGTATGGCAGTTTAAAATCCTGATGCCGAAGTGTCATTTCCGAGTAAGAATATATCCTTAAAAATACATTACACAATCATTACAGGGCATTAATACAGGGCATTTTTGGGGGGGAGTTTTTCCTGATCCGATGTGAGGTCCTGGGACAGGGATGTCGTATGTGTACAGACTGTAAAGCCCTCCGAGGCAAATTTTTATTTGTGATTTTGGGCTATACAAAATAAACTGAATTGAATTGAATTAAGCCGTTGTTTAGGTCCACTGTCTATTTCCGACTGATTGTAACTGTCCTTCTAGATGTTCCCCAGAGCCAAGAAGAGGTTCTCTCTGGACCTGTGAAGAGTTCAGCTTTCGGCCCGTGAACAAAGAGGGGCCCGACTTCCAGCGGTAAAACCTTCAGGGTGTGTGACACATTCTGTCCAATTAAAACAATTACAAAGTAATAAATCCACCTACTGTCTGTCTCTATCTATGCATACATGTATACCTTTTACCCAATATACACTTTATAATGAACCCAAACCTGGAATAAAGATGACAAAGTTATCTAGTCCCATGATGTCAATCCCTGAATCCTGGCAAGTGGAGACTATATCTGGCACCTTTACTGACTATAAAATACAGAATAAAATGTTCAGTGGGAATGTCCTCGGCTCCGTTTACAGAAACACTGTGACTCTTGGCCGTCATTATCGTCTTTTACTGTCATTTTGTTTAATTTTTTTCGCTCAACGTGACTTTCAATTGCTCCGCAATGACGTCCACGGAAAGTGAAGCAATGATCTAAAAAAAAAACAACGTGTTAACAAGTGTGCTTTTCACGAAACACGCCATGGAATTTACGGCCAATATGAGCGCACAGTGAGGCAGATGGCGACGCGGGGCAACCGGGGAACCGGTTCCTTCAAGAACGTCTCAAAACAAAGACTGTCACGCACGCTTCACCTAGAAATAAAGACCCACTTCATTATTTACCACCACTATGAATAATAAACGCAAAACTTCTTTTGTTCTTATTCTATGTTGAACAATCTTTTTTTTCTCCAGGTGATTACTCTTCTCCCTCTTTCCTCTTCTGGGTTCAAGTCGCCCGGGTTTCCTTTGAACATTCATCAAAGGATTCTGATCATGTTTATTGTCTTGCAATCGGGTTCAGTGATCGGGTTCAGCAATCGGGTTCAGTGATCGGGTTCAGCGATCGGGTTCAGCGATCGGGTTCAGCGATCGGGTTCGACACAGGTTCCCCAGGGAAGGAGAGGTCGTGTGCAATTGAGGATGTGATTCTCAGATGTTGGACCTTTCAGGAAGCGATTACTCTTCTCTGGATTCACGCTGAAGGCTGGCCGTGGAGCCGCCTCTTGCTGATTGGACTTCCCCTGAAGCCAATCAATAACTCTTCTTCGGGGTTAGTTAGTCTGACGTTTGAAAATGAACTAGAAACATCCCACTATGACAATTGTGCTATTAAACTATATTAAGACACAGCACATCAGTGGTATATGTGAAGGGATACTCAAAATGTTGTATGTATTTGCATAAATGAATGCATCAGTGGCAGAGATATTCTGACTAAAAGTCCAGAGTAAGGGTCCGGACCTTTGACCTCTGACCTCCTTGTGGAAGAGAGCAGGCAGCTCCTTGTATCTAGAAGAAGATGGAGGATGTTGGTCTGCAATCAGCCCGCAGGCCTGTTTTAACTAAAGGAAGCGCTGTCATGACCTCAGAGGACTTGGAGAACATCAGCCAACACACACACACACACACACACACATACAGACACACACACACACACACATACAGACACACACGCACAAACTCACACAGACACACACATCTGTCTTTTATTAGTCGGCCACTGTGATCCTGGACTCTTCTTCTTCTTCTTCGGGATTTCAGTGACAGAAACAATACTTGCATATCTCTCCACAAACATCTGACACCCTACACCCTACAATGACATTAAGCGTTAATTAAAAGAGTCACATTCTTCCACACAACATGATACTTATGAATATCCACTGATTTTTATTTTTATTTTCAATAGTCATATGACACAAAACTCTTCGTCATACATACATTTTCATATATATATATATATATATATATATATATATATATATATATATATATATATATAGAAAGAAATTCTGGTAGAAAAAATATTTCTTTGTGATGTTTAAGAGGACGACACAACATGATGACATCACAGAAGATCATTAGAAAACAAACCGTTTACAAGAAGTAAAGCGTAAAGATAAGTAATATATATATATATATATATATATATATATATATATATATATATATATATATATATATATATACTGTATATATATATATTTATATATACATAAATATATATATATTATTATATATATATACCTTCCCTCTGTATAAACCTTATAATAGAAGCATTTTAAGGTATTTTTATTGTAATCTTCTCTCACAAGGTTTTGTTTATTATCTTTCGAATAATTTTATATAATAATCTGAAAAGGTAGATAGTTATTTGTTTTCTTCCATAGTTTCTGAAGAACTGGTACACTTGTGTCACATGATTGTCTGTCTTTTTGCATATCTCCCATCTGTGGTTCAACAGATTAACAACACTCTCTGTTGGACGTCTGCACAAAGAGTTTTGCACAGGCTCCAAACGGACACCCTGAACCCGGGTCTTTAAGACCCGAAACCCAAACAACAGCGGCTGCCACATTTCACCTCCGAAACCCGGCCGAAGACCCAAAGCTATGTTTGTTGCATCATCCATTTGTGGCCGTTAGCTCGCCGGTCCTAATGGGAGACACAATGGACGTCTGCATATCTACTTGCAGCACACGGCACACGTGGGAGCAGATTATTAGCACAGTCAGACAGAGAAAGACCAGTTATTGCAATAAATTATATAAAAAGACCTGAATCGAGTTCAAGCACATAGCTTCACACGACAATACGAACTCTGAGCCTTCTGGTTGTTCTTGGCTTTGCACACATTTGAACCCTATATGTAAATTACTCCGGCTTACACTGTAAAAAAGAAAGAAAAAAGGTTTGAATAAAAAAATATAAAAAATGCACCATAATACTGCGGAGAAGATATGAGAAAATGCACCAGATTCATAATCCTAAACAAGCCTTTTTCACTAGCAGTTCTTGTGATTGCAGGGTAAAGACAACGTGCAAGTAAACAGGAACTGAATATGTTTTTACTCTTTGGGACAGGCTTATTAGAAATGATGCACATTATGAGATTGAATCTCGGGGACATTTCCCCATTGCTTCAAACACATGTTGGCTCTGATGGGTGGAATATGATCAAAGTGTTTCAATGTCTTCGAAGAGTTCTGCAAATTGTCCCCAGAGCACAAGTTAATGAAACACAACCATTCAATTAAAGACGGCGTTTCATTTATGGTTCAGCCAGAGACGTCCTCCACGGCTGTCTGTCACCCGATACGCCTTCTGCTCCGAGCTTTCCCCAAAACAAGTTCCACTCCTCCTCGGCATCTTTAATCCGGCGGTGCGCGCTCCTCCTGGACGGGGCGGGGGTAACAGCCGGATGCTAAAATGATAGCTTCGATGGTTCTCCTTGATCCCTCACAGTTGTCCAGGAGGGTTGGGTGGGCCGGTCCGCGTTTTTATCGTCGATTATCGCAAATCTGTGTGTTAGTAAAAGGGCCAGTTGGTCGGTGTGTGTTCAGGCAGGAGACATGTTGGAAGCACTTTCCAGGCCAGGTGGGAGAGCTTTTCGTGTGAATGAATGGAATTACTTTTTTCAGTGTTTAAGGCTGAAATCCACAACCTATTTTTTTGTTTTACCAATCATATTTTTGCCATCTTCTCGGCGGAGTGTTGTCAGATGTCGAAAGATTGTTGGACTCAGAGTCCGACAGAATGTGCCGCTATCGCTTTGAAATGTGACTCGTTGCCTTTTCTGCGTGACAACAACAATTATAACAATGATTTAGTTGTAGTTCCCTCCTTATGTTCGATGGATTTAAACAAGACAGCTGTTATTTAAGTGGTCTTATTTTAATATAACACACTGAGCTACTTTTCTTGTGCTATGCAATTACATTTAAAATTAAAAAAAATTCTGTTCAAACCAGAGCTGACGCACACAACATACATCTGAGTCATCACTTTCTACTTTGGTGCATAATACGAAATGGTTTTCACTTTCTAAAAATGGGAACGCATCTCCAGCAATATCAATATCTTCTCTAGGTCCCGAGGTAGCGAGGAAGGTTGTGTCTGTATGAACTACTGATTGATTATAACGAGCAGAATACAGCCCTGATGCAAAGACGGGATCGGTGTCTTCCGCTTATTGATAAAAAAGACATGTATTATGATTATTGTTTTAAAGTAAAAATAATAATAACAATTCAGGAAAATAATTGAATTAAAATATAAATCTGGGGGTAACAAAATATCCTGTTATCCCATAGAATTAAGACTGAACTATTTCCCTTTTCTAGTACCTTAAAATCAGGTGTGTACAGTCCCTTGCCAGTGGAGGACGTTAAGAAGGTCGTTTGAGGACATTTTCACTAGAAAACAAGATAATAAAACAACGCGGACGACCCGTTCCCTCTTTGATGTATAATTCAGAATTTCTCACCTAGAATCAAACACGCCAAAAGAAAAGTTATGGATTTCAGCTTCAACAGCATCTGACTTTCAAAGAAAATGGTTGCAAGATGGGGGTGGGGGGGAGGGGGTCATGTGCACAAAAAGAAAACATGAAACAGGACAGAGCATCATAAACTCAACTCGATCATAAACTATGATCATAACTTGGAGAGAAGCTCCATAACCAAACCCGGAATGCTTTGAATGTCATACATGGCCCATCACTTGTGTGTCCAGCGTCTACGAACATTGTATCCCTTCCTTTTGGACGTCTACCCGAAGCGGTACTTGGGCCAGTACTTGACCTGCGTGCGTCTCGGCCCCGGTCCGGCGTGGACGGCCTTCGCCAGAGGAGGTTTTGGTGCCGGCGGGGTTTTCCTCCTCTCTTTGCTCCGGTCCGTGATGGTGAAGCCTCGCTCGCCCGTGTTGTGCGTGCCGACCCGGGGCAAGAAGTGGGTGGAGACGTGCTGGGGTTTCACCCGCGGGCTGGAGCCCATTTTGGCCTTCCCTCGCTTGTTGAGGGCCACAAACCAGTCGCGGCCGGTCCTGTGGTTCCTGTGGATCACCGAGGCGTACGTGTTGTAGCTGTTCTCCTGGAAGCGTTCCCTGAACTTGCAGTCGTCCGTGAACCGTTCCTGCAAAAAGAAGGCAGACGTGCAGGTGTTTAATAAACGGAAATCACTAAAACACAAGATGAAATAGAGTTGTTAATCCTGGAGGAAAATGATTGTGCCAGAGTTGCATTAAAGATTACAACAGAAGAATAGCAAAAAACAATTGAATCAAAATATCAACGCATTTGAACAATAGAGTAATAATTATTACATGTAAAATAATTAAATAATACCACTGCAAAGCAAAGCACAATAGCAATATGAGTAAGGTAAAAAAAAGTAAAATACAACAAAGACCTAAGAGCAGACCTGATGGAAACTAAAATATAAAAGTAATGTTGAGCACGATATTGAGAGAGATATTGTCAATGATGTTTTTTTAATTTTCCGATTAACAAACCTTGAAACCTGCTAAATCTGTAAATGGTTCCACATGTTCCACTCCTGAGAACACGATAGCGGATCTGTCCACATGCAGAACATGTGGGGGAGTCTGTTCGCATGAAACCCGACCCGGTGTCTCTCCTGTTAGCTGCTGCTGAGATAATTGTCTTTAGATTGGGGGGAAAGAAAAAGTAATGGCTCCTATTTCTTCAGACGAAAGCTCCCACCGTCCAGCTTTGCCAGATTCTCCCCACTGATTACGTTTCATTTGCACATAATGCGACTGGGAGAACCGTTTCGTGATCTCCAAAATACACTGTGCTTCAGATGCGTTTCCTTCCTCTGAGAAAAAGGAAAGTATGTCATTTGTTCGTACCGTATATGTATAATTAAAAAAATGAGAACGGAAAGAACCGGTTGCTGACAAAATGTCTTTAATTTCTAATCACACAGAGAGAGGAGGATCGTTTCTGTGAGACTGTAATTACATCAGAATTCAGAGTGGAGGAAACGTCAAACGCTCTGTTATCTCAACCTGTGGTTGCTCGTCGCTCTTCAACGTAGCTGATTGTGATCTGATCGTTATAGCTGCTGCAAAACTGACACCGTTCCAATAACACGGGAGCTTTGTCTCTCATCTCTACAGCGGGCGACTTTCCTTATCTCAGAGATGCTTTGATTGACAGCAGCAGAGCGGCAGAGTTCCCCCTTTGCACTGGTACAAAAACCATTGATGGCCGCCGGTGTTTACCCACTTCAACCAAGAAGAACTTCTAAGTGAAGACACACTGGTCGTGTTTTTGCTACAAAAGTAGGAAAAAAAACTGAATTTTGTCAATTAATTAAATAAATTGATAAATTTTCGATATATCGAGAGAGGTTTTGGGGAATGTATCACCGAGGCGTTGCTATAAGAAGGAACATTGGACGTTGGCAACATTCTGCAAACCAGTTGCACGTCAAAGTTTTTGCCTTTTCGGCTCGGCAAGCGACGGATCGTATTTAGCGACAGTTATTGGAAGCTACGTGGTAGCATGGTGGTAATGTTCAGTGGGTCAAACAAACACAGGACTTTAACCCAGGAGGCCGCTGTTCATGTCACATGTGAAAGTTAACGTTGACTTTGCCCTCTTTACGTAACGTTACTTGAGAAAGTCAGCTATGGTCGGTTGTTATTTATTTACGTTAGTACGTTATTATTTTAACACACACCTTGATCTCTTATTCTATCCTTAAACAAGTATTGTGTGTTACCTAAATCTATCCAACCGCTTCTCTGCAGGACTTTCACTCAGGTGATCCAAACGTTGGCCTTCAGCTAGTTTCTTGTAACTGTTGTTACGATATTATTTCAACACCCTAAGCAAGTAGCTTTGTTGTCTAAAACCTAACCAAGCTTGTCACGACGAGGCTGATATGAAATCTATTCACGAAATATAATTTGGGGTTCATAATCGTCTTTAAATGTATTGTAAATGTGCAATGTCGACATTATTATTTATGGCAACTGAGTTTCTATTTCAGCAACAACGCTAGCTATATTTTAGCGATACAGGCTGCAGTCTGCAGAGAGATGTGATGCAGATACGCTGCATCAGAGATAATAACCTCATGAATCCAAATATAATCCACATATACTGGTGGTCCGAACTGTAGTTGGACTGAAGTGATTTGGGTCAGAAGTCACAAAACCCACCAAACTGAAATAAGTTGTGCACCAAACCAAACCAAAAGATGTCCTGGACGCTGTGGCCGACTATAACAAGCTTAGTGTGGCGCCACGTTTCATAAAACATACGACGTGGATATTCATTGAATGTTCTCGTTCCGTGACTATAAATATCTTGGGGTGGGAAACTCTGACATGTACCCAGGGATGCCTGCTTTCCCGCCGCAGTACGACTTCCTTGTATAACCCTCCCGCCATTCTGAAATAAAAACAAACTGTTCTGCTTTGCTGCAGAGTGCAGCATAGCAGAAAATGATGCCATTACAGCGTTTTGGTAAACATGCCAGTCACAAGAGAGCGCGGCCGCCACAGACTAACACACAAAAACCTTTAAGTTATTCAAAGTGACCGACTGTTCCTCTTGGCTGTTGTTTTTTTTAAAGATGATTAGAAAGTTGAACATAACTCTGAGTCACCGCTACGGGTGGATTGCAGTGATTTAACAGAACGCTACATTTGAGCAACATAGCAGCTCTGGTACCAGTCAGGGAATCACACACATCTGGAAACAAATCCCTTGGAGCATGAATAAACGTACACACACACACACACACACACACACACACACACACACACACACACACACACACACGCTTTGGCCCCTGCTGTGTTTCATAGGATTTAATGGCTGCGGCCGGATTCCAGAGATCTTATTGTTAAAATCATAATGCTTATACAGCTGTTATTAACCTGGCTCTTGCCCTGCTGGATTGGTCACACTCTTTTAAATGGGACCTTTCCCATGATCCTTGGGGGTAAACTGTACTTAGGGCCGAGGTGGAAAGTTACAGATATCCTCTACCCAAATCATATATCTTCACTAATGCGTCCTTTCTTCATCGTACGACTGCAGACAGATGGATAGGGTACTTTATTATCTGCAATTCCTCTCAGATCTAAGACTGATCTGGAGCCACACTTTAACTTGACTCTGATATTACAAACTTAAGAGACTGGGGTTGTGAGTAACTGCTTGCAAACTGTGTAACCTAAGAAATATGCTAGACATAAATATAGTATATAGTAAATATGTTTCAAATATGAAATATCTGAAAAAAATGAACGCTAAATACAACGGCGTCTTCGGGCTTGGTTGAAAGAAAAATTAGAGCCGGGGGAAACTTTACGAGAAAAATAGTCATGATACATTTTCTTTGAGATTTAAGAGGTCAATTTACAAGAAATACCAAAAATCACAAATAATAATAATAAAACATTCTTGAATATTCTCTGAGATTAAATTCACATGAAAATTGGGAGTTTTTTTTGTCAAGGAACATCACTTTACTTGAATGAGTATTTATTCAAGTATTCAGATATATTATGTTCAAAAGATAGGACCTTTGCCTTGCTCTGAAAACATTCATTAATCAATATTTTTTTTCCAGAGATTTGTGACTTTCATCTCAAGAGAATTTCAGAATAATTTTTTTCTCGTAAATTTGTGAGTTACTTAAAATATCAACCTGCTGGTGGCACAAGAGGAAAAAGTAAGGGAGAAGATTAAATTGTCATTAAGATGAAGTTCTGCAACAAATCATGTGGCAATGCATCAGTAGTGGCAATTTAGACCTAGAGTCATGAGGATTCATCCTCTGGAGACCATGCATGTCTGCTTTCATGGCAATCCATCAAATGTTTGTTGAGATATGCCACTCAAAACCCAAAATGATTTTATACTGTGCTAAAACTGGGTTTATGATGAACTGGTTGGGAGATGGAAACATTCTTTATTTGTTAAGTGTGTTTAATATAAATACATCACTGCTGCAACAGACATCAAAAAGCACACGTTAAATCAAGTGGTTGCATTTCTGTCTTCACTCTGTGTTTGTTCAAAAGATGCAGGTGACCCGGGCGCCTCTCTAAAGATTATGTTTGCAAAGGCCCGCTGAGCGGGTCACGCAGAGCGATGTGCATCTGTCTCCTCGCCACGTTATTCAGCCAATAAATTGCCTCTGTGAAAACATCTGAATATTAGATATGACGGACGATGCAACAAGATAAGGGTCCCGGGTGTCACCCGACACCCTCCAGACGTGAGGCCCAGATGCCTGACTGCGGCCCCCACGAGGTTTTACATCCACCCCAAAGCATGGCGGCGGCTGAATAGCACGCTGCAGCTGTAGACACAGATTGGAGTTTTAGTTGTACAAATATTTCCCCGAGGCAGAGCCGCTCCAGAGGCTCAGACTGCGTCGGTCGGAGCCATAGAGCCCCGTCTCTCGGAGAGCGAGGTATCTGCAGTAAGTGTTAAAGCTGCAGAGAAAAAGAGCCCCGATTAAAACGGCAAACTCTAATTTACTGCACATAAAACGTTTTATATAACAGTTTAAAAATGTTTAAAAGCCCGCTATCAGCTTTGAGGATTTTGGGTTAAATGGAACAAACAACATCAATTTTTTCAAATAGTTTTTTTTTTTTCGTGCAAACTTAATGCCGAACTTTGAACCAGTCTTCCTCAGCAAATAAGGTGGAAGAAAAACTCCTTCAACCAAAAAAGATGATCTAGCAACTCAAAAGACAAAAAATGAGACATGCCCTCGAGCAAGGCAGCTCCACCAGTGTTGATCCTCTTTATTGCTCATGAGGATAAAGAACGAGTTCTGCTAATGGCCCCGCCCTAAGCCCCGCCCCCTTTTGCTCTGCACTCCAGTAGCAGTTGAGCTAGCTTGGAACGCGGCAAGGCTATGAGAAAATGACTCTACTTCTCTCTTGATTTATTCCCTCCGTAAACATTGTAAACATGAGTTTATGTCTCAATCTCTAGTTTCAAGTCTTCTTCATTTCATTGAGTAAATGAAGGTATATTTAGAGTCAAACAGATCATAAAGCAGGGGACACTTTAGGGGCGGGGCTACACAGTGATTGGCATGTCTCTCGAGCCCTATTACGCGCCTCTACTCCTCCCCAGTCCAAATATGGTCACTTCCATTCAGTGGTTGCAAAAAAAACAAGATGGCGACTGCCAAAATGTCAAACGCAAGGCTTGAAAACATCCACAAAGCAAAGGGAGGCGTCACAAGGACTACGCCCATTTCTATTTCCTGTCCTCGACAGAGGGGCTCACCTTAATGTCACCTTAGCTGCTTCCTGTAACCCTCCCGTCCCCGAATGCCGGAACCTGCGAGTGACTACCGGCTTCAGTTTCAGCCTGAAGAAGCAGCACGTGTTGGATCGTGGCTGTATGCACCAGAACTACAACAACGCTCAGGTTTTTAGTTTGGATGCATTTCCCGTCCTGCAGTCTGCTGTTTTGCTCTGTCGCATTATAAATTACAAATCTCGTTATGGGATGTTCTTTGACCAACTGAGATCTGCTTGCGGTCGCATTAGAGAGAACGCACTTTGAGGAAGAGAGACAGACGCCACAACAATCGCTCCCTAACACCGGGGGACTGAGCGGGCAGAAACATCGCTGCCGCTGACCGGCTCACAAACTCTCCGGCTCTGTTGTTCGCCCGGGCTGATTGTTTACTCAACATATTGATCCTCAGTCTGCGGCTCACCACTCTGTATATTATCAGCCGTCCCAGACAGGACTTAATCTGCTCTCCCCATAACACATGCTAATGGAGAGCCGCTTCTATCTCTTCGCCTGCCAAGGCTCCCACAGACGAGTCGTCAGTGCGACCGGCTTGGCCCCGGCCCGCCGTACGCTTACAGCGGGCCGGGGCCAAGCTGCTGCGGGCAGATTTGGACTTACTGGTGTGTTGATGTGAGGGGCGGGGGGGATTGGAAAGTCTTTGAAAAACTGATTACAGCAGTACGCCGTGACATGCTGATGTCAGATTTGGTGGATTGTTTTTGTTACGCAGCACAAGCTAATAAATAAGCTAATAGCTGCACAAGGCAAACGGTTTGGTGCAGACATACAGCCGTTTGTAGGAGTCCAAAAGAGCATCAGATCAGCTGCAAATGAGATACAGATGTAGGTGTGCACTCCTGCAGGTTCATCAGAATCAGAAGAAAACAATATGGAACTTCTTGATCTCTGAGAACAGCAAGTACAACAAAATAATCTGAACACGCGATGCAGCGAAAGCTAAGAAAAGCAAATACAATTGTCAGCATGTGTCGGATTTTCAGCAGGATGCGTCTCATGGTTTTTGTAACTCCATCCTTTGAAACGACCTCCGTCGCTTTCCATGTGAGTGAAACATCACGAACGACTAGCTGTGATGGAGAGGCTGAACATTATCGACATGTGTACTTTCGTTTAGAAAAAGATGGTTCAGAGAGAATAGAGCACTCTAATAATCAATATCTTTCCTTATATTAACAATGAACATCACTAGACGTAGCAGCTCTATGGAGCCTTTTAGCACCAGAATCCGACCCGGTGGCTCCGATGAGGAGCTTTAAGAAGAACTCTCTAGAACCAGACCATCTTTTCTCTGATGGTCTGTTTACTGATGGAGGTCTATAGAGGACCAGGACTACACTGAGGTCTATAGAGGACCAGGACTACACTGAGGTCTGTAGAGGACCAGGACTACACTGAGGTCTATAGAGGACCAGGACTACACTGAGGTCTATAGAGGACCAGGACTACACTGAGGTCTATAGAGGACCAGGACTACACTGAGGTCTGTAGAGGACCAGGACTACACTGAGGTCTATAGAGGACCAGGACTACACTGAGGTCTGTAGAGGACCAGGACTACACTGAGACTGGCTCAGGACCAGCTACAAGACCCTTACAGTAACTTGAAGTACAGTACTGAAAATATACTTAGTTACTTCCCTTTGGCTGGCAGGTAAACAATGTGGACCATTTAGCAGCTACAAAGAGCTACAAACCACCAAATAGTGCATCTTTAAACCCATCATCAAACAATTGAAGGTATTTTTCTTCTGCATGATCGCACAACAACATTTTGCAATTAACACGTGTTAAGCACAAATACGTGTCCCTTGTGGTATCTCTGCACATCCAGCAGTACCAATGTGCCGAGGGTGAGTGGAAGAGTTTGGATACTCACGGTGCCGTAGAGCCGTCCTCTTTTATTCATGGCCAGGAACCGGTTACTGTAGACCCCTTTGATGCCGATGACCCCCTGAGACACGGAGAAGAGCTCCAGCACACCTGGGAGGACAAACAACAGGCGCTGGTGATTGATGGGCGACACGGTGTATTTATACTCCTCTTGTCGTTTTCCTGCACTAACTTCCATTTAAGCAGTGGCCCAATGTGAATATAATCGTGTGTTTTCTAGTTGCCCAGAGCCGAATCAGAATAAATAACCTTGTCATGTGTCCAGAATAAACATGTTGTCTTTCATGATAATAAAAAATACAATCTGGACATCAGTATCTTTTTTCCCCACCAAATAAATGCACAATCGTCGATTATTTTTCAAACATAAGGGCCTTTTGTGGGAAACCAGACTATTGACAAGTGTTAGTCTGTTGTTGTTGTTGTCGTTGTTGTTGTTGTTGTTTTTATGCATGATATCAATGCACCAGTTCAAAGTAACGACCTCATCACAGACAGGATTGTTGACACGATATACAGTAAATCTGTCTGACTGCTGCACAGCACCACAAGGCTCAATCAAAGAATCAAAGTCTCCGCAGTAAAAGAATATTTGTGTATTCACTGACCGAGGTTTTTGAAACGTAATGATGGTTAAACCCATCTCGGTGTCACAGATCTAAGACGCCCTCCTGCGGGACTCCACATGGCTGTCGTGTTGAAACCTCACGTAGCCTGACATGTCCTCTGAAGGGGCCATGAAATGTACGCACAAGTACTTTCACGGGGAGCTTTCTGGCGGAGAAGCGATGAGAAAGACTGATTCACGTGCAGGAGGGTCAAAGCTTTGGGGTTTTAAAACTGTTTATTAACGTCACATATAAGTTTTACAGGAATGTTTTACCACCTGTGATCATAATATGTCTAAAGAAGAATACTAATATGAATAATATTCACTTATCTGAGTTTTTGGAGCAGTTTTGAGTTTTCACCTCATTTTCTATTTGAGTTTAGAGATAATGTTTTCCAATGGAGAGAAATCATTTTCTTTTGTGAAATATTATCTTACAACATACTGTATGTATACATTGTTTCATTTATATATATATATATATATATATATATATATATATATATATATATATATATATATATATATATATATATATATTTATATATATGTTTTGTTTGTTTGTGTTTATGTACAAAAATTAATACCATATGTTGATTTTTTTGTACTTTTAATGATGAATACTGGTATATCAAATTAATAGTAAATTTGTGAAGTTTAAATGTTTTTTAAATGAGCGTCATGACTCATTCCTCTATCAGAATTGTATCCATTCGGTTCCGAGGAGCCACAACATTTAATTTATCTTTATCCAAATGAAAGTTAGCATACAGGCTAACCGGAGGTTAAGCGACTCTGCAGTAGAGTCTCTGGAGTGCTGGAAAGTGAGAAGGCCAACAAGAAGACTTGTATTTACTGTACATAATGTGATTAACCCTTAAGATAACAAAATCTATATAATGAACATGGTTGCATTTCATGTTCCTTCAGGGTTCTGTCTTGAGGAGAAAACTCTTAAAGCTGTAAACACCGTTAGTTTTAGTGTTTATTTCATCCCATGTCACTTGTAATTATTATTATTATTATTATTGGCTATATATTGTATAAAAAATGTAAGTAAAGTGTAGTATGAATCAATAAAAACATAAAATGTTCTGGCTAAATCATCCAGTAACAGCCTCAAAAAGCCCGAACCCATGAATATGGTTGCTGTTTAAACGAATGGCCCTGAAACACATCAAACCCCTCTGGACACCACGACCTTCTGCACTGCAACTCAGTGGAGTTCTTCATTGCAAGAAACAAAACATCGCATGTCTCTTATATTAGCTTAAAGATGCACACTGAGCACAATACTGTGATTGTATAACAACCCATGACAGCCCTTTGTTTGTGACTTTCTCCAAATAGAAAAGTCAAATCATTGAATTTGCATGTAAAAAAAAACAAAACATTTTGGAGGTGTCAAAAGATTCAATGACAGACGCCATTAGTCTGATTTGTGAGCTGGCTATTTTCTGCAGCGCCGTGATGACAGTCGTGCTGATTGTCCAAACGCATCCTGTCTCCCTGCTGCACCTGTCGCTTCCACAAATAGTCTACCTGCCGACACAGACGAGGCCCGCGGACCAGATGCCTCCCCGGGGTCAGGCGGTCTAAGTTTAGGCGCGCGGACCTCGCGCTCCTCCCGTGTGAAATCAGCGCAGTTAAAATAAAATTTTAAAAAACACATCTAAAATAGCCACGACTGCAAAAACAGAGAGAGGATCAATTAAGAGCGAAGTGCGCAATCTCGGCGAGACGCGCACTCGGATCCATCCGCGCGTCAGAGCGCGTGTATAATTTAGTAGTTGCAGCTGCGTATCCATGCGCCGGGAGACTTACACAGCTGGTTGGGCTCATGGCTGCCGTTGACTCTTCCGTCGGGATGAATCTGGAGATGGAAGCCGATGCCCACCCTGCAGTACAGCCTGCACGTCCTGCGTCCTGATCGGATCCCCTCCTCCAGAAGTTGGCGCTCCAGAGAGACGCGCTCTGCTCCGGCGGCGCAAACCAAGTGAGCGACGGTCAGAAGGTAAAGAGGAACGTTCATTCTTCCAACAACAACAAAAAAAGGGGGAGACGCTCGCTAGGCCACTTCTAGCATTTTTTTCTTCTTTTTTCTGGTGTCGCTCTTGAGGTCCGGGGGCACCACAGCACCGTGTGCACGCGCACACACACTCACGCGTGCAGCGCTCCTCCTGGGCATTACCCCGGCTGCAGGAGCTGGAGCTGGATATTTATAACGCCAATGATCTCACTACTCGATGCATGCCTGAGCTCTAAAGGACGCTCTTTCGTCCGGATTCTGTCGCCGAGATGCCACTCCTGCTCGGCACCGACCCGCAGCAGCGGGGCGTGAAGGACGCGCCACTGACACCGAACGTTTACCAAGGAGGCGTCCGCGCCAGGACGCACCGAGCGCGGCATTTTACGCACTTGGAGACATGGTTTTTATTTGAATAGCTCAAGGACGCGAATAAAAATAAAAAACGACTCTTCTGACTTCTGTTCTTTCCATATAAGAAGAGTTGAACTGAAGTAATGAGACGTTAAACGCAGGAGGGAAGAGCGGCGGGGTTCGGACCGCAGACCATCAGGTGGAGTTTAACCACTGGCTCACCGAGAGACTCAGGCAGCCGTATTTATAGGCTTTAGTCCACCTTATCATCGGATACGTGCACATGCAGTGCAGAGGAGGCATCAGACTGTGGCTGGATGGAAGAATTAAAAATGGAAATAATGCACTTTTTTTCCCTTCCTCATTTTCCTTCTTTTATTTTATCCCATCAACAGTCATGTGACCCGTAAAAATGTCTTCCAGTAAAACACTGACACTGAGTTCCCACATCAATGTGGTTTAAACGGATTTCTCCACCGATTCATGTCATTTAAACATTATTATTGTGTGAAGTACCAGCTCTGGCTCTGGTTATATTACATTTCATTTAGCTGACACTTTTATCCAAAGCGACTTACAATAAGTGCATTCAACCATGAGTACAAACTCAGAACAACAAGAATCAAGAAAGTACAATTTCTTCAATAAAGTTAAACTACTAAGTGCCATTTAAGTGCTACTAACGTGCTACTACGGTGCTACCTTCCTTAATCAAGGTGTAGTCGAAAAAGATGTGTTTTTAATTTGGTTGCGAAGCCTTACAACGTCTATGGCGTTGTCCTAGAGTTACCTGTCTTGTTCATTCATTTACAGACATTATATTATAATAAAGTAGCTTTTCTGGTTCAGAGTGAAGACATTCTTTCATCATAGCAGGTCACAGGTTTGAGCATTTATGTGCTTTTGAGCAAAGTGATCATTTATGGCCTGTTGCTCTGAATACTTGAGTCAGCGCTGTACACTATGAAACCAAAACCTGCAGAGAAGCAATGGATCCCTCGCTCTTTACGACGTCCTATTTCCACCCCGCACCTGAATGTGTGGCCATTCGGGACTCTTTAGACATGACCCAACATGTCGATCCAACACGTTTTGTTTCAAGCATTAGGAACCCTGAATGTATAGGGAGTTGCACTACGAAGACGGAACTTTTAGAAATGCACACTTGATTCGCCTCACTCGTTCCGCCGGAAAACCTAAAATCAGCTTTAGAACACGTTCAGACTTTTGTGCCACGTCAATTACAGTATGTCACACTAAGGGATCTCATCATGGCCATTCTGTGCCAACACAGACGCCAGAAGAAGAAAAAATGGCATTGTATGTTTCTGCAAACAACAGGAGGAGTTGAATGTCAACATTTCCGAAAAAAAGATATGCAATTATGTGTCAAAGAGAATAGGTTTTATGACAGCCTCGAATCACGCTTGCAAGAAACGTACAATGACATGTGATGAATGTTGTGACACGATTGGTTTAGTTCAGGCAACAAACGTACTTGGTTAAGATTAGAAGATAATACGCTAACAACAACAACCACAGGAACCATATTGTAGCCATCAAAGTAATCATTTACTTTTGGTTACACACGCGGGACACGACCAGCGGTCTCCTGGGTGAAAGTACTGTGTTTGTTTGACCCGTCCTGCCTAAAAGGTCAGGGAGAGCAACCCAGGGGGGACATTATGCGATAGATGTCATGTGGTATAATCGTTGTTGCACCACGTAACTTTAAATAACAGTCGTCCGATATATGGCGTCTCTTGCTCCGACCAAAGAAACGTCGACATTCAACGTATCCGTGTTTGGAGAAACATACAAAGTCCAATGTTTTATTTCTCACATTGATAATAGATTTGTTTCTTCTTCTGTGAGCTGATAAGTGATTGAGATTTAACAACTAAATGACACTAAATAAAACATAACATAACCATACCTGCGTGCCTGTTTCAATTCTTAGTGATATTAGTGACGAAAAAAAGCTAAAATACAGATCATTTTAGAAGTGAACCTCTCTGATGCTGTATATACTTGGTCACTGTAACACAAGCTCAGTGTTAAGCTGTATTCATTTTCTATCATCATCGCATGCATACGCTGTAATCCCGTCCCCTCATTGTTTTCGGGGGCCCAGCTATGTTTGAATTTGATTACCGTCACGCCCGGCGGTGGATTACGGTCTCGGCATCGGGGGCCTAATTGTCTCTGGCACACAGAGCCGGGAGCCGGGGGGGCCGGGAGCCGGGGGGGCCGGGCTCCGCGCTACCTTCTATGTAAACAGCGGGGCAGTGTTTAGGCCCACTGTTCTAATGGCCAGTCATTCCTGCAAGGCCACTCCAGTAACAGTGAGGTAATCCTCCTGAGTCGTGTAAACACGGATGATCCTGATTGATTCCCCCGCCCCATTGATCCCAGCTTTTAGCAGCTTTTTAGTCTAAGCAAACGGCAGACAGCAGGTTCTGCTGCGGCTCTGAACCGTCTGAGCCCGGAGACGGTGATCAATCTGAGGGGTCGGGGGCGCCGTTTGGGAGCACGTGACCGTCCGAGGCCTCGATCGACAACATGATGACGACGCGCCACTAACGCCCAGCGGTGCTCAAATAGTCCGCAAAGTCATTATTGTAGAATAAAGCCCTTTGTGCCGTGGTTTGATACCAGTGCATGTCTCAATTTAGTTTTGGAGAATACGCTCTGGACAGCCTGATGACCTTGACCTCTTAACAGCGAATTACGTGGCAGCTCCATGGAAACAGTCCCAATGGAAAGTCAATGAGGACGTTTAACGTGTCGAACACAGGACTTTCATTTAGGAGACCAGCGTCTATGTCCTGTATGAAACAATACGTCAACGTTGACGTATTGTTAAAAAATGTAGGTTAGTATATACGGAAAAAAACAACAGAATAGTTTTATTGCCCCAAACCTAAACCAGTAGGTTTGTTGCTTTAAACCTAAACAAGTAGTTTTGCTGCCTAACCCTAACAAAGTAGTTTTGTTGCTTTAAACTAAACAAAGTAGTTTTGTTGCTTTAAACTAAACAAAGTAGTTTTGTTGCTTTAAACCAAACCAAGTAGTTTTTTTGCCTGAAGTTTATTAAGTAGCTTTGTTGCTTTAATTCCAACCAAGTAATTTTGTTGTGGAAACCAAACAAAATATGTGTGTTGCCCTCAACCTAAAAAGGTAGTTTTGTTGCATGAATCTGAAGTTAGTTTTGTTTGTGCGGTCAAGAAGTCGATGTCATTTCACATGTTTCCTGTGAGATCGCATTGGCTCGGGATCAAAGTTTGATCAGAGAATCTCACTTGAAATATGAATCATATTTGTGGTATGAATGCAACTCTGTATGAAAGACTGCAACGGCAAAACAAAACCACAGATGTGATGAAGGGAGGAAAAAATATTGATCAGAATCGGAAAAATGTAAAGTGGTCAGAAAAGTTTTACGAGACGTTGAGGAATATGAGAAGATGCTCAAAGTAAAGGAGTGTGGTTTCAACTCTGGTTGTTGTTAGTCGGGAACAAATAAGGCAATTAAACCACTTACAAAGGGAAATCAAACCATTCATCGCTGACCCATCAACATCGCATCGAGGGACCTGGTCAACATCTCGCCAAACGTTACTGAAGGTACCTCTTCGCTCCTTCTTCACCTCCTCCGTCAATGTTGCTCATTTTCTTTTTTTCCATTTGTCTGCCATTTTCTCTACCAATAGCTAGCGATAGCAAACTAAAGCATTATCCTCTTCCTGTTTTGGTTGCAAATGGTTGACGCATTTTCCTGAAAATCGTACCAGGTGGGAGACACAGACCTGCACTGTGAAAACGAGGCTTGTAGGGAACCAATCTTAACGGCAATAGTGTCAGCGATAATAATGTGCAGTAAACATTTGAATCACAATGGTAAATTTAAGCGCTCCACACATGTTGCCTTCTAAAAGCTAAACACTGTTGCTTCTTGCCAGGCGGCAAACTCCGGTTGTGAAGCCAATGCGGAAGTGTCTTAAAAGCTGCATTCTCTTTACTGACCACTAGGAGGCTACTCCTCTGATTGTATAGAAGTATATGCTTCATCTGTTAAAGCTGCATTTTCTCTCCTGACCACTAGGGGCCGACTACTCTGGTTGTATAGAAGTCTATGAGAAAATGACTCTAGGGCTGCGGTCAAATAATTCTTTTTTATTTGGAAGATTCCTAACTGCATATTCTTATGATCATGTCACTAAAATCCGCCTACCGTCGCGTCAAAACTACTTTCCTTGACCCCGTAAATGATGCTCTATTTAGAGTCAAACAGATCATAAAGCAGGGTATGATTTAGGGCGGGGCATGCTGTGATTGACAGCTTGCTGCCGCTACCAGAGATGTACACGCCGTCTCTACGTCACTCCTCCACATTACAAATATGGTAACTTCTGTTCATTGTGTAGCAAAAAAACAACAAGATGGCGATGGCAAAATCTGCGAACTCAAGGCTTC
This sequence comes from Taurulus bubalis, assembly GCF_910589615.1. Taxonomy (NCBI): domain Eukaryota; kingdom Metazoa; phylum Chordata; class Actinopteri; order Perciformes; family Cottidae; genus Taurulus; species Taurulus bubalis. The sequence goes on from NC_136596.1 coordinate 24,771,574, forward strand.
AAAACTTCAGTCCACTTCGTCACCATGACTACGTCCACTTCTTACACACAAGCCATGCTTCTTGCTGAGAGCCATAATTGTCGGGTTGTAAATGGCGGAGACAAAGCTCCTCTTTGACAGTGAGCAGGTTTTCATACTTGCACTGAAGTGGACAAATTATTTAGTTTCAGCGTTTGCTTGTCCTGCACGTATGGGGTCAGAACTAATGAGCTGTGCCTCAGATCGTTGTATATTATTTTGCTCTCTGGGGCCTTCTGTGGGAGTCGAATTTCTCGTGCGCGCTTAATTTGTGTGTACATTTTCTTTGGCCACCCAATATTTTTAGGATCGTCAGGCCTTCTCTGCGGTGGCTCGGCTACGGCTGAAGAGGTCAGCCAAGTTCCCTTCATATTCATCAGCCGCTGTTCGTATATGATTTACTGTGTTTATACGAGAGTACGAGAATGTCGACGTGCCCTGCAGTGTGAAGAGGCCGTTTTCATCCACACAAACAAATTACTGCCAGCTGATGTCACTGAATCCACAAACACATGCCGCCCCCGTCAGCGCTTCCCACCATCAGCAGCCCCTCGCCAACCGGCCGCGTTGTTCCCACCCCGCTGACGACCTTCTTTGAGTCACAACCATGGGTTGTGTAGAAGAAGGGGGCGTGGTCATTGTGACGTCACGTTTATGGACTGCAGTTTTGAAGCCTTGAGTTCAACAATTTCGCCATCTTGGATCATGGCCCTCGCCATGTTGTTGTTTTTGCTACAAATTAACAAAAGTGACCATCTTTTGAATGCGGAGGAGTGTTGCGTTTTTTTGCAACCACTGAATGGAAGTGACCATATTTGGACTGGGGAGGAGTAGAGGTGGGGAATAGGGCTCTAGAGGCATGCCAATCACTGTGTAGCCCCTTCCTAAAGCATCCCCTGCTTTATGGTCTGTTTGACTCTAAATGAACATCGTGCTGTATTGAAGAAGACTTGAAACTAGAGATTGAGACATAAACTCAGGTTTACAATGTGTACTGAGGGAATAAATCAAGAGATAAGTAGAGCAATTGTCCCATATACTTCTATACAACCAGAGGAGTCGCCCCCTGGTGGTAAGAGAGAGAATGCAGCTTTAACAAATGAAGCATTGACTTCTATACAATCAGAGGAGTCACCTCCTGGTGGTACTAAAGAGAATGCAGTTTTAACAAATGAAGCATTGACTTCTATACAACCAGAGTAGTCGCCCCCTGGTGGTCAGTCGAGAGAATCCAAGTTTTAAGACACTTCCGCATTGGCTTCACTTTACTTTACTCCCTGGTTACAACAGATCCGCGTTTCCCCGAAGCATCCTTCTTTCAAAGTTCTATATTTGAGTCTCTGCTTTTTTTTAGAATCATTATAATGATAAATCTAAGCAAGCCAGCCAGGAGATAAGGTCCACGAGTGAAAAACAACAACAGCAGTAGTCGACAAGGTTCTGCTTCGGGGCTCACGAGGTGGAGAAGTGCTCTAGTCGGGATTTCAGGTGATGAAATGTCCCCTGTGGAGGCTTTATTGGAGGTCCTCAGCCCCCAGCTGAGAACAGCTGAGAGCAGCTGATCGCGACCCCTAAACTTGGAGCTCATCCAACAGAGAGGAATGGAGCTGCAGCTCATTGCCCCACGGTTTGTTTGTGTGCTTCTGCTGGAATTTGACTTAGTGTCATCCGCACTGTGGAACGTTTGACATTTTTCAAATGCCATCCTTCGCTGGTCGAAACATAAACATGGGAGAACAAAACCAACACATCTTGACCATCTTCATATCTTTGAATCAAAAAGTTGGTTTGCATTTTGCCAGCAGATGCACAGAAAGATTCAAACCAATTATTCCATAAAGGTTTTTTGACTAAAATATAAGAAAACTAAAAAAAGAATTGTTTCCGTGCAACTAGATTTCAAAGAAATCTGAAAATGTGTCATCAAAAATTAACCTTAACCCTTCAATTTTTAAACATTTCAAATAAGTACATTTTATTCTGTAGTTCTTTTGGGAACTTATTGTTATTTTGGGCTGATGAAGTTGTCTGTTGACTTTGTTTAAACAGCTGATCTGCCTCTTATCTGTTTCTAAAGAATGATCCAGTTACACCATATTGCCTTCAAAATAAAAAATGTAAAGTAAAAAAATAAGTATTATCATTGCGCTCTTCTCCTTCTAGATAGATTTTTTCTTGTTTTTTCAAGTCTGAACGGCAGGACAATTTGCAAGTAATTTAGGGTGAAATAACAACTTTTGTCATTTTAGGCCATGTGGTCTATACCCACTGCAATGTGAACGCATGTTACGCAAAGAGGAAGTGAGAAACCCACCTGTAGTGGGAGGAGAGGAGGAGGGGTCAGACAGACATAGGACTTTCACCCAGGAGTCCTTTGTTTGTGTCTCAAGGTGTTGTTGAGTTGTTTTGAAGTTACGCTTGTGACGTGTTTTCTATACTTTTGTTATGTTGTTTACGTCTTACTTAGATAGTTATCGTACTTATTTTAAGCCCAACCATGATGTGTTTCCCATATAAACTTCTTTTGCACAGTGGACAGACCCCCAATGTGGACAGACCCCCAATGTTTCACTCATGGATTGACAACCAAAGTGAATCAGAAGCCGGTACGTACACCTCTCAAGGGAGTCATTAGGCTCGTTCGTTAGAGCTGCGCCTCGCCTGGAATCCAGACGAGAGCAGGCGGCCGCAGCAGGAGGCGTTGACAAGAAACTGCGATCAAGTCGAACAGTTTTAGGCTGCTTTCAAAGTACACACAGGAAGTCACAGAAAAAATGGCTTCCTGTTAGTTCGAACTTTTGTTTACTTGTAGTTTACAGATCACGTTTGGATTTATTATATGTGTTTATAAATATATATTTATGTAGATATGTATGTGTAGCTGCATCCTTTGGTCTTTTTATGTCTGCCTGTGAAATACATTACGACTCATTTAGATGTGTGTTATATAAATATGATTTTGTATTATCAACCACACAAGATATGTTTTAAGATTAAACATGAGATGAATAGTCAACAATCCAGCGTTAAGTATTCCAACTACACATAAAATAAGGATTTTCTCCAACACGTGGTGTTTGCTGTCAGATATAAGAGCCAATCAGCTCTCTGATGTGGCGAGCGTTTCCCATCATGCACTGGGCCACGCAGTCGTTGAAGAGCAACTGCGGCGCCTGACTCTGAAATCGACAGCCGGCTTGGTCTCGTGAGAGTATCGTTGATCGCGTGTGTATGACGTCAGAGCAAGTCGGACACAAATCTAACCAGCATGCATTGCGCGCCGATCGCCGCCGATCGATTCTGCACAGAACTGGCTCATCTCGAACGAACCTATTCATTATTATGTTTACCTGAGTGAGACAGAAGTCCCGCCTCTCGGCTCTGATGTCCAATAACATTTCTGGCATGTCTGCAGGTGCGTAGCCTGAGTAAAAAAAATTTAGGAGGTGCCCATTTTTTACTGCTCTGTGGAAAAGGTTTAAGAGTGAGCATTTCATACTCATAATTCTGCATGAGTATCTCCTGTTGGCCTTTTAAAATCCCCCTGGATGGACTTTTTAAGATGTGTCAATCAAAACTCTTCATTTAAATATACTTAAGTAAATGTATTACAGATTATATATACTGTATATATATATTAAAGAAAACATATATATTTTTATATTTATATATATATATAATTATCTTTATATATACATACTTATCTTTATATATATAAATATATGTATATCATTATCTTTATATATATATAATACATATTTAAATATATAGATATAATATCTATATCTATATATGTTGACACATTTTTGAGCCATGCAGAAGACTGATCCTTTACTTTCCTAACAGGTTTTTAGGATCATGCTTTTGTTCTGACATGCTTTTGTTCAGCGCTTCCAGAGATTTCATAAAAAGTACATTAAAATCTACATCTGCTGCTGCTGCAGATAATCATCCATCTGGAAACAGTTCAGGATAACACACAACACAAAGCTGCAGTGTCTCTGAGCCGACTTGTTTCCAGAATATTTCCTTTTACCTTGAAAGATTTATTTTGAGACATTTCCCAACTGGAGCCAAAATGCATCGTGAGTCCTAAAAATGACTTCTGTGTAGCTTTTTTATTTATTTCAAACATCTGCAGGTCGCTGCTTTACAGAGACAGTTCTTCTCTTTTTTTCTGGTCGACTCGTGATGGTTCATCCATATTTTTTCCTCTCAGAAAAATACCCTTCTGAAGATATTTACACATCGGACTTCAGATCTATTCCCTTTAAGTGGTCCCTGGGTGGCCGTGGGACGGACGGCAGGAAGATAAATCTGGTCTGTTTTTCCTCACAGGAAACAGCCGCGCTGATCTTCACTCATCCATTATCCACCTCTGCATCCGGCCCACCCCTGGGCCACCATACGTCTTCATTTGGACCTTTCACTTGGCCTGATCACACACACACACGCACACACGCACACACACACACACACACACACACACACACACACACACACAAGCCTTTCATTGTATTTTCTCCTGATTAATTTCTGATTTCCTGCAGAAGGAAATACTTTTTGATTGTTGAGTGCATATTTTTAAAAATAACTTTGTCAGCGTATTCCTGCAGAAACTGAAGCTTATTTCTCAAATTAAATGAGTCAATTATGTGAGTCTGTAACACCCTGGCTGCAGTCGAATAGTCCTTTTTGGTCAGGAAGGTTCCTAACTGAGTGAAATGACCCGGACTGCAGTACTGCAGCCTGGCCCTCATTCTTTTATTTTACTTCAGCTACTTCAGCTTTGATGAAAGTGTTAAACTGGACGAGCTCTTGAGCCTGAGTCATATTTCTGATTATCATCTTTTGAATAAACTATTTTGTCACATTACAATAAAACACTATCAAGTCGACACTTCTATCTTAAACTGAGTTGTGTGGTGTTTCATAAACTGTTGTCTGCATATTCTTATGATCAGATTATAATCTGCAAATAAACCATAACAACAGAAAGGGATATGAGACACACATATATCACACCCATTGTTAGTGCGAGAATTAAATTCAGCATGTTTGAAACTGAACAAAGAAACAGTTTATTAGTCTTTAGTAGTAAAGTAATACTTTGAACCGGGTTGTTCATGTCGTTATGACACAACACTGTAAGAAGACGGACGAAGTGTTTAAGATGCGCTTTATTGTAGTCCATCTTCAAAACATTGCAGTTTCAACGCAACAGACCGATGTCACTAACATGCGCCTGCCGTCGCGTCATAACTACGTCGTTAGTGAAAGTGGAGTTGGATTTACTAAACACCGCGGTTGTCTTTTCCTAACTCCTCAATAATCTCCTTCCCATCTTTCCTTGACCCCGTCAAATTTCCTGATTGTTTATTCCCTTCACCTGTCCTCGTTCCAGACTCCTCCCACCTTGTGTGCTTGCAAAGCCCCGCCCACATTGTTTCCACCTGTGCCTTGTTGCTTGTCTTCCCTGTGTATTTAGTCTGTCTTTCCCTTGTCAGTTGCAGAATTGTCCTCTTTGTCTCCCATGTCTGTACATCGCCTTCGAGTTGTTAGTTTTCTAGTCTTTGTTTCCCGTAGTCTTTCCCCTTGTTTTGTAACCTTGCAATTAGTAAAGTACTTTTTATTTTGCCACGCTGTGACTCCTGTCGTCTCCTCTGCTCCTGGGTCTCTGCCTCAACACTCGGTCTTAACCGAGTCAGTGGACCCAACGAAGTTCACTGAGTTTAGTTTTTCGTGTTTTTAAACCATTGAATGACGGATTGTTTGGTTTCACAATAGTTTCAACATGTTGCCAAAAGCAGCTCAAACTTTGCTTTTTTCTATTTTCCACTATATTGACTGCTTGGATGCATTTTACATACAAAAGTTGTTGAACTGTTTTGATCAGTCTAATACAGAATGACACTTTAAACTGTGTAGCACTAAATATATTTAATTTAATTTTTGCTAATGTTATGAAAACATATTTGATCATCTACTTTTAACATATTTATATATAAGAAGTGATTTGTGGAATGACGTTTGAAGCTTCCAGTTTAACAGTTTGGCAGTTGCCATCTTGTTTTTTTGTGGCAACCAGTGGACGGGAGTGACCATATTTGGAGTGACCTAACGACGCTGTATACGTCTCTGGTGTCGACCTGTCAATCAGCTTGTAGCCCCACCCCTAAAGCATATGGTCTGTTTGACTCTAAATTAACCATAATTTACTAAAATAACATCATGCTGTATTGAAGAAGACTACAATGTTTACTGAGGGAATAAATCAAGAGAGAAGTAGAGTAATTTTCTCATAGACTTCTATACAACCAGAGGAGTCTCCCCCTGGTGGTCAGGAGAGATAATGCACGTTTGAGACGCTTCTACACTGGCTTCACTCGACAAAACCAAAGGTTGCTGCCTGACTTTTATGTGCTAAATGTGCAGCTACCACCACACGTACAGAATGTTTTGCTAATAATACTTTGCCGTACTTTCATTTGAATTATTTTTAATGCAGGACTCGTGTTGCTGCTGCTACTGAAATGATCTGAGTACTTCTTACACTGCCTCTGTCTTTCTAAACAGTGTAACTAATCCAGATATGATATATATACATATCAGTTCCATCTAGTTTCACCATGCATTTCCTCTGCGGTCTCTGAGGAGATGTATCTGTGTGTGTGTGTGTGTGTGTGTGTGTGTGTGTGTGTGTGTGTGTGTGTGTGTTGTTGTTGTTGTGAGCTTGAAGTGGACGGCTGCCGGTGGTAAATAAGTAAGATGTCCTCTGCTGTCGCTCTGGAGAGCCGGAAACACGGCGGGCCAACTCTCAACCCGAGCCCTGCGCTGCACTCCGGTCATTACTGAGTGATGAAGTTGGGTTGACTTTCATGACATGAGGAGGGGGGCGGGGCAACATGCCTACCCGGCCTTTAAGAAACCTGTACACCATGGCTGTTATGGAGTTGTACTTAGTGGAATGTGTAGCAAAGTATTGCGACCATATTTAGAGTCATTAGCTGCTGCCTGAAACACAGCCACGACATCACGGGAGTGAGCTGAGTGATGAACTAAATGCAGCTTAATTGCACTGACGTCAACTCTGTCTCGTCACTTGGATAACTTTACAAAAAGGATCAAAGTATTTGTGGAGAGAGTGCACAGATCTCCGGCAAGTGTGTCTGCAACACAAACCAACATTCACACTTCAATCAAACTGAAAAACAAGTACCGATTTCTGAGTTTCGGAGACGTACTCAGCAGAGTGCAGACTGGTAGTTACGTTAGCCGCTGACTGTTAGCGGTTCACCAAAGCACCTTTCAAAACTTTAAAAGTGAGCCAACTAAACAACTGATGCCGTATGCAAATAGCTCTAAAGTGTATTGAAACTCATTCATTCATTCAAACTCCACAACAAGCGGTGATGTATGCAAGCAACCGGGTTGAACTTGTGCCATTTAGCAAATAAACTAAATTAAGTGTGTGTGTGGAAGCATGTTGTATAATTGTTGATAACACACTATTTTCTTTCAATGCATAGACATACAGGAACTATATCTTCCTTCAGATGTCTATTTTAATTTTTTTAAACAGGTTTTACATTACTACTCTGATCTATTACTCTTTATGATGCATCATCATGCATCATAAAGAGTAATACAACAGAATGAAAAATATAGATTTTTATACTTTAAGGCTACAACTTTGCAAAAGAAATAACTCAAATAAATTCTAAAAATAAGGTCAACACACATTAAACGTTCATCAAGGTGGGATTTATTGGCTGTTACAGTTATAGCTAGCTGTCCCTAATAAACTGGCAACTATATTTATATATATATATATATATATATATATATATATATATATATATAAATATATTTTGAATACATATAATAGTAATATATTAGTATATATACTATTATTAATAATATATAGTAATATATATATATTGCTTCTAATTAATATATAGTAATATATATATATATTAATATATGAATGTAATAGTAATATATTATTATTAATAATATATATATATATATATATATATATATATATATATATATTGATTATTATTAAAACTGTACAAATAGGGGCAACAAAACGAACAACGGATGGGACTAACTCTCATAAACAGATTGATACTGAAGCTGCCCCGTGTTCTCACGTCGTCCTCTGCAGTAGACAGGGAGGCGCTCTGAAGACGGAGAACAGGTGTAACCTAGATATCCAACCTCCTGAGTCCTCGCCATCTCCACCATGTGAGGAATCCAGGACTCAGACGTGCCCCGAAGACAGGTAGAGTACCCGGCATGTGGACCGGGCCCGGAGAGGACACGACGTGTAAATGTGTCCCTGTCAGCGAGGCCCAAAGATGAAGTGCATTGTGGGTCAGGGAATAGTGCGGAGTGCACGGAGGACGATGCTGCTTGTTTATATTTAGGGCTTCAGGAAATAATGACGTGACAGCGATGTTCCTAATCAGAGCAGCAGAAGTTGGGAGCCAGACTGTAAAACCACCGGGTTAGGACTTTAAATCAGATCAGAGCTCCAGGTGGGACGCTGCCTGGAAGCCACGCTTTTGATCTGACCTTGTCTCTCACGGGCCTTGTGGCGTGCTGTCTGAACCCTCGGGCCCAGTCTCCCAGTCTCCCAGTCTCCCAGTCTCCACACACAGATGTTGATCAAAGTCCGTGAGGGTTTTAGTTTTTGCCCCGCTGTCAAAGCGTCAACTCTCTCTCAGACATTTTGAGCCTTTTATGGACACTTTCCGTCAGTCCGCATTTTTGCAGGGAATTACCCACAGTTCATAGCGTTGTGACGTTAAACACGGGGGTTACCAGTGGAAGCTGGATTACGTTGACACAAAAACTTGAATTAAAGATGGAACATAAGAAGCTGAAACCATTTAACAGGTGACACCAGATGAATCCCTGAGGGTTCAGGGTTCAGGGGGCGGGGCCTCAGGGGACCTCAGATTGGCACTCGCTGATCAAGTGATAATTTTGTTTCGTTACCCAGCCTTGTTTTACAGTCGAAATGTCGACTGACAACAGATTTTTGGTTTGTTTGTGATTTTTATAGCCAAAAAATAATCCATTATATTTTGGGAGATGCTCAGTTTAAGAAACATCACAGCCTTCATTTAATGTAGTCAAAGTCTGCAGGGACTCGAGTCACAGAGTCCTCCTCATTCTTTTTACTATGATAGTCAGCAAAACTTCCGTCTTCACAGGAAACAACTTTGTTAAGTTGAGGCAACAAAACGTACCTGGTTTAGGGGGAAGTCGTGGTTTGGGTTAAAACAACTAGAGGTGTGTTATTCACGAACGGGCTGTTGTTTTTGGGGCCGTGCTTCATGATCACGTGTCAGCTGAATTCATATTCTCTGTGAGAACAGCCTGCTCTGTGACCCTGTGGGGTAAGTTACCAATGTGCTTTTTATCCAAAAAAATACGAGAATACACAAAAGTAGCTTAACTCATATCGCATCATTTAAACCAACCTCAGGGCCTCACTAAGCTTCAGATGAAGTTCTTGTTCATCATCAAGTGGCCAAAGTGCGGTTGAGACTCCGTCTGAGGTTTTCGCTACCTGCTCGCTCACTTTTCCTCGCTCGCTCGCCGCGTCAGCTCAATGCCAGAAATCCAGAAACGTTGTGTGATCGGGGGTACGAGGGTACGGGGGCAAAGGGAAGTGCCGGCTTAGCAGATATATAAACTGTCCCACCGCCACGCAGGCTCTGAGTGATGCGGTGACAAATGTCTGGGGAGGCGATGACACGAGCAGCGAAGCATGAGGGCCCTAAATATCACCTCCGGTCCATCACATGCCTCGGTGGTGAGGTTTGTGATTTATTATCAACGTATCCTCGACCTCTTTATGTGTTTTTATTTTTATTTTTAATCTCCTGATATCTGTTATCTGATATCTGTCTCTAATATTTCTTAAAAGTATTTTACCTCCACTCAAGTTATTTTAACGACGTCCTTAATGTTTCTTCTTCTTCTGGGAAATCATTTTTGTTGTTGTTGTTGGTTCTGTTCCGCTTGAGTATGACGACTGGCTGAGTACTACGTTACCCAGAAGCCTCGGCTGCGAGAAGACAAAAAATGTCCAAACTCCTCCAGTGTTTTCATCAAGTTTCTTCAACGTTTAAGCTTAGTGATCTGATATTTATTGAGAATCATCGTTGACTCGACTTCTTTTTGTAATAGATAGACACACAAAAAAAAAATGTTGTGGATCTTCCAAGCGTATTATTTTAACACGATGAAACACCTCCATTGTTTTTAAAATGGCAGCAGATGTTCCGGAGCGTTTCAGGCTCGAAATAGTTTGGGGCCTGAAACGCCCTGCACCACTAAATATGTTGTAATTATATTTTCTGTTTTTTCCCCGTGGATTATATTACTAATCCCGTCGTAACGTTGCTGCAGAGTCTCGTCTTCACCGGCAGCTGGTTTGCTGAGTGATCTGTGGACATACGAGCTCGTGCAGCTCGTTGTTACGCTCTCGTTTCATCCACAGCACCGATGAATACCATGCGGTACGACTGAAAGCTTGCGCTTCATTCTTGTTTGATTGTTTTATCAAACTAATGTCAGGATGTGTCGCGGTCGGAAGTCAAACTGAGCGAGCTTTAAAGCGGCCTTTTGGAAAGCCTCGGCAGCTGAAGAACCTGCGACTGTGACCTTTGACCTCTCGGCTGCTTTCCGTACCGATGATCCAAAAAGTTGCTTAGTTTGTTTTCTACGTTCACTTGTCAGACACCATTCAGTCCTCCCAGAATGCATTTCTCATTCTGATGTAGGGATGGTTCATTACAAGGGATTGTATCGGTGTCTTGAAGACGAGTATTTATTGATTTCCATAAATATTCATTTAATTTGAAATGTAATGTTTTAAGTTGAATCATTTTATTTGTATTATGTATTATTATTGTATTTATTTTGTATGCATACTGTTAATAAATGGATCCCTTATTTTGTATTGTATTTAAATTGTATAATTATATTATATTAATCTAGTTAATATTTCACACTGTTTTACTACTAATATTGTTAATTATGGCTTTTAATTATTTTCCATTACCTTTTTAATATTTCTATTTTCTCATGTGATTTGGTCACAAAACTCATAGTCTAATTAATTGATTAATTAACCACTGAAATGTATTCTTATTGTATTATTTATTTTTGTATGCATTTAAGTTGAAAGATGTTTTACTGTTTATAAATGGATGCCTTATTTTTTATTGTATTTAAATTGTATAATTATAATATATTAATTGAGTTAATAGTTCACACTGTTTTACTACTAATATTGTTTATTATTGTTTTTAATTATTTTCCATTACTTTTTAATATTTATATTGTATCATGTGATTTGATCACAAAACTCATAGACAAATAAAGTCTAATTGATTGATTGATCACTGAAATGTTCACATCATACAAACAATAACATCTTATTTATCAAGTCAAATCTCTCCGTGTAGTTTACATTTTGTCCGCTTGATGGCGGTGTTGAGCTATTTCTCTGCATTTAGTTTCTGTCCTGAAACGCTCTCCACCCGCTGCTGTTGATTCTTCTTTTCTTTCTATAAATCATTACATTATCAGCAATACATGGTTTAACTATTAATCCACAGCCACTTTTAATATCTGTGTTGTAGAACATGATTGTTCTCTGCCTCGTGATTTAATCTGAAAGCTTTTACAAATAAAGGTCACAGAAAGCTGATGGATTATTGGTATTAATATGTATCGCGGCTCAATACGCTGTCCTCGTGCCAGGTGAGTTCTTTTTTTTAACGTTTTTAGAAATTAAACTATATTCATTAACTGATTTCTCTGCTTGTGTAACTGCTCGTGGAGCATCATGTGTGCAATTCTACCACAACTGTGATTTTCTTCTATCCAATATGTCACTTATAAATTAATAAGGAAATGGAATGACCGTAAGAGATTTATTCTGTGAAGAATTTCTGTTTCTGATGAGCGTTTCTGTATTTTTGGTTTTGCCAAAGAAACTAAAGATCTGAACGAAAATCATGTTAAAGCTTTTATCCTGAAAAGCGTTTGTATACGAGTCTGATTCTTTATTTTTAAAAGTCAAACCGGATGAAATAATAAATGTGACCCACACTCTCAATATCGTAGAGATCAATGGATCGATTTAATGGAGACGTACATCAGTAATGATAATACTCAACCATACTAATACTACTAACAATAAATAATCCTATTAATACAAATAATACAAAATAAATAAAATGATAAAGTGTGCTTATATTTACAATAGGAAATTAACAAATCAGTGAAATAATATAGACACAAATTATTTTATATTATATTACGTTTTATTGTATGTAATTTGATTTGGACTGTACATACAAAGTGGCATTTGTATTTTTTCTTGATATTCAATGTCTGCACTATATATTTTACTATTATAAAAAATCAAAAACTTAGATCAAGAAATATCAAATGTTTGTGCTTTAGAGACATTTTATATGAATAAAGATGTGACGTTGGTCTTGTTTTATGAATCCAAATGAAGACAGATGTCACCATTACTAAAGCAATCACACATTTCAGTTGCAGTTAAAAATAAAAACAATCCAGGAAGGCCACAGTTGAAAATAAAGCTATTTTATTGTCAATGCATTCAACGTGATTAGATAAACTATCAAGTAGTAAATTTCCGCAAAAGGAAGAAACACCGAAACTATTCCCCACTGACACAAAATATTACACTTTGTATTTCAAATAAAACAAATTATTTACATCGTTATGTATAGACTGCATCTTAAAATCCATATTATTCAATAATACATGCACTCTGAAATATAGTCTGACATAATATCCCAATTTGTGTCCATACACGTGAAAAAAACAAAACTTGCTGTGTTGCAAACCATGACGTGACTACATTTGTATTTCTTCTCTATATTTGCATTTATATGATATAAAATACAACTTACTGTACATTTACACATATTTAAATCTTCCCTTATTCTCAAACGTTTAAGTGCTTCATAAATAGATCCGTTTTTTGAAGTCAAAATGCATTTTGCATACACCCAAAACATGACATTTTGTACAGGGTGGTCGGGGGAGGGGCAAGTAAACGGGCCGAACAGGAAACAGAAGATCGTAGTTCAAAGTGAAAACAAGTGCACGGGGCGGTTTATTTGTATTTCTAAGTGGCCTATCTCCAGTCGGACGGCTTAAATCCAGGTGGAGGTGTGGGGTCGGGGGTCGGGGTCACAGTCCCTCCTCATTATGAAAAAAGTCCATCCTTCAAAAGTCAGTTGTGGGAGGTCATGTGACGTGACAGGTGATGCCGCTCCCGGAAGGACTCGTTGCAAATGGGGCACTTGAGTTTCTCCTCACGTCGCCTCTTGACCATCGGCTCCATGGCAAACTCCTTCTTGTGGTGGGACCGCATGTGGTAAACCAAGTCCGAGGTCATGCGGAAGGAGGCGTTGCACTTGGCGCACCAGTTCTGCGCCGGCAGGCAGAGCGAGGTGAAGGAGGGCGGCAGGAGGGTGAGCGCCGACGGCATCTGCAGCTGGATGGCCCCGGAGTTCTTGGGCCAGAAGGTGGTGGCGTAGACGAAGGGGTTCTGCTTGGCCATGCCGCCCGGCACGGGGCAGTTGGCGCCCAGCTCGGCGCCCTGCAGCTTGGCGGCGAGGTGGTCGGCCTGGTAGAGCCGGCTGGAGGAGATGGTGTCGCCCACCGCCGGGTGGCAGTCCAGCAACTTGGTTGGCATCACCAGCGGCGAGATCTGGGAGAAGGAGCGCGACGGCTGGCTGAAGGCGCTCTTCCTCTCCCCGCCGCCGCCTTGCTGGGTGACGGAGGTGAAGGCGCTGCCCATCGGCGAGGCCTGCGGCGGCTGGGTCTCCGACAGCACCTGCCGGATGTTGAGGTGCTTCTCGGACGGATTGCTGCTGGGACGACCGCCGTCTTTGTTCTCCGAGTTGGCGCTCTGGAGGTTCTTGCCGCCGCCGTGGTGTTTGAGGTTCTGGGGAGTCTTCTTGACCTCGGTGAAGGCGCTGCGCTTACCCTGACCGAGTTCCGTGGGGCCCGGTGGGGCGAAGGACTTGAGGTTCTCCTCCAGGCCGTACGCCCCTCTGTAGTTCTGCGCCGACGTGGCCAGCTCGTCTTTGGACTTGGACGGCAGGAGGCTGGGCCCCCGGCGCTCCCGGTCCTCCACTTCCGAGAACTTCCTCTTCCCCGAGCTCTCGCTGCAGATCTCGGCCTCCTTGTCGCTCGGCGGGCTGGTCCGGTTGTTCTCTAGATCCCTGGCCAGGTTGTGAAAGTCTGTGGAGGGTTTGCTGGCGTCCTGAGCGCTACCGGCGCCCAAGCCCTCGGAGCGGCCCAGCTTGGGGCTGGTCCTGGTCGGGGTGGCGTTCGGTCGCTCGGTGCCGCTCTCCTTGCCGGGCTCCTCGTCGGCACCTGCGAGGCTCTGCAATCTTTTGGTGCAACGGAAGCGGAGGTGGGCCAGGAACGGGTACTCAAACTGGAAGCGCTGGCTGCAGTCCGGACACGAGTGGTGGGACGATCCTGCGGCAGAGAAAAAGATGGAAATTAAGATCTTATCATAAGAAAAAGGCAAACCTAAAACTATCCTACGTGAACTAAATGTGAACCTTCTCACAGAGGGATTGAGGACTCACCTTTGCTCTTGGCGGGCGCCCGGCTGGAGCTGAGCAGCAGCAGCTCGATGAGGTCTTTGCCGTACCAAACCAGCAGCTCCTCGTCCTTCTCGATCCGGCGGAGCGAGCGGTACAGGAGCTGGCCGTTCTTCACGTAGGCCTCCAGGTTCTGCTCCTCTTTGTCCCGGGCCGACTGGACCAGCCGCAGCCACATCAAGCCCTCCGAGGTGCTGTTGGCCGCCGACGTGTCCACCTGAACGAAACAAATGCACCGGTGAGTTATTGCTTCAGTGCCAAAGCTCAAATTCATTCAGGCAAAAATAAATCTTGTTTTTTTTTCAATAAATACTGCAAATAAGGTCAATTAATTTCACCACACCCCTTTACGCTACATATTTATTTTAATGTGTTTAATTTCACTATGGTTATTGACATTATCACTGATCATCATCATTTGAAGCAAATATTTGAAACAAAATTGCTTTTTTACAAGAACAAAAGGACATCACAGAGTCTTCCTTTCTTGTGGAAATAATAAGACTGGATTATCACGGCTTAATAAAAAACTGAATGGATGGTTTTGTTGCAGAATGGCTTTTATGCATCTTTCTTTTTTTTTATTAATAAGACTGCAAATATCTACCAACATAGCATTGCAGTGTTACTGCTCATGCATGTGGGATATTTTGCAAATGTGAGCTTCTTTATCCAGTTATGTGCACACAATAACAAGGACCTGAATCTTTAACAATATATTTGCTATATATTTGGATCTAAGCACAAATAACAGATATTTTGACAGGCCTGTTGAACTGGTTGCATTTTTTTATTGTTTTAATTACACATTTAAAAAAAAAAACCTGCTGAGTGAACCAGTGACTCACCCTGAAGATGTACGGGGCGGTGCGCTTGTCGGTGGACTTCAGGGCGATGAAGGCGATGCTGTCGTACAGCGACGTGTGGCTCAGCACGCAAGGCCCGAAAATGGCGTTTTCTGGGATGTCGCACGTCGTGAAGACGCTGGTGAAGATGTCCGTCAGACACTGCTGGACCGCTTTGGCGTCCCCATCCCACACCAACTTCTGGGAGCTGGACTCCTCCATTTCACCCTGCAGACACATGACGTCAGAGATCAGAGGTGGGAATAACAAATAATACTAAATAATAAAACTGCGAGTAGAATATTAAAAAAAATGTTTCCTCTAAATTTGTTCAAGCAGAAATAAATGTCAACCTCGACCTGTAAACGAGCGGTTTGGTGCAGCTGATAAATAAATCTCCTCTCAGACAGATCGGCGAAACCAGCTGGCAGGGCGTCGTTTGGGGGCCCGGTTTTCTCTCTCTCTCTTTCTCTCTCTCTTTCTTTTTTTCTTTTTTTGGCCAGGCTCTCTAATGAATGCAAACCCCAGAATAAATGCATGACATCCAGATGATGTGGTGTCCAAATGTGCTACATTTTATAGAAGAAGAAGAAAGTAGCCAAAATCCGCCAAAAAACGGAATAATAACATGAATTGTTAATATTATTATTTTTCCCTATAATAATACTAATTATTATTAGTATTATTACAAATGAAATTGTTTTAGACACAAGTTGGATTATGATACCATTACCCAGCCCGTCTCCAGTATAATAATAATAATAATAATAATAATAATAATATTAAGCTATACATGAAAGTATTAGTATTAATATTCTTATTAGCATTAGTAGGCCTCCGTTGCCCTTGTCTTGTCAGCTGTAATTGTGGATGATTAAAACGAAACAAAAACACCCCATAATATTTCTATAATATTCCTATAACGTTATTTCTCAAAGCCAAATACACCTCCTCGTGCTTAATATTGTGTGTGTGTTTTTTAAATCGCATATATTCTATGGATAATAGTAATATAATGTTTATGCTTTATAGCTGTTTTAGTGAGTCGTAGGACCCCGGCACGTGAAGCCGCTTCGCTGCTGTCCAAATGGAGCCGCGTGTCCAATGGCTCGAGTGGATGTGAGAGTCGGTGATTTCCTGTCGGCCATAGCTTTCTCCCTGCCGCCTCATTAGCATAATCCCGCACGTTCCCCTCCGAGACCGTAATTAAAGCAGCACGACCGCTTAATTATTTCTTTTCTAACCCTTGAATGTGTGTTTGCGGCGGCGCTGCTCTTCACGCGCAGCGGAGCCTGCATGCGCTGTTCAGCCCCGGATGGGCAGGAATAAGTAATAATACATATTTAAAATAAAACAAAAAAAGCCTTGCAACGCCGAAGAAAAGAAGTAATTGCTGATTTTTTTTAAAATGTTGCATTACCACATTTGTGCTGTGATTATTGCTGCACAAAATCTCTCTCACATTTAGCAATACAAATTATAACATTTCTCTCTTTTTTGGTTTGGGGGGGGGGGGGGGGGGGGCTATGGCTCGAACCTTTTATAAGTATTATTACAGTCACAGCGTGATTTATTCTGACGTGTAATTCTCCTATTAACCGTTTATAACAAGTCGTAAATCAAACCCCATGACCACACCACCGCGACACAGTTTGCGCAATGAAAACCTGTTCATTCCAAATTAAATCAAATACAGAAATCATCCCAAAATCACACCCAAAGTTTTGTTTTACCGCAAAATCAGGAAAGCTCACCCCGGCGTTAGCGCATCAGCGCAGAACTAAATGTCCCGAGGAGATGGGATCAGATCCCCAACATCGGCTGTGGTTCTTCTTGTGAGGCGCTCCTCGGATTGTTCTGGCTCTTCTGCTTTCTTGCTAATAAATAATAATAATAATAATAATAATAATAATAATAATAAGGGGCGGGTCTGATTAAATAACCCGGGATAGTTCTAATAAATGTATTTATCTTAATCCGACTGGTTTTTGACCTTTTTCCCCACCTTCACAAGAGGCGCAGCAGCAGCAGAACCGTTCTGTGTGGAACGCGTTTGCGCACGGTGCGATGGAGACACGCGGCTCCCCGCGCAGCCACTGGATCTGTTTCCGGTACCGAGAAAGAATCCCTCCGTGTCTTTACGTTCAGAGGGAAGAGGCTGCACGGAACACGAGACAACAACACGCGTCACGCGGGTCGGAAGAGAGAGGAGAAGGAGCGGAGAGTTCGCACGTCCAGAAACTGCAGGAAAAGCAGACCCTCCATTCAAAGGGTGAGCGGGTGAGAGAGATGGGAGGGGGGAAGGAAGGGGGGGTAACCCATCTGCTGGAGCCGGGCCGGACTGAACAACTGTCCTAAATCAGGGCTGTGACAGATATGCGGTGGGTTTTTGTTTTTAAAGTGCCTGCAGGATGTGCGGCTGCACGTGCGTCTTGCAAAAGAAAAAGAAAAACTATCCAAACCCGCGCGCTGCTTCGCG
The DNA here is from genome assembly GCF_910589615.1 of Taurulus bubalis. Taxonomy (NCBI): domain Eukaryota; kingdom Metazoa; phylum Chordata; class Actinopteri; order Perciformes; family Cottidae; genus Taurulus; species Taurulus bubalis. The sequence goes on from NC_136596.1 coordinate 24,789,606, forward strand.
GTGCACGAGAACCTACCTTTCTGTTGATGAGGAGGAACAATAATCCACAAAACGAAGAGCAAGCGATGCTGCGAATCCAAAAGGAAGAAGAAGAAAAAACACACTACCCCGTTTGCACCTCCGGGATGGTGGTATCGGGGAGGAGGAAGCAGAAGAAGAAAGCCCCGGAAACAAGCAGGGGACGCGGCGTGATGGAGGTGATGAGATGGCGCGTTCCCGGTCCGCAGCGTGCTGTCAGTACATTCCCCCCCGGTGCGTGGAAGTGACAGCGCGGCTGCTGCTGCTGCTGCTGCTGCAGAGAGGCACCGGCACTGGAAGTGAGCGGGCGGGAGAGAGAGAGCTGCACGGATAAAGGGAGACAGAGAGAGAGAGAGAGAGAGAGAGAGAGAGAGAGAGAGAGAGAGAGAGAGAGAGAGAGGGAGGGAGGGAGAGAGAGAGAGGCGTGCAGATGGGGCCCGACGCTCTGTGGCTGATGGCACACCGACACACACTTTTTGTTTGCGGCACATAATCTACCCAATGAGGCGTGTCACTCTCCGTCTCCTCCCTTTAACTCTTCACTCACCGCCTGTCATTTCATGCGATTTATGGACGAGAAGAGGGATAAAGAGCCCATTATTATTGTAATTCTAATCACAATAGTTGCTGGTTGTATTAGAATAAAGTGGCATCTCGTGTTTGAAGGAGGAAAAGTTGTTCTGTGCAAATGCAGCCGAATGAGAGTAAAATATTTGTAATTGTATTATTTTTTATTATTTTATTATTATTATCATGTAAATAAAGTAGATACATAAAATAAATAAAATAAATAAATCGGGGTGTCACTCACTTCACAATATATTTAAATATATTCTAATTACATGGACTTCCTTGGGACCCTCGCCCCCCCTCCCCCTCCCCCTCCTCCCTGCACGCGTCCAGAGCGGCGCAGCTCCCGGGTCGCCTCCCCGCGGACCGCCGCTGTGTCTGTACTGTGTTCGGGCTCATTTAGGGGGCGCCAGTGTATAATGTGCTTTGAGTGAAGGCTCATCTTTTTGATGGAAGGGAAAAGCTTCAGGTCATCACTGGTGTTTCTTCTGCACACTGATGTAGTTACATGTATATTACACTTCTTAATACTTACATCTGTGCTTGATTAAATGTGTGTTAAGCTTTTATATGTTTTTACTTTCATCTATCTCTTTTGCAACTTACATGTGATGTTGAGACTTAAAATGTAGCTCCTGAAAGACATGAACTCTGAGTCAAGAAGCAATAAGAAATATTTTAACATCAAATTCTTTTTTAGTGTTGTATACATACATTAAGTCAATAATAAACATGACTATATGCAAACCATTTACAGGCCTTTTTCTGTACAAAAAAATGAATGAAAATACATCAATAATAACATCAATATCCTGTCCTAAATCTCAAATGTATTAACACTTATAACCAATAATTAGTGTCCACCTTCCTGCATTCAGTGGTTTATTTCTGCCAGGAAAACCAACACACAGAATAAATAACAGATATTATATTCAACTAAACACCACTTGTCACACATCAAACGTAAAATAATTTAAATAATCTGAGATATTATTTAACCGCTATTTCTGACAAACTACAATGTTGAGACACAACAACAAGTATTTTGAAGACAACTGACTGTTCATTTGAAATAAGACGATGTGGTGTACAGGACGAGGGTCAAAGGTCAAAGGTCACAGACAGAACAGCAGCACTAAAGATGTGTGACCCGCTGCTGAAAGGAAGCAGGGAGGAAATAAAAGAAGGAAAGGGAACAAGGAAACATGAAGGGAAAGTGGTCACAGGAAGTCACTTCTCCTGCTGATGATCAACAGTGAACTATTTCACAACCATGTTTGTTTTCTCCCAAAAAGAAAGAAAATGAAGATACAATATTTAAAATGATTATAAATTGATATTCATATATAAAAAAGAAAAAGGATGCTGTGCAGATCGGCTGCATGGAACAGAAGAAGAAAAACAAATGTTGAGCAGTCGTGGAGATGAGCTGAAGCAGTGATGCTCGTCTCGCTGAGAGCTTCTGGGTTCACAATCTCGTTTCTGGTCAAACCCCTTTTCATTGTGTGTGTGTGTGTGTGTGTGTGTGTGTGTGTGTGTGTGTGTGTGTGTGTGTGTGTGTGTGTGTGTGTGTGTGTGTGTGTGTATGTGTGTGTGTGTGTGTGTTTGGACACACTCATGCACAAATCAAGGGGTGATCAAATCAAAGCATGCCATTGGTTCCAGAGTCTATACCGGAAATACATATATTTAAACAAGTGTGCGGCAGAAATACATTTTTAATTCAGAGAAATTAATTCAGAAGTTCTTAATTAAATTCTTTTAAATCATATTGCCATGTGTTCCGTCTGCTCACGGCGCTGTTGTGTGACACGATTCCTTTTCTTCCCTGAGATCCTCTGATTTCAGATCTAAGAAATCTTGAGGAAGAAAAATACAAGCTGTGTAGTTTTAACCATCAATGTTTAAATATCTCACTTGAAATTAAGGGAAAGCTGTGTGTGTGTGTGTGTGTGTGTATGTGTGTGTGTGTGTGTGTGTGTGTGTGTGTGTGTGTGTGTGTGTGTGTGTGTGTGTGTCATCTGGATCATTTGACAGCTGTATTGTTTCCTGATTCCAGACCATGAAGCCAACACACATAAAGATGAGAAACACAAAGGGGCGGGGCTCTGATCTGTATCATGATTGGGGGGAAAAAAAGATAGCATTAAAAAAACGTGGAATGTCGTGGAAATCGACCCCGACTTTGTGCGGGTGGCTTCCATTCGCCGACAGCGCCGTGGTGCTTGACTTACATTTGAATTGTGTTGAGCCCCTGCTGGCCCCTCCCCCTTTGCCGCTACTTAGCCAAGTTGGCGAACTTTGAATTTGAGAAGACTCGGGCGTTAAACAATCCAGGTGCTCGCAGTGCATCGCACTTTTGCCGTACTTGGATTTGTTTTTCACAGAACAGAAGCTGCTGTTTTCCTGGTTCCAAAAGCCAAATAAGAGATTTGGAGGCGGGATCAGAAGAACTTGAACATCGTTATCATTAGACAACACCCTATTTCAACTAAACATTGAAATTAAACATAAAGGGTCTTTAACCCTGTGATTGGATGAATTGGCCACTACCGACAGCCATCCCTGGCGATAGCGATACATGTAGCTTCCACACCTCTGATTTCTTCATTTTTAAAACTGTGAGCGGTACAGAGTGCTTTAAGTCAAATGAAGGGCACTGATCTGAGTAACCGGTACAACTGCTGCGTGCAGAACCAGCAGCGGCATCCGGAAGAAAGAGGAACAATTAGCACAAAAACCTCAACCGTGCAACTGACGTAAACACCGGGCGAGGACCGCCGTCATTAATTCAACTCTCATCGTGAGGCGTCTTGTGGGAACAATCTTTGTGTCGATTAAAGAGAGATCCTGACAGGAGTTCTAGAATATTACCTCATTAAACCTGAAAAAACTTCTAAACTTTGTGTTTAATCTTCTCCCACTGATGCAAAATTCTGTGGAAATGATAAATTAATCTCCACACACACACACACACACACACACACACACACACACACACACACACACACACACACACACACACACACACACACACACACATTTTCATCAGGAACAGATGAGGAGAATGACACCAGAAGCTTTTTGCAAATGGTTTCCAGCAGACAGACTCTGGACGTACTGTCTTCCTGTCACCGCGGCTCATCAAATATTCGGCGTGTTTTGTGCTTCGGCGAAGAAGAAGAACAAAAAGAGGGGAGGGTTTGGGGGGATCCAGCTCTGGAGAGCGAATGCATTGATCTGTGATGGGTAAACACATCACAGGAAGAAACAGAGTTATTGACCCAGATGTCAAAGTCCTCCACTGTGGACGTGTTGACAGTTATTGTTTCCAACAAAGCTGTTTAATAAATCTCCCTCCACTTTGATACGTGGAGCGGAATATGTTTTCTTTTTTTGTAATGAATAAACATGAATAAAATAAAGATGGGACACTTTGTTCCTTTTGTGAAACATAACACACTCTCTGCTCTCTCTCCCTTCCTCTCTCTCTCTGTCCTCTCACTTTCTCCTCTCTCTCCCTCCCCCCTCTCTCTCTCTCTCTCTCTCTCTCTCTCTCTCTCTCTCTCTCCCTGACCTGCTCTCACTGAGGTGCCTTTAAGGTGATCCACCCCCCGGGGTGATTCATGCATGTCAAGCATGAGGGTGTTAGTTAGTATGTAGACAAGCCACTAATTACACTCAACTTTAAATGAAATATCTATATGTTTTCATTTTGTTTTCCCCTCTGGAAGGTTGGAGTCGGAGGGCGTAAGGCGAATGGGCGAGAACACAAAAGGAGGTGTTTGTTTATGATTATACGTGTTTATTTATTTGTTTATTTATACGTTATGACACAAATGCGTTCAATATGGACCCATTTGTACTGTGTACTATGTGTACCTTTGATAATGTGCTGAGATTTCTTTTTTTAAACGAGTAGAATCTTGCAATCTTTTTTTTTATCAACTTTTGGTGTGTTAAAACCTTTAGCAATCTTGTATATCATCAGTCTGCCTCTAATGAATGTAAGCTTATTTTAATTGTACTTGTTTTACCTTTTACCCTCCAACATTGTTGAAGGAGAATCCTCATCACAGTGTAAGTGTAAAGTCTATCTGCACCATCGTGCCCTCTGCATTCTCGGTGTCTTCTCTCTGCTGAAGCAACGCTCTGCACTGAGGAAGGAAACGTGTGAGGCTGCTGCTGCCGGCACCGCTCAGTCTCACGGGCGCTCCTCCATACTGAGTTCTGCCTCAGCATGGATGCAGTGTTCGTGTGAAGTGCCTCAAGTGAAAGCAATTTGTCCCTTCTCATTGTGGAAAAGTCAATTGAATATCAAGTCGTCAAAAACAAGTTGAGTCAGTTTATCTGTGGAGCAGATGACAGGTTGTTAATGAAATCCTACTTGAGCCGTTGCTTGCTTTTCGCATTCAGCTTTTTTGATATACATTTTTTGGGGATCGTGTTGGAAATAAACAAAAAACACGTGTTTTCTACATCCATAAATAAACAAATCCAAAACCTGTTGTACCAGTGTGGCAAAACCTCAATTCAGTGAGTCCTTTAGAGTTCACCAGTGGACACATTTGAGAGGTTGCGAGATGATTAACGGAATAAGAAACATCCGCTGACACACAAATCGTGTTCATCATGACCCATTCTTCTCAGACCTTTACTTCCTTGTGAAGCTTTGCCTCTAAAATGACGAGGGGGGTCGCTTTAAGGGACGGGGTTGTTGTAAAGGAAGTCCAGATGCAATGAAGAAGAGTTAAAACAAGACATGCTGATGGAGAGTCAGTGAAGACCTTCTAGTGTATTTCCAATGGAGGGCAGAAGAGGAGAGGGAAGAGAGAGGCACAACACACAAAGAGGAAGTGTGGGATGTTTGTCAGTGTGTGTGTGTGTGTGTGTGTGTGTGTGTGTGTGTGTGTGTGTGTGTGTGTGTGTGTGTGTCAAAGAAAGACACACCACACAAGGAGACAATTCCTGTGATAGTGGAAGAGGAATGTGAAAGCTGTTCATGTGAGACAGAGGAGGAAGAACAGGCAGCGGTATAAAAAAACCACTAAAAAAGAAAGGCCAAAAATCTTTTTTGCTCATTTAATCACATTTTAAATATACAACTCAATGTCAGTTCCGCCGCTCTCGCTCTAAATGATATAACACACCAGTGACTCAACCTTCAGCCAGTTCAGCTCTTAAAATGTGCTGTTTAAATCCTCCTCTGTCACACAGGAAGTGATGTGTCTTTTGGCTCTCGTGTGGAATAAACAAGGACAACTGGGTGGTGAATGAAGAGCCTACAAACAGACCAAAAATGAAGTTACATTAAATGCACAAGTCTGATAAAGGTGCATTTTAAAGTACAGGGCCGGGGATCGAACCGCCGATCCTCTGATTTGAAGGACGAACCCGCTCTATCACTGAGCCATAGCCGCCTGCGGTAACTGCTAACGGTAGCCATGTTGCTAATGCTACAGCTAGCTACTGCTGGCAGCCAGAAATTGAACCAGGAACTACAAAGGAAGCCGCGATCAGCTAGCGACAAACGTCTGTTTGTTTATAAGAAGGAAAACACACAAAAATAATACATATATATATATATATATACCGTAAAATTTGGGTTGTAAGCCGTTCCTTTTTTTCCTCAACTTTGACTCGTGCGGCTTAAATATCGGTGCGGCTTATTTAAGGATTTTTCCGATTCTAAATTTAGCAGCAGTTGCAGAGACATACGGTACAGAATTCACGTGAAATATTCACAAATCCCCTTCACGAGTGATCTCACTGTAATAGAGGGTCCCCTCAGCAGCAGTCAAACTCCTTGCTGTCCTCCCACCCAGCCACCCTGCTTGGCTCTCCACCGGCACCCACCAACGATGCCACCACACTCACCCAAGGAGGTGATGTCCCTGCCTCTCCTACCACCTCCATATATATATATATATATATATATATATATATATATATATATATATATATATATATATATATATATATATATAAGGTTGTTTCTATAAGAAAAGAAGCAAGTCTAGAAGGAAACCCACAAGTTGTGAAACTAAATGTTTTTGTAACTTGGTTTTCCTCTTCACCAAACTTTTGTTTCTGGCTTTAGCCATGTTGCTAACGCCAGCTAACGCTAACACTAGCAGCCAGAAACAAACATCTATGTTTTATTGTCTGTTTGATAATCCAAACAATGAACACGATCTGTTGAGGTGGCGTTCCTAAAAGAAGCAGCGGTGTAGTGTTTGTGACCAACAATAAACTTGGAAACACTAGCGATGGGGAAAAGTTAATTTCTTTTGTCACTTTCAGAATGGAACTAAATATTTGGGAGCTGGTTTTAATGGTTTGTGTCATCAGGAGGAAAAAACGGGCGCTGAGCTGAGAACCACAGACCGGTGCAGACAGGTGGAGACATCAGAGTGTTTAGAGACAGACTAACACTTTGTTGGTTTTGGCATTTAATGAGATTTCATGAAAATAGAAAAATATAGTAGAACTTGGACTGTCCTTTAATAACAAATGCTGCATGTTGACTCAACCAGCAAAGTAAATTACTTCAGGCAAAATTAAAAAAGTATCCTTTCAAGCCATCAAATGCCACAAGAGTTGGGTTTGCTGTGACAATAAACCAATTTCGCTCTGATTAAAAGCAATTAAAACCCTAATTTGTGCGATAGTAGAGCACAATGAAAAACAACATTAATGCATGAAAGTGGACTTTCCGCACTGGCAGTAATCCCCACATTTAGCTTTGAATTACCCCGAACGCTTTAATCCCCACACTGCACATTAAATTAACTTGTCGTTCCTTGTCCTCCCAGACATCAAATGGATCTGGAAAAAAATGAAGGGGAATTGAGAAAAAAAAAAAAAAACACGCACACAGAGGGGAACTGAAAAGGAAAAAAAAAAAACTGGGAAGGAATGAATTAATAATGAGCCACTTTTATACAGGATCCAGCGATTATACAAATGGGGGAAACGGCCAAAAAATATTCTGTATGGCATATGGCACTTCAGCTGCCATATGTGCCAGTTTTCACAAAAATTGGCAATGACGTTCATGATGGTCAGTAGTAACTGCCAAAAACACAGCAAGGCCTGAACAGAGGGAGAGAGAGGGAGAGAGAGAGAGGGAGAGAGAGGGAGGGAGGAGAGAAATGCTTCAATAGCTTTGTTGGCTGGCTTGGACTCTTCTCTCCACAGCTTCTGGTGCTCCAACTACAAAGAGAAGAGAGACAGAGGGAGAGAGAGAGAGAAGGCCGAATAGGGGGAAGAAAGAGAGACAAAGAGAAACTGTCTGTATTCAAAGATCAAGAGACATTTTTGTTCTACCTTTGTTCGGTTTTGTTTGGTCAAGTTATTACGGTGCCACTTGCTTCTTTTTTCTCTTTTCGGGGCCCGGCTGGTATACATGTGTCTAGCTGCAATTGTACATTAGCTCTTGAGCTAAACATTTTTCCTTTTTTTTTATGTGCTTCAGCGGAGAATGAGGCATGATGGGGTTAAACAAATAATAATAAGTAAAAAAACGACAGCAATGTTTGAGGTGCAAATTGTCACACACGAGGAAACAATAATACTGAGAGTGCTCTTTGTATTCATGTTTCCAATGGTTGCATTTTGTGGAGGGGACATGCAGAGGTGGAGACGGAGAATGGCTGAGTTTTCTTTTGGCGGATCCCGTGAAAACATCCCCCCCACCAAACCTTGAGCTCAATGGACCGGGTGTCCTCGCCTCTTTTTCATTTTTTTATTATTTGGTGCCAACCTGAATTGACGACTTTGTGCAAACACTAATTTTCATGTGCTCCATCCGCATTATAAACCACCCAGACTAAAATGTCTCAATGCCTGTAGTGGTGAAAAGGAAAAATGTAAAGGAGCTAACTGTAAAACCCTGGATCCTCTGGTCAAAACCCAGTTGCTTGCCCTGAGGTAATAAAATGCTTCCTTTTGCAGGACTTTCACTCAGGAGACCGGTGTTAAGATAAGATAAGATAAGATAATCCTTTATTAGTCCCTCAGTGGGGAAATTGCGGGAATACAGCAGCCTTGCACACAATAGAGACACATAGTAAAAAAGTAATATAAATAAAGTAACAAATAACAATAAACAGTAGTAAAACAGTTAGAGTAAGAAGAATATAGTATCGACAGAATAAGAGTATATATATATATATATATATATATATATATATATATATATATATATATATATATATATATATATATAAAAGTACTTAAACGTATTTATATTGCACCAGCTGAGTACAAGAGTACAATTAAAGTGTCCACAGTGATTAAAGTGACCAAGTGTCTAAAAGGGATTAAGTGATTAAGTTCGTGTCCCAAAGGGTTATTCAGCAGATGGAATTTTGGATTTTTTTGGAAATTAAAGCAATAATAACGACTAAGATACCACGTGATACCAACGTCGTCATATGATTGGCTGAAATGTCTGATATCTTCCGCAAAGCACACAAACAAAACATTATTTTGGAACAGTCAAAACCATTTTCTTCTCATCTCCAGTTCGTACTGGAGCACTAAGCCCTCAAACACAGCGCGGACGTCCTTTTGGAGATTTTCTGTCATGTAGTTAATGTTTGTTTGTTGCTTTTCAGCTAAATTCCCAGGAGCTGAGCAAAAATCCAGGTCCACCTAGAAAAAAATCACTTTCAGGATGATTATTTCTTTGAAATGATGCAGCTGTAAGGTCCAACTCTAACCCAACTCATAGCTCAATATGTGAACATTCTCTCTGCAAAGGTTGACTTTGATAAAGTGAAGCAAAACAAAGTTAGAGAGGGTTTAGTACAGAGAGAATGTAGGCGAGGTCTCAAAAATTTGCATTGGGGCACATTTGCGCACATCTGTGACATTTTAATTTTCTCATGTACCAAACCATATATTTCACTTGTATATGACTTATGGTGTTCAATACATCCAAATACAGCAGTTTGGGCCTTTTTCTTCATAAAACAAGCTATGATTTATAGTTTTATACAACAATCGCTCAGTTTCTTGCTTGCTTGTTGCTCTGGACGAACGCGCCCAAAACAAAGGGACCACACAGGGCCAACTTTTCCCCTTCTGGGGCGTATACGTGAAAAAAGTAAAGTGACAAAAAACATCTCCGTCGCCTCGGACGGGAAGTGTCCCAGAAGAGTGAAGAGGAGTGGGCTGAGGGGCTGAGGGCTCCTCCAAAACCTGTGCCCTCCCCACGCTGCCACCTCCACCCCGGGCGAGCTGCCAGAGCTGCTCAAGGCTCCGAGCTGCGCTGAGCCGCCGTGGCGTGGCTTAATGTTCCAGGTTCCTCTGCCCTCGGGGCATCCGCCCGTGCACACAACCCAGCACACGACCAAAAAACACACACCAAAAAAATAACACTCTTTGGGAGGGGAGCTGCACGTCTGTCTCTGTCTGGGCAGGGCAAAAAAAAAAAGTCCTCTGAACTCAAATGCTCCACTTTGTCTTCGCTCTGCGGGATGATTCAAACAGACTGAAACCCCCAATTTTAAAAAAAAGTTGGTTTGTAAATCTGTCAGGCGGCGGTTGTCAGATGCGATGAAGTAAATACAAACATTATTGTAATTGGTGCATCCAAACCGAAAAGTAAGTGCGGGATAAAGTATCACGTATGCGTGTATTGATTTGCACAAAAAAAACTTCTCGGGACCACAACTAGTCTCCTCGGGGGTCCAGGTATTGTTATAATGATAAACGGTTAAAAATGTGTCTGTGTATTCGGGTGCAAACAGACATATTTTTGGCTGTTATCCACTTTTAGAGTGAAAACAGACATTTAAAATGACATTTTGATAATTCTTTGAATAAAATCATAAAAGATCTTTAAGTTGAAAAGTGTGTGTGTTTGACCTCTGGACTTTGAAGGGTTTTAGTAAGAGGTGGAAAGTCACATTTTCTTTTCTCTTGTCATATGATGTGTTTTTTTCTCCATGAAACGCCAGACAAAAATCAGAAATATTCTGATGCACAGAGAATTAAAAATGATGAACGGTCGTTTCGAAACCTTACCTAACTTTGTTTCATTTTTAATTTGGATTGAATAATTCTGATCTAATTTGAATAATTATAAGAGATTATCCTCCCAACTGGAATATTTTAAATGTGGCCTCAGCACGGCCTTTTACTCACACTGCTGAGGCAACCAATAGTCAGACACAAAGAGCGCTGTGTATGTGTGTGTGTGTGTGTGTGTGTGTGTGTGTGTGTGTGTGTGTGTGTGTGTGTGTGTGTGTCATCTGGATCATTTGACAGCTGTATTGTTTCCTGATTCCAGACCATGAAGCCAACACAGATAAAGATGAGAAACACAAAGGGGCGGGGCTCTGATCTGTATCATGATTGGGGGGAAAAAAAGATAGCATTAAAAAAACGTGGAATGTCGTGGAAATCGACCCCGACTTTGTGCGGGTGGCTTCCATTCGCCGACAGCGCCGTGGTGCTTGACTTACATGCGTGCGTGTGCGTGTGTCCAAGAATAATTTTGTACAAAAATGTTTAAAAATATATTAAAATACAATGCACTTACAAAAATACAGTAGAAAACGTCACCACAAACCAAGAGGTGTAAAATCTTCTCAGCCGCACCATTGGTTCCAGTAGCTTCGTCGCCGCGTCCCATTGGTTGAAAGCAATGTCCGTTAAAAGGTGAGCTCTCAACCAAGTGCAGGTAGAGGTAGAGTCAGAGAGGGTTTAGTTCTGTCCCACGCTGTACATTCTGAGATCTTTATGAACACTTTCCCATCAGTCTGCGTTTCTGCAGACTTTGCCCGAGGTAATTACCCAGAATTCAAAGCAATGTCGTACGGAGAACGCTAACATGATATGTCGCAACTAAGCAATGTCCCATTTGTATTTCTCCCCTCACAGCCTCTCATACTCAAAACAAGTCCCTGAAGGGTCAGGGTTCACGGCCTTGGGAGGAGGGGCATTGGGATTTCAAATTAAAAGCATATAAATAACACAATTTCATACCAAACACAACTATGAATAAAGGTAAAGCAAGTAAAACCGTTTGACACACACACACACACACACACATTATTTCGTGCTTCTTCAACAAACTAGAAAACATTAAGCAACACAAGTCGGTCCCAGTGTTTCATCACACGGCCCACACAGTCAGTGTGGTACTCAGGTGCACAGGTGCCGTTGAGCCCGAAAGGATAAAGTGTCGCCACATCACACTGATAGTCCTGCGTGAGCAAGCGCTCATGTCGCCCATTTTAATGTTAAACTTCTGTTTGAAATCGTTTCGGGAGGGGACTGTTTCGATGTAGCCGAGAGCAACAACAAAACAAAAAAATGAAAAACCTGCGAGATGAAGATGACAATTGATGTGGAATGCCTTGAGGAGGGGCTGTCAGCACGCCCCCCCACACCCCCCCCAAACACCCCTCAGAACCTGCGGTGGGCCCGGGCCGGCCGCATGGCCGTCGCACAAAACAGCAAATCAAAGCCCCCTCAGCAGCAAACACGCAGCCGGGGTCCCGCCGGGCGGCGAGCAGAGCGGAGTGTGTGTTTGTGTTTAAAGCAAAGACTGGGACACAGCTGCTGAGTGGAGGGCATTGGAAAAGTGTGTGTGTGTGTGTGTGTGTGTGTGTGTGTGTGTGTGTGTGTGTGTGTGTGTGTGGCCCCTCTCACACTCCCTGCAGAGAGCTCTGCTTTGCATCAAAATTTCATCCCCCAAAAAAACAGAGAGAGAGAGAGAGAGAGAGAGAGAGAGAGAGAGAGAGAGAGAGAGAGAGAGAGAGAGAGAGAGAGAGCAGAGAATCAGGGGGTAAAAGGCTGGCTGACAGAATTAAAAATACAAAATTCAAACCCGTGCAGACTCTGAAGACAGAACCTGTCCGGTGAGAAATATTCAAAAGAAAAAGTGTCTGTTTAACGAGCTGCTTTGACAGCAACACGAGAGAGGCCTCAGTGAGGAGGAGGAGGAGGAGGAGGAGGAAGACCCCCATCGTGGACGTTCAAATGAACGTGGCAGCCCAGAGATGTGCAGCACAGATGCAGCGATGGCAGAAGTGACACGTTTTCGCCACATAGCTGCTCTGGCTGCGGTCCGGACAGGGACTCACGCAGGAATTCATCTAATCTTGAACAATAAAAAGAAAAAAGAAAAAAAGTTGCCGCTGCAAGAACTGACTGATTTTGAAGGATAAAATGGGGTTACTTTTTATTTACCCTTTTACAGCAGAGTGTAAGTTTCTCCCCCAAGACTTCCAGACGAGTTATCAAGCTTTAAACATTGAATTAAAACAATTTACGGCATCAAAATGTTCGGTTGTCAGAGTCGATGTTCCAACAACCAACTCAAGTTCTGCAGGATTCAAACGGGTGTTTCAGTTTAACGAGTGACCGTGCTATCTGGTGACTCTCAGCCGGACGCGTCCGTGGTTGCTCGTCACATAAATGTTTGTTCATGATAATAAACACAGATGAGTGTGTATTCAAAACTGATTGTACGAGGACACCTACATGTTAACACGGTCACCGGTTGAACCCAAACACCGGCTGCGAGTCGTTGAGCGTGTTGCCGACCTCCAGCTGTGTTTTAAAACCTCTGAGTCTGTCCTGGTGTCTGACGTTCTGTTCATGAACTCAGAGGACAGAGTTGATCATCTAGAGCAGGGGTCTCAAACTCATTTTAGTTAAGGTGCCACGTACAGTCCAAGTGGGCCAGACCAGTAAAACCACAGCATAATAACGACAACATTTCTCTATGCATTGGTGAAGGTTTTTGGACGATAAACCCTATTTTAAGGTCTTTCTAATAAACTAGAAACATAAAGACCAACAATTCAGAAATCAGCTCACTGTTTATCTGCCTGGGCTCTCCTATGCAGATTCCCTTGCTTTGTGACGCCACTTTCATGACGTGATCCATTTTTAACGACTTGCAACACAACGCCTCGCGGTGAAAAATACAGTGAAATGTCCCAAAACTTTATCCTCCATTTGCAGCTTGCACTTTCCCCCTGAATTTCATCACAACGCCTGTTTTTCTCCCGATCATTGCTGGTTCCCCGTCTGTAGCCCCACTGACCGCTCGGGTCCAGTCCACTCCGACCCGGTCCAGCGCTTCAACGAGAGCTCTTAAAATCTAATGGCTGTAGTGTGTCTGTCATAGGTACCAATTCAAGGAACTCCTCGGTGACCGCAAAAATCTCATCAACACCACGAATGAATACGGCCAGTTGAGCAATATCTCTAGCAATGTCAGAGCTTTCATCGATTGCAACTGAAAATGCTACAAATGGCTTTACTTTATGCTTCTTTTGTCTCCAAATCTGCTGAAAGATCGTAAATCCTCTCCGTCACACTACACACTGGGCCACTTGGTCACTGAGTCACTTTGTCTCGGTTGCATTCGCACTCTTTTGGTGCTCCATGTTCTTGCAAAGCTTGTCAAGCCGTTGCACTCTAACAAACTGTAAAAATTGTCAAATAGCAGAACTTCCACCATAATACAGTTTTATAATCCTCAAATAAAATGCTTTGTGTTTCTCTGCTGCAGCTGAAAACATTTTGACATGATGATGATTTTTATTTCATGGGCTTGAAGTTGCAAGCAAGTTTGTTTTAGGACACAACGACAAGGCTTTTATTTGACACACATATACTTTATATACAAATATATACAGTATTTGTTCACGCCTCGCACATCATTTTGAGTCGTATAAATCTTACAAATTATTTCAGTACCATATGGCTTGCAGGATTTGAGTGGTGGCATTAATTAATAAGGAAATAAATCCCTCTGGACTTCCAGTGATGCCTCGCAGGGAGCTAAAGGGGCTGAGGGTTAAGAGGGGTGGGGGGGCACCATCCCGGGACATGCCGGCAGTCACCAGGGATCCTTTAACTCTTGACCCTGGTTGACATGGATAACCATGTCTGACCATAATCGCTTTGAAGCCCCCCTCTCCTTCAAGACGTTTAAGCCGAGGAAAGGACCCTGCCCTTAATGAGTGACCCCTGGTTTTTAACGAAGCGCCGCATCGCCCCCCTCCCCAGGGCACCTTATTCCCCCGGACTCACTCCGGGGTCACGCACCCGCGGCTCGTCGACCTCATTCTCTGTCACGTCTGTGGGCTGAGCAGACGGGCGTCATCCTCCACACTTTCTACATCGGTGTGTGTGAGGGGGCGGGGGGGATTTCACAGCAGATTTACCTCATAACCACCAACATCCTCCCCTCTGCTCTCTGGGGAATCCCCTAATTCCCACTGTGATCTCCTTTGTCTATGTTGTTGTCTGAGGCTGGCACGCATCCCCGAACCACCAGTCCCTGTTTGTCTTATATGGGTTGGGGGGATATGTGTGGGGGGGTGCAAGGCTTTCTGGAGCAAAGAATGTGCAACGTGTTAGCAGGACGCCTGCCAACAGAGAGGACGTCTGTATGTGGGACCGAGTTTTTAATTGGTCTCATATTCTTGGCCTCAAGTGTGCCGAGATTGAAAGCGAGTGTGCGAATGGATTAAGAAAAGAAAAAGGCATCAGAGTGTGGAAGGGTTGAGAGAAAAAGACTCAATGCAAATTGTTTGTTTTTTAAGTAAAACTTTTAGAGTAAAAAATATCGGGTGCAAAAGAAACCTGCAGAGTAGTTGTGATGTGATTCATGGGCAAATTACGCAATCTGCTGTAATTGGGGCGGGGGGTAAATCCCTGGTTATTCAACCTCACTGTTTGCACAAAAAAACGTAAGCGGCACGAAAGATTTCCGGGGAAGCAGCAAATGTTTCACCGCTTAGCCGAGAACGTGACCCGCTGAAATGTTTGGCCTCGGTTCGAGCTCGTTACACACACACACACACACCTCCCCAACCCCCTTGTTCTTGAGTGGCGTTCGGTGTTAAGCTAACGTGACTTGAGGCTCAGGCACTGCAGCTCAACGTCCGGCTAAATATTGCTGAGATTGGCCTCCCGAGTTTGCTGGTATTTTGTAAGTGCGCTCATTTAATCCCGCCGCCTCGGACCGCACATCCATCCGCAGCGCTCATTACTGTCACAGTCCTTTAATATTAGATTAGTGACCCTTTGGAAATTAGAGGATGACCAGAGGAGGAGGCCGGAGTGACTGCCAGGAGGGATGTGCAAGGGTTATTGGCCCACCATCCATCCAAACCTCTTATGTTCGCTTGTGGGAGAGAAAAAGAAACGGACACCGTGGCCCGCGACTCATGTCATCCTATGTGGCCCGTAATCGCATTAAAAGTTCACGCAGTAGTCCGAGACGCTGTCCTCAAAGGGGGATCTCATGTGAAGGGAGGCCCTGGTGTACGGAGGCTCGTTACAGCTGATGGTCCCGTGGAGGCTCACGGCGTGATGTGAAGACGCCGGGGGCCCTTTGGACAGAAGATACGCTGAACTGAACACGTAATATCTGACAGGCCTCCAACTCTGGAAAGAGGTTTCACTCTCTGACAAATGTTCATATACAGTAGAAAGCTGATGAACTAAAACGAAAAATACTGTATCTTTTACTTTGCAACCTGAAATTGTTTTTGTCTAAAGTTGTTCGAACTGTACTGAGAATGAAGTTAAACTGCCACGATTATTATTTATGTAATTATTTGACATGCTCGTTTACAGATGACTTAATGATTATTGATTTTTTTGGGGGGCTTTACACTCCAGTGGAACTAATATGTTTACGTCCTATATTGTGCTTGTTCTAGACTCCGCTTGCAGGTTTAAGTTTAAAGTTATTGTGCATTGCCCATTTTTTTTTAAGATTTCATGGTTTTCAAGTGGACTCATTCTGTCTCGGCTGTTTGCCGCCAGCACTTCTTTTTTTTATCAGGTCTCTGTTGAGATGTGACATTCTTACTATACTATGACTTTTGTCTTTTTGATGCTTGATACTGCAGCTTGAGTTAAGCTGCAGTATCGAGCTCCATTCTGAAAGACGTGACATCATGACATGAAAGTTGTACCAACATTTTTTCTCTTACCAGATGGCTATTACGTCCTAAAAGATGGCCAGAAGAGGCATTCTCCTGTAAACCATTCACGCAGGATGTTTTCTAATGTTTTTGTTGACCCCTGACCTTTCATATCATACCTTCTCTGACAGGTCAAACTCTCAACTTGACCATCAGTTGGGTCAAAGGTATATTTCAAACTGTAAAGATAAGATAAAATACACCTTTATTAGTCGATCAGCAATATACAGGATACAGGATTCACAGCAGAATAGGGTAAAGTGCAAACAAGAGACATAATAAAAAGAAGAAAGATCAAATATTATAAACAAGCAAAAAAAGAGTAAATACTCCACAATAACTGAAATACTACAGACATACTAACTATTATAAGTATTATTGCACAGTGTATTTAAGTTTCAAGTGTTTTGTGGCTATGCAGCCTGACAGCAGCAGGAAGCTCTGCTCCCAGTTACCATGAAATTCTGAGATTTGTGGATATTCATGGTCCCCAGAAGAGTAACTACGATGTGTTTTGTGACCTCCTGGTTCTTATAGTGAGGTCTAACACCTTTAGACATTGCAACATTGTACACTCTGCATCGATTCAAGACAAAAAGAACTGGTTCAACAACTAGAACAGTCCGATAAAGAGATGAAGATAATGAGAACCCAAGGCAAATACCAGGGAGGAATGACAATGAAATGCCATTGTAGATAAAGTAAAGCTAAAAGTTCACAGAAGAAACAAACTCCTCCTAAACTACAGTCCGTCATTGTTGTTTTTTCTTCTTTCTGTTTGTTTCGCTGCTCTCTAGGTTACGAGAGTTGAAACAATCTTTGTGTTTCCTGTCCTCTAAAACAAACATGGCATGGTTATTCATGACTGCTCCGATCCTTCTTACAACATGTGTTTTCTCTCACTCAGGCTTGGCGGAGACGGAGCACGCCGAGGTTATTGATTACACTTCATGAGATCTGCGGGGAGCAGAGAACCGCTTGTGTCTCAGCCAGTGTGTCTTAGCTCATGTGAGGAGTGGCTCCCCGCATCAACACTGTCAGTTCGTCACAGCGGGGCGGGGGGGGGGGGAATTTTCTGTCAAATTCTGTCCAAGATTATTCTCAATTATTGGCTCAGTCTTCTATATTTCGAGCCTCAGGAAATGAAAACAGAAGGACAAATATATATTTCCTTTCAAAACTGCACATCTTGATTGGTCTGTAGTTCATCCGCACCACAAAGCTCTTTGAATAGCACAGAATGTTTCCATTGAACAAATTCAACATTGAAAGTGTTTCAATTAGTGATCCTCATCATCTATCACATATGTTTTTAGTTGGGTTGTTGTCTGTTTGTCCGCAGGATGAATGAAGCCTTGCAGACGAGTGTAGCGTGAACTAAAGAAGAACCCTTTGCATGTTGGAGCAGATCCGAATCAAGGCCCGGATACAAACAACATTTTTCAGTTATGGAAAACGGCCTCGGTGGAAGTCTGCACTCTCCAAAAGCCCTTCTTTCCCTGTGTTACTCTAGCCTACTTTATTAGACAAGACTAGAGACGCCAGTCATGCTAACATGCTGACAATTAGTCGGTTGAAACTCCTCTGTTTGTATAGAAGTCTATGATTCTGTGTTAAAGCTGCATTATCTCTACTGACCACCCGGGGGCGAATGCTCTGGTTGTACAGAAATCTCATTTAGTAAATTATGCAGTAGGAGCAAGCTCAAATCGTGGCACCGGCACCTCATATAGGCACTTCCTACGAGCTGCCACTAGTTTTTGCGGCAGTTTCTACTGTTTGAGGCAGCTGCCACTCCTTCCCGCTGCAGCTGCTACTGTTTTGGAGAGGTTTCGCGACATTTACCCTTTATTTTTCGTTATTTGACAATATGTGACAATGCATTAAGGTTCTGTTTGAGAGCACCGCTGGTAACAGTCTTGGATCTCCGTGGTCAAATCACAGACACTGACATTTCAGGAAACACATTCAAGCGAGTGGAGAAATCCACATGACACAACATCCGGTTTTCAAAATACTGACTGATATGAATGTGTTCAGAACACATCCAAACACCTTAACTGTACCAATTTAGATATTTTACAAAGTAAAAGTCCTACATCCAAAAAAGTTTATACATGTTTATTAGTTATTAAATATTCAGAAATTAGATTTTGGGACGTAGAACTTTTACTTTGTAAAATATCTGAATTGAAAACCGGATGTTGTGTCACGTGGATCTCTCCGCTCGCTTGAATGTGTTTCCTGAAATATCAGTGTCTGTGATTTGACCACGGAGATCCGAGTGTCTGCTGAGTTGACTGCAGTGGTTTACTGCCCTATGGAGTTCACCACCCTGCATTCCCAAACAAGCCGACTCAGAGAAGGCCGTACCCGGCGCGACCGGCCCCGTTACCGGCTTCACCCCGCCCCTCTTCGCTTGCCGATACTGAGAGAATCCTGTTGGCAACTGCTCCGGCAGCTCGGAGGTGCCCCGGCATCTGAGACGTGCCACCGGAAATGCCTCAACGAGGTGCCGGTGGCACGATTTGAGCTTGCCCTCTTTTAAATTATGGTCCATTTAGAGTCAAACAGACCATAAATCAGAGTATGCTTTAGGGCGGGGCTACACGGTGATTATCAGGTCTCTCCCAGAGACGTTTACGGCGTCTCTACGTCACTTCTCCGCATTCCAAATATGGTCACTTCCTGTTCACTAGGTGCAAAAATCAAAGATGGCGCAGTCAAATCGGCGAACTCGAGGCTTTAAATCGGCAGTCCACAAACCAACGGGTGACGAATGACCAATGTCCACTTCATATAAACTTGCTGCTAACATTTGCAAATTCATTATTCCCTTGATGGGAATCTCATTTTTCAGCTCGGCTATTTGGTCAATTGCCAAGTATGGAACAAAGCTGCAATTCAGTGGCAGGCGGTGCATTTTCTACCTGGGCCTTCTGATTTAAAAAAAAAGTATAATACATGTATGAAGTCATTTCTCAGTCCCATTTTTATCATTTTGGTGAAAGGTGTGACAGACCACATTTCTACTGTACCAGTACGTTGTGTTTGATGCATCACAACATTTCTGTATGACCAGTAGAGTTAAGATGTGTGGATGTGGTCAGAAATGTTCTGAACACATCCATATCAGTTAGTATTTTGAAAACCGGATGTTGTGTCCCGTGGCTGTTTCCGGCCTTTTGAATATTTTTCACGTCAGATTCTCCAGCTGAGTTTACCACAGAGATCCGAGTGTCTGCTGAGTTGATTGCAGTGGTTTACTGCACTAGATGGAGTTTATCACACCCTTTGGGCTGCATTCCCAAACAACCCGACTCAGAGATGACCGGACCCGTCGTGACGGAGGCTGTTACCGGCCTAACGACGGCAGCTAAGTGATCTTCAGACCAGACCCCGGTGCGACCGGACCCCGGCGCGAGGGGGGCCGTTACCGGCTTCAGACCGCCCCTTTTTCTTTCCTCCACAGAGTTTAGAAATTAAAATATGCTTAAATTAAAGAAAGCAAGAAAACAATAACACAAACACACAATTATAAACGTATTTGTAATATGTCAAACACAAACGAAAAAACAATAAAACAAAAATATGTGTATAATCAACGTACGCGTTTAATCAACGTATTTGTAATACGTCAAACACACACGTAATCAGGGAGGAGATACGTTTCTTGTCAAACATAATTGAGAATGTGTGTTAGTTCTGGGGGAACGTGTTTTTTAGGAGACAGGGTTGTTCTATATATATAGGGACAAAAGTAAAAAAAGAGAGAAAAAAAGAGTTTGTACTGAGTTCGTCCATCGCTAGCTAGCTAGCTAGCATACATGTCTAGTTCACACATTGGCTGTTTGGGGCAAATAAACACAAATGCTCCAGCTGTTAAATGTGCACTGCACTCACCTTTAAGGTGCCAAGGCAATTGGAAACGATAACCACATGACAGCTGAGCAAACTCCATCTACTGAGGAAGATTTTGTGATACAATATAAAGCCCCCAGTAGAGCTACTAAATGAACCTCGTGGGGAGATTTGTCAAAAACCCACAGATGTTTGTCTCTGTGATAGTTTTTTCTTCCCTTTTCTTTAAAATGCACGAACTGGAGTAAATACAGCTTCCAATCTTCCCTCTGAATATGTTAAAAGCAATAATCTGGAAGATTTTATTTTAAATAAATGTCTGTTAAATCATTGTCTATCGCTTTATGAGGTAACACAATGGTGGTTGGGCATAAGGTCCACGAACGAAAGCAGAAGTGAGATCCAAAAACACATTTGACGTTATCATTTATTGCCATATAGGTGACTCCAAAGAGGAGGAGATCCTGTCACCTCGAAGGGATTTGGGTTTGACATGGGTTTGACCTTGAGGATAAGTTTAATATCCTCATACATGTAATACAGGATGATAAAGATTCATATTAAAGATGAGATATGAGGTGATTGTGTGTGTGTGTGTGTGTGTGTGTGTGTGTGTGTGTGTGTGTGTGTGTGTGTGTGTGTGTGTGTCTGTTACATTAAGGCTCTTTAACTTTGGCAGCCGTGAGGCGGAACATCCTCTCCACCTCGCCCTCATATCTGACTGCACAAAGTTCATGATGTTTTTTTTTATTAAATGTTTTTTTTCTTCTCCGCAGCTATCACCGCTGCTCACACTCAAAGCGGCGTTGCTAATCTCTGGCGACGCCGTGGTCTCCCGGTCTGGAAAACCTGAACAGTAAAAAAAAAAAAAGGTGGCGAGAAAGAAAGTAAAGTCAATGGGGGACGACTTGGCGGTCGGCTGGCTACGAGGGGGTGAAGCGCGGTACTGAAAATGGCAGGTGTCAAGAGATGTGACCCCCACCGCCCCCCCTCACTATCACCACCACCGCCTCTGCCGCCGCCCCGGTCTGTCTGAGGACTTTGTCACATGCGTTAGATACTCCTGGTCGTCACAGTAAATGCGGACCGGCAAGCTTGTCAAGTTGAGTGAGGAGGTATGTCGGTGGATGACTGCTTAGCTAAATCCATTAAAGCGCTGAGAACAGGGGGAGGGGTCGTCATGTATTCAGCCAAAGCCAGGCGAGCAGATGAGGTGAACATCTCATCACATTCAAACATCATGTGGCCTCTATTGCAGACAGGTCAATAACACAATATGGAACAGTGAAATAAACTCCTAAAACTTTAGGTGGATTTTAAAGGAAGTGGGCGGATGACGGAGGTTTAAATCCTTGATCTTAAGGCAACATCATGAAACTGGTGCAATGTTAGAAGCTACTAAAATGTGAGTATGATCTGACATTTCCAGCTCAACAACAACGCAAAATCGATTAGAAGAATAATACAATGTAGTAAAATCAGGAAAGAAAAAAATATGATATTATTATTTAATATCAAGTCAAATGGGTCTGCATCAAACACACAGCAATATAACATCATTTTAATAATCTACTTGATTAAAAACCATGAATACTCAAATATCTTAATATGTTGCTAAAGTCCTTGGAAAAAGAATTCCAAGGTTTGAGACAAAAATCAAACCACTTGTTCCTGATGGACAAAACTATCCCACCACAAGGGCCGTTTGTTGCTTTTCTGGAGCTTTTGAAAACATCTCACCTTTTTCATCAGCAGATGAAGTAAAAAAAAGAAAAAGAAAACATCAACAAGACTTATTTGAAAGAGGGTAAATACAATTTAAATTAATTTAAAATAAAATCTGATGACACTGCAACATCCAAGCAAAATAAGTTTAAAGAGGCACCCTCAAAATATTATAAACATCTTTGGTAAACATCTGGATCAGCACCAAAAAAAAACATCATTCAGTCAAATTTTACAAAAATCAAAAGTAAATGGATCTCTTTGCAAAGAGGATGATCCTTTTGCAATTCTGATTCAGCAACTATGCAAACTATTCAAAGAAAGATAATTGTGGTCTTCAGATCCAATATGGCAAAAAATAAAAGAAGAAAACCCAGGAGGAGAACCACAGTGGTGACCATAACTCCCAGCCCACAGGCGTTGAAACAGGAAGTGCACAGTCACTGAAAGGTTATGCATGATCCCACAGTAGAAACCTCAGCCATGTATGTGACACTTAAGGCAAACACGATAAACAACATTAAAAAAAAAGGTAAATACCCTGTTTATATTTTATGTCTCTGGCTTCTATTTTAAAAGGATCTGGTCTTTGTCAAGGTTGAAAGGAGTTTGGTTCGCTTGTCTCGGGCTACGTGTTGTTGTTGTTTCTTAAATATTGGTCGATGCCTTTTATTCGCGGTACAAATATTCCGCTTTTTCTGCTGTGTAATGTTAACGTTCGGTGTAAAAAGTACTCATGAAAGCACACTGACACAAAAAGAAAAAAAAGTCCCCTCTGTTTAAAGGCCTTTACTGTACATGCATGTAACGTTTAAAAGCAAACCCCTCACACGGCATGTTGTGGTGTGACACGTTCACCAGAGCACCTGCCCCCTCACGGGGTCATGCGAGGTCGAACCCTCTCCTGAGAACAACGGCAATGTGCCAGCAAGTTTTCTTCTAATGCTGGAAAAAGTGCAAAGACTTCCCGTGACAGGCTGGAAAAAACATCGGCAAGATGAACTGTGAACACGGCAATTGTTCATCGCTATCTTCCTCCGAGCGCCCGGGGCAGTTTGCACTGGGGCTGGTGGAACGAGGAGGAAGGTGGGGGGGTTGTGGGTTGCAATGGAGGTGACGAGGCATGCACGGATTATGTGCTGCCAACTTAAGCGACAGCAAGGCTCATGCACTTACTTCTTCTTTAAAAAAAAGAAGTGTTTTCCCCCCCGAGGGACATGGTGCTGTGTGACAGTCATTAAGCTGTGGAAATGGCGGTGATGGCGCTCACCAATCAGCCCCCTTCAGTGTTCAGCAGCGCCGCAGCCTGACATGTGAAGCAACAGCTACCGCAGAGCCTCGTCCGCTTTGGTTTCACATCAGCGGCCGCACTCTTGCTGTTTCGTTCTCTTTGTCCTTCTTTGTTCCGCTCAACTGTTTCTCTGCCTCTTATTCACCCATTCAGTCAAACGCACGCACACTTTTATTTATTTTCTGAAGTAACCTTAATTTTCCATCGTCTACTTGCGTGCAGCTAATTTCTAACATTTCTTTGCCGTTGAATCTAAACCGTAAGAGGCA
Organism: Taurulus bubalis; assembly: GCF_910589615.1. Taxonomy (NCBI): domain Eukaryota; kingdom Metazoa; phylum Chordata; class Actinopteri; order Perciformes; family Cottidae; genus Taurulus; species Taurulus bubalis. The sequence continues at coordinate 24,813,311 of NC_136596.1, forward strand.
AGTTAGCAACATATTTGCTACTTTGCAGCAACAAAACAGAATGTGTTTATCAGGAATGGGGACTATTTTGAGTGTATATCAAGCTTTCAGTCGTGATTTTCCAGCCTGTGCTTCTCCTTTGGAAGATCCTGCAAATGGAGGCGTTTGAAGACTCGTATCAGAGGAAATCAAGTCCCTCCGGTTGTTGCAATGGCAACTGTTTGCCAATAGAGGTTGATAAAGGTCATGCATTGCTCAATGCAACTGTATCTCATTGTCCTGTTGTTTCTCATCGTTTGAAACACACAGTCCCCGTCGACGTAGGACCAGTGTGTACGTGACCGCTATCAGTCATTTTCCACCGTGATGATCTTGGAAATAGAGGAACTTAAAAGGTTCAAGAACCACAAAGCTGAGGAACTATAAATTCTGCTTTGGTGTATTTTGGTGTGTGTGTTTTTCCCCAAATGCACCTCAACCACCAGGGCCAGGAGGAGGATATGTTTTATGATCCTTTCTGTTTTTTGCAATACATTCTCACTCCCGGCGCGTCAAATGTCAAAAGCTTGGTCCGTGTTTCAAACTAAGACGCTCTAGGTTCTCATCTGGCGTCAGTTTTAGACTCTTTTTTACTATAAACTTTGTTTGATTATTCAACAAACATACTTGGTTAGGTCGAGAAAAAATATCGTGGTTTGGGCTAAAAGAAGTACGTTTAAAAAGATCGAATAAATTTGATCGTTACATAACTGGCGTTAGTTACGTACAGAAGTTACGTAGCACTCAGGTAGAATGAGTCAACGTTGACTTGGTTTTACTCGGGACACGAACAGCGGCCTCCTGGGTTTAAGTCTTGTTTGTTTCAACGATACGTTACGACATTAACCTCAACATTTTATTATCGTTATTCATGACCGATTTAGGTTAGACACGCGTTCGAACGTTAAACTACAGCCTTCTCACAACATTAAGCACATGTTCAAGCGCTAACTGCGTCAGTTTCAACGAGTTAACCAAGCTTTCCAACGGCAACCACGACAGTTTCACCAAGTTAACCACGTGTTTAAACGTTAACCACTACAATTTAACAAAGATAACCACATGTTTAAACGTTAACCACTACATTTTCACAACGTTAACCACGTGTTTAAACATTAACTACAGTTTCACAAAGTTAACCACGTGTTTAAACCATAACCACTACAATTTAACAAAGATAACCACATGTTTAAACGTTTACTGCTACATTTTCACAACGTTAACCACGTGTTTAAACCATAACCACTACAGTTTCACAAAGTTATCCACGTGTTTAAACATTAACTACATTTTCACAAAGTTAACCACGTGTTTAAATGTTAACTACAGTTTCACAAAGTTAACCACGTGTTTAAACATTAACTACATTTTCACAAAGTTAACCACGTGTTTAAATGTTAACTGCTACATTTTCACAAAGTTATCCACGTGTTTAAACGTTAACTGCCACAGGGAGATTACCCACAATGAATGACAGAGTATTTCTTTGACCTCTGGGTATTTTTTTCCAGGACCAATATGCTGAGCAGAGAGCTTTGATATCAGAAGATCTCTTATACCTGCAAGATTACAGGATCAGCTGTGTGATCATCATCAGTGAGTCAATCAACTGTGCTTCATGAAACCTCATTGAGCACGACTCTGAACTCCTGACTTATACACTCACGCAGGGAGACTCGACAAAAATACTCCTCCGAAAAAAATTGTTTAAACGTAATGCTATGTTGAAAATTCAGTGACTTCTCCAGAGACGAGCGGCGCCTCAGGATGCAGCACTGACCTGATGTTTGCACAGAAGGCCCCGTCAGCCCGGAAGACGTTTCATCAGAGTGGAAGGGGAGAAAAAACAAAATGGTGGATCTGCAGATGCTCTGGACAGGAAGGTGAACAAACAATCACCAGGAGCAGGAGCCTTTTGATGGACAAGGCTGCCAGCGTAAAGGCTGCATGTCAGCCAAGTATATACAACACAGGGATAGGGAGAGAAGGGAGGGGGGAGTGTGAGACAGAGGAGGGAGATGGAGGCAAACTGATCGTTGTGTTTACAGACTGCGATGTCTGAACTGAGAGAGGAAGCAGGTATTCACCGTATATCGTTTTTTTTAGGGGAAGCAGGTGTTGAGGATAACATTGCTAAAATGAGTGCTACAATTAAGTAAAATTGGAACAGAGGACGGAAGCTGTGCTCATCTTCCTTTTCATTTTAAATGTTCCTAAAATTAGATAACATTTCTTCAGAGTGCAGTTAGTGACCGTGTGGGCTTCATGGTAATGTAGCTCTGACCGTTAGACGGAGTAGCAGCTGGGGGCGGGGCTTAGCTAAGGGTTTATTGATTAATAGTTTGCTTAGGCTTGACTGAAGTGATGGACTGCCCAACAGAACAAAATGAAAATAGTCCAATTTAAAAGATATTAAACGATAGTGCAAACTATCCTGTCATCTTTGACTAACTCAACTTTAATATAGCCTTGCACTGCCCCATCGCCACTGCTCAACTTCAGAAAAACCCCTGTGTGTTCGTGCTTTGACATTAATCTGTTCAGCCTAATGTATCCCGGAATTAATCCATACGTCCTCACACGGGCGTTCACTTCCTCCCATGATACTCCACGCCAAAGAAATCCTCGTCTCCAAAGGCGGAGTGAAAGAAGTTGAAAAGGTAACTCTGAAACGACTTCATCACCTGTTTTCCCTTCATCCGGCCCTACCCGGCGCCCCGACTGAGAGTGTATATTTATCCCGATCTCCCTCTAATCCAATTAAACACGGGAGCCGAGGTGCTGTCACTGCCAAACATGTTTCTGCAGAAGCCAGCTGAATAAAAGCCTCGAGACAGATTAAGGCAAAGAAGATCCTTAATTTGTTAATCACTGAACTCCGCTGTCACTGGTAGGGGGAACGAGCACGTCTTCATACGCGGGGCGCCTGATATGAGTGGGGAGTCAAGCGTGAAACACAAAGGGGGAATCAAGAACAATTACCGGGAGACGCTGAGAGGATCAAACGTGGATTCATTTCATTATCTGGACGATGCCTGGCTGCCTACCCGTCTCTCAACGCTAACGTCTTTTTCTCCAAGGAGTCGGCGATGACACGTGCTCCAGCTGAGTGATGTAGTGCAGGGCAACCTCACGAACGTCTTTATAATGCCAGTTTATGGTTTGACATACAGTTCTACAACCGTTGTTAACTGTTATCTGTAAGTACGGTGGCTGTAGTGATTATGAGGGGCGCAAAGGATGGAAGTCGGGCGCTGACGTAGTATTGAGCAATAGACTGTGTATACGAAGCGGACGTTGTCATTGTGATGTCACCCGTTCATTTTTAGATTGCCGTAATAAAGCCTTGAGAGGAGTCGCCCCTGGTGGTCAGTAGAGAGAATGCAGACTTCTATACATTCTGACTTATTTTTGCAACTGGAGAAGTCGAGTTAAAGAAACACTGTATCTGATTGAAGAAGATTTATTGGCAGAAAATGAATGTAATATCCACAACTATGTTTTCCTTGTTGTATGATGATCTGAAACCAATAATTGTGTTTTGCGTTATCTTACCATGAGCCCTTCATAGCTACAGAGGGAGCAGGTCATCTTCTTAGAGTACGCAACATTGCACTGCCCTGTTCCTACGGTAGCCCAGAAAGGACAAAACCAAACACTTTCTCTGCTATTTGTACATTAAAAATACATCTTAGTGGAGATGTTCCAACGTGGCGGCATGTCACAAACAAGAAAGTGTTCAAAATCACCATTTACACACATCTAAGCCCCCTACCCCCCAACCCCCCTCCCCACACACACACACACACACACACACACACACACACACACATACACACACACACACACACACACACACACATACACAGCTTTGGCTTTTGTGTGCTTTGACACTTGGCCTCAAGTCGTGATTGATAGATGCTGTTTATTTGCGGGCAAGGCACTCAATTTTAACTTAAGATGCCATTAGTGACAAACAATGCTTTCTCAAAGGAGGAAAAACAAGCTAAAACAACAGTTATTAAGGTAATCATGAGTTATAGATGCCATTAGGGCTCGATGGATCTTTGTTATTGTGACTAATATTTCTTTGGTTGGTTTTCTTGAGGTACTCGGATTTTCTGACATCTCTCCAATTATTGATAACGAGGTTTATTTATTTTTTCTTCCTAATGAAGCATCATCAACATGCAGCAATTTTAACTTCAAGGACTTTTTAGAGGACGAAGGAGTACAGTCTCTGTTCTGCAGCGAGCAGGAGGCTGGCTCAGTGATGCTCTGAATTGTTTTTTCACAATAAAGTGTGGTCACTGCTTTGAAATGTGGATATAAGTTTCTTGAAATGTACTTAGCAGTTAATCACTATGAGCAACACCCCGCTTTGAATCTGAGGAAGGAAAATGTAATTTAAAAAGTGAGGAGATGGAGGAAAAAAATCAGAAATTGGAGCTCCACACACCTGCTTAATTATCCTCCGACTACATGAAACACCAGTCAATAAAGCAGCTGTGATTCAAAAATTATCGTTATCACTCAAACGCACCCATAAAAGTAGCCTTGATGAAACAAAAAAAAACTAACGCTGAAGATGGTTGAGTGGAGCAGATAAAGAGGAAACAAACTCAGACGCAATGACGATATAAAGATGTTGAGGGAAAAAAATGGGCGGGGCAAATACAAATACAAACAAATACAAAATAGTTAGCTCCGTCAGCACTTTCTCTGCAGTTTTCCTTGTTAGCACATGTTAGCACTGTTAGCTCTGTCAGCTTTGAGTTGCTTTATCGCACCGCAGGTGAAAAATTCGCTCTATGTGGTTAATCCGTTTTTTCGCAACCATCGCTGGGGAAAGGGGGCGGGGCTTATCTCTGTGTCTTGAAAGCATTTACTATTTCCGTGTCTGGGTTCATAACATTATCCGTAGTCGCACACAGCTCCGACTCCTCCAGGACGAGTGTCTGAATAATGAAGCCGCTTCCAGCGCTCCTTCAGCGGACCAGCAGTTTCATTCAGTAACGACGGTGATGCCGGGCGGAGCTTCTCAACGCTGATTGGCTTTCGCAACTCCGCGTCATGCGAATTATTCGCTGGAGTTGAAATATTTGAACGCCAGCGAAAAAGCGAAAAAGCAAAAAAGCGGCGTTGCGACGCCGTTTCGCTTCTATCGCGACGCCCGGCGAAAAATTCACTTTTTCGCAACCTAACGCGGCTGTGCATTGACTTAACATGTAATCTGGACGCGCGAATATTTCACAACTGTTTTGGTGTGAACACGGCATAAGCGTCTCCGTCTTGTCACTCGGCTTTGCTGTTGGTGAAGAAAGTGCACAAGCTAACTGGTTATTAAAACACAAAGTATTGTGTTTCTTCACAGATTAAATACACGAATACCATCTGCAAGACATATATCTTTTAAGGCTAGCAGTTTCCCCTTGATTTCAGTCTTTGTGCTAAGCTAGGCTAAATGGACTTGCTCAATTTGGAGGGAAAAAGTCGATCAACCTTTTTTTTTATCTCTTAAATAAATTCTCTTGCCAATTTCTCTGAACATGAATAAATGAGAAAGTCATTATTTTAAAGAAAGAGGTAACCGGTTTATAGCTTTCCTATGGAAAAAAATTATGTGTTTGAGGCTAGATTGTCGATTTTTGAAACAAACAGAACTATGTGTTTGTTGTTGTACTTCTGCGTTTTGTCACGGCTTCATCTGGTGATTAGCTTCCACACTTCACTGCGTCCATAAATTAGAGTTGTTGTTTTAACTGTCACTTTTGATTTCTCCTCCAACTTAAAAGGCCCATGACAAATCAATGCACTACAACTATTTTCTCAAGCAACTGGTTTTCCTAAACAATAGGAAATACATGCTTTTTTTTCCCCGTTCCCTTTTGTTTTATGGAGCCCTGCTCAGGATACACAGAGTTAGGGACCATATACTGAAACCAAACAGCGTGCAAAAGAATTAACATTCTAATTAAAATCTAATTATACTTTGATTTGCCAGATAATTATACTCGTGTGTCGCTGTTCTCTGGACTATTCAGATTTGATGAGGTGTGTTAGTGGTAATTACCTCGCTGATATGGAGTTGTGTGACAGCGCAGTTTTCACACGGAGGCGAAAACAAAAGAAAATGCCGTTCCTTTGTATATTAATGTGTTTTAGTGGTTTGAGTAAGAGAACTTACTGAAAGAAGAGCAAAATAAGAGCTTCAGGATTTAAATAAAATTGCAATTCTATTCCAGTTTTCCATTGTCAATACGTTTAGTTCTCATGACTAAAATATGCAAGTAAGTCCCTCACCACACAATGAAGCCTTCCAATAAAATGCACATCAATCATATGTGAAGTTTAAAAGCACAACAGAAGAGGAATCCATTGATTCGAGGCAAGAAATTTCAGCAAAATGAATACCTTAAATTGTTGAGAGATTGAATTAACTGTGGTGGCAGAAACTTGACCGTATCGACGGAAAATCCAGGTCCAGATAAAAATATATATATTTATTATTATTATATATATATATATATATATATATATATATATATATATATATATATATATATATATATATATAAATATTTATTTAAAAGGGACCACGTACAGTTAAAACATAAATTTCACCATTTGATGCACTGTACCAGATTGTAGCTACAGCTAGTAGTCCCTTGACAGACCATACAAACATAAAACAATTAATAATGCAATAGCCAAATATTAGTCTGAAAGGGAGGTTGTTATTTATTTATAAATTGTTATGGTTGTTGTGTGACATCACCAAACACGATATGGGGCTGGTCTGGAATGTATTAATATGTATTTGTAAAACAAAGTGTGTTGAAAATTAACTCTGTTGTGCATAAAATATACGACTGAAAAATTTGAATTACTTGTAATTGTATCTCTGGAATTTTCAAATGATAGGACGTGTATTTGAAGGTCATGAAAACACATTTAAAAATGAAGTCAGAATTTGTGTGAATTTGAAAAATTGTTAAGCTGTTTAAAAAAAATACAAAATGGCTCTTCAGTTGGTAAAGGGCACCAAATGACTTGTTCTGACGTGAGACTTGAAAAAAACACCTATGCAAGTAGAACGAGTTCCCAGTCTGTCAGGGCCCAGTTAGGAATGTATTAAAGGATTAAACAGAAGAAAAAAAGCGTGTTGATTGTCTCCAAATTTACAGACAGCAGCGTTGGAGGAGTTGGGTCAAGACCGATGAGTCAAACAAACACAGGTCTTTCACCCAGGAGACCCGAGTCAACCTTGATTTATTCGTCACGTATCTTCTCCACCTAAGTAACGCCACTGCTGTAGTTATTTCGACCCAAACAACAATCTTTTCCTCAACCTAACCAAGTCGTTTTGTTGCCGAAGTCTAACTGAGTTGCGTCCCGTGAAGAGAGAAGTTTATTTTGAAAAATAAAGTCAACCTGTGACCGCTATTTATGTAACGAGTGTAAATGGACACTTGTTGCTGGACTTTTGCAGGAAAAGGCACAAAATAACAGAAGAGGATACGTTGTTAGCTTTGTAAAACCAGCATATACAAATATATGCCTACGTGTATTACAGAAATTACAATAAAACCCTTTTTTATTGAGAGCGTTTGTCGCAGGTAAACCAGGTAGAGCTCAAACAGCAGCTGTGGTGCTTTCACATAATTCCATTGCCTGAAGTCACATCCTGCGCCAGCTACACACACCTTGTTCAAACAAGAGGCACCTGGAATTTCCTGCATGTCGTAGAAAAAAAAACACACCACACGAGGAAAAGGCGTCATTAGTGTTTATTGTAACCTGAGGGGAGAGGAAAAGGTAGTCAGATGTGCAGGAGTTACGAAACGTAATTACTCACGAAGTCAATAACTGTGTGACGACTGTACAGAACATTTGCATTATCTATCTCGAAGACTTTATTTTTGTTTTGTTTTGTTCATGTAGCATCCGGTTGAATGGATGAGGAAGGCTTCGGTTCATGCAGCTCTGCCAAGGTTTAGAGGTTCAGCTCCATGTGCAGATCATGGAGTAGAAACGCAGATGAGCCATGAGCGAGGATGGAGGCCCCTGCCGCTTCCATGGTGTGTCTCGGGTATATAAAGGCAACTTTAATTGAAGTTTAAACAGATCCTATCTATAAATCTATAAGGAATATTTTGATGCTAAAATGGCATATTTTGTCCTGTGCAGCATCTTTTCTGAAACATCTCTGATTTCACACATGGCAGACCTCACATCTGTAGCCTCACTGAGCCAAAATACTTTTCTGTTTCCTTTAGAGTGACTGTTTTTTTTTCATTGGGAAATTCTTTTTGGATGCCTGCTTGGTTTGCCACGTGTTTGTATACCGGTCACGCCAAGCTGATATCTGTGCTTTAATGAGAGGCTCTCAACTTGGATGTAAAAGAAAAATGGGAAATGGAAAAAAATATTTAGTTTGAAAGGACGCCTCTCTGTGTTAATTACAACCATACGACAAAGAGATTTTGTAGTTTACCGGCCAAAACAGTTGAGAACAATATGGTTGAAATCAACAAAAATGTATTTCATGAATATAGAGCGATTTATATAATATATGTATATATATTATATATGTTTTGTATCATCAATAGTGTGAAGAAGAAGAAAACACTAACTCACTAAACCCCAGCATCTGGCCTGAGCTCTGACCGACGTGAATGTTTTTAATGCAACATTATTAAGTACCCTTGTACAGGAGATGATACAGATGTTATTGGGTGTGTGCACTGGGACCTCTGCCTCTGCAGAAGTTCAACAGCTGGGACCATCTCGCGCATGCGCACTAAGATGAAAACTGACGAGGCCTTAAAGTGCCGCTGGAAAGATTGCTTCGCCAAATTGTTTGTCCTTTTATGTCAGAATAAATCCGAAATAAAAGAAAATGCTGATTCAACGTGAAAGAATCAGACATTTTGACCCTCTGCAGAGTTTAGATTTTGCTTATAGTTGTTTTTTCTTTCAGATAATGGAAAGATAAAAAATAAAATACACATTTAGGTGTTGATCTTACTTTGTCTATTTGCATCCGTAGATTTCTCCCAAATTCAAGAAAAGTTAGCATTAGATAACACCTTAAAGGTTTTACCCTATGCACCTGTAGTGTCATCAATGTCATTGTATACCTTTTATAGATATATTTTGTAATACATCTCTTTTATCTTTAAAGGGCTATACGAATAAAATATATTATTATTATCTTTATTATACTGTTAAATGCATCAGATTTGAGCGAAGTGGATTTGTGAAAGTGCCATGATTCATATTACAGCATTGTAACAACTGTGTTAAATAAAGTCACTCAGAAACCCGAGCTTTTGGGACAAGCACTTGAAGGCGGCCTAACTTTTTTTCTCCTCTGAAACAGCAACTTTAGTAGCGCGGAGAAGTTTTCTCGCTCGCAGTGATTCCCCGTCCCTAAAAACAAGGCTCCACGTGAGCTCAGGAGCCCGTCTTGCTCTTGTTGAGGATGTTGAGTGAGTGAACGGTGAGTCAGGAAGATGAAGAAACTCCACAGTTGGTGACGTCGGGGCGGTGGTTTCCTTTATTTCGCAGGTCGAAGCCGTTAAACTCGGTGGTTTCGTGCAGGAACTTTGACATGCAGCTCCGAGATGCGCACGGCACACTCGCGCTGTGAAGCTCCCTAAAAAAGAAAAAAGGAGACATATATACATCGTTTTTTTAAATTATTATTATTTTTCTACCCGAGTGAAAATCTTGTGGCAAAACAATGTTGGAAAAGTTGTCACGTTATTTGCCCACGGAGGGTGAACTATTTTCCGGAAAGAGTCGGTGGACTTCGGCCGCGGTCGCTGTGGTCCTCCTGGGTTTGTTTGCCTCGTCTTGCTGGGCGGAAGAAGCGTCCTGTCACGGAGCCTACGACCTCTACTTTGTTCTGGACAAGTAAGTAAGAGAGAGAGAGAGAGAGAGTTTGTCTGCGTATTGCCCTCTCACATGGAAGTGCTTTTAGTTGTAAACAGTTTAGAGTGCCTGTGGTAGGGAGAGGAGATGTGACATGGGGGTGGCGCTGTTTTCTGTGACCCGTTATATTCTGTGACCTGCTTAGAAATGCTCGGCTTTGCATCACCACATACTGTTTTATTTAACGCCAAAATGGCGACACCCATAGTTCAAGTGTTGGGTGTCAACATTCTGTGAAATGAAAACCATGTGGACGAGGGTGTCAACACATATTTAATAAAGAGGAGGTCTGAATGGTCTGTTGATGTCAGGACCAGTGGTGGCAATGGTTTTGGGTGAAGGCCCTTTCCTGTTTCATCATGACGACATCCAAAGTGCTCAAAGCCAGATCCATAAAGAAGTGCGTTTCCCAGTTTGGTGTGAAAGAACTTGACTGGTTTGCACGGAGTCCTGGCCTCAACCCCATCCTACACCTTTGGGATGAACTGGAATCTGAGAGCCAGACCGGATCACTAGGCCTCTCATGGTAATAACGTTAATGTGGACATGACCCCGATAATTCTTTCCGTTATTGGCTTAAGGTACGATATCTAGACATTACGCTATCGACTTATCGTACGATACCCGGACATTATGTCAGTGCATTTTACGTTATCGATTAAATATAGCCTCGATCATTTTTACGGTATCAACTTATCTTAAAAAACAAGGCTGCACAATACATGGAAGACGGATGCATCACAGTAAGGGTTATCTATAAGTTAAACTGTACAATGTATAAAAGCAGTGAAAGTAATTTACTTTCCATATTGATCCCACCACACGGTTTTGTGTTTCTGATTAACAAGGAAACCCTTGGTTTCAGTTAATTTAATTTCAGTATATAAGCAGCGACGTGAAAGTGATGTTATCACTTTGTTCTAATGCATAACTGACCTCTCAAATTCATCTGCAGCCACCGCAGCTTTAAATAAAAACAGACATGACTTTCATTTCACGAGGACGCATTAACAAACTCCGGTGAAGTTCTTTTACCATCTTTATAGCATATTTCTGACAGTTTTAACCAATAATCCTTTGCACAGCAGATATATATGAGCAAAAGGGTCAAAGTTCAAGTTGTCCTGACGAAATCCCAATTGAATGCATACTAAATGCAACAGTACGCACTTTGCAAGTGCAGCTGCAGTTTGTACTTAAAGTAAACAGAAACAAGTATAATTCCATCTGGCTCATCAGATCTGATAGATAAGTGATGCTGGTCCCTGGTTGGCTGGAGCCTTGTGATGCTCAGTGGTCACAGGTTGACCAAAACCTAACTGTGTGGGAGAATAGTTGGTCACATGATGATGTCATGAGGTTTGAGAAGCGACCGTGAGAATGGAAGAATGGATGTTTGTCACGTCTTCCTTCCTCACCATAACAAAGAAACTACTTGAAAACACTTTTATAGATAAATTCACCCATGTTTTGTGTACACACAATACACACACACAGTTATAAATATGTCTATTCTTTGTCAATTTAAAGAAGCAGCACCCCAGTTTTTTAATCTTCTCTGTCCCTTATAAAATAGCAGTGTTTCTACCTGAACACATGACAATGTGAGTCCTTCAATAACAACACAAGTCTGACCTTAAGCACACGAGAAGCCCCTTGAATGTCTTTCCCTTGAATGTGTCTTTGTAACGCTCTCAAAGTGCCGCTTCAGGCATCAGACGTACGGATACTGCAGAGACACATTCAGCCAGTTTGGCAAAACTTGAAAAAAGAAAAAAAAAACTCCAATATATTACGGGGAGTTTACAGCCTTGACAGCAACGGTTTTTAATCTCTGTCCTCCCCCGGCTTGGAGACGTGCCGGCACGTTGCTCCGGGTCGTTGGGTTGAAACTTTGCGTCTCTTGACCCATTTCTTTTAAAACTACCCCACCCTTGTTTAAACATTGCTAAATTACTGGATGATGACCGAGCTTATTGGCTCCAATTTGTCTCCTATGTGTTTGTGAGCGAGGGATTTGTGACTAATGCAATGCACGTTTCTATTCATGAAATGTAAAAAACAAAACTAACGTGCAGAAAAAGCTCCGTCATCAGGGTGTGGAGTAGTAGCTTGAGTCTCTTTGAAGGGAAGTTTACTCCGTCCCTGCAGGATGAAGCTTATCCACTGTCGGACTTCCTGATGGTCCCGATAGGACTAAGGTCTTAATGTCAGCAAGTTGTGCAGCAGGATTTGCAGGAATCTGCAGCATTGCAACAGCGAGTGATGGTGTTTCAGTCGGAGGCCAGTTCATGAAAGCTTCACTGTTTGGTTTTTATTTTTTTCTTCTTTCCAGTGAAAATTGTCCTGTGAGATGAGGTGACGCTTTTAATGTTGCCAAACTTTATTTACTCGGGGAAGTTTTACTGAGAGCCAAGCTCCCTTTTTTCAGGAACAACCCCCAGTCACACCTGGAGGCTGACCAGTAACAGTCCCAGTGTGAAGTGCTGGTGCCTGAGCTGCTCAGTGGGGGCAATGAGGGAACACATTTTATGCTGCCAGTCAGGGATAACAAAATCACATTAAAATCTTCTCGTCATATTAAAATATTGTTATTACATTATACATTTTCTGGGAAAAAATATATTGTATGTTCAAACAAATACCTCAGTATCAACGCACAGTGCAACAATATAATGATGCAGAGCTCAGGAGGAGAGCGAGCTACCGCTAACGTACGGAGGCTACGTTCAGTTGCATTATGGCGTGAACTTATTTTCTTTGAGACTTGCCCAAGCGATGCCACCTGTTGAGGATTTAGATTTGATTGTTTGCTGAATCTGCTCTATATTGAGGCCTCCCCTGCTCTGTCGGCGTGTGGACGTTTTTCATTCACAAAAAAAAACAAGTTACCATAGAATAGAATAAATGTCCCACCACGGAGCTTCAGCAGAGGTAAAGATAAGTTTTGGAGATGTAGTCGCTGTCCTATCACTTTGGTGACTAAAGTCTAACTCTACCAGCTCTGTAGAAAGGCTCCTGTGTTCGACCAGCTGCCGCAGAACGGGGACTCATTGGCACAATTATCCAGCATGTGGCTGGTGTGAATGTCCAAGTGTGGCTGCGGTACCAACACCGCTCAGTATCCGACTCCCCAGCACACAATCTGCTGCCGCTGACGAGCTGCAAACTGACTTTTTGTTTCTTTTCTCGTTTCAGGTCCGGAAGCGTCTCCGCTAACTGGGTCGAGATTTACTCGTTTGTGAAGAACCTCACCGACAGATTTGTGAGGTGAGTCCTGAGTGGCCCGCTCCACAAAAACTAAGTTTCAGGGTTTCATAATACTTGATACTAAAAAAGAATGTAAAATTATGACTTAGACCTGCAGATGTTGCACACAGCAAAATAACAACAAATAAAGCGATTATTCATCTGTGTGCATCTCTTAAAATGACGGGTTAAGTGCAAACCTGAGCGAGATACCTTTTTATTTAACAATCACTTTTGGTTGCTCCATCTGTCAAATGGCTATAATTAAAGATCCCACGACATTCAGCCCCCACCTGTTTTTTTTTTTACAAACTATCAAATTGCAAAATACATGACATCCTTTTTTTTCCACATATAAAAAAAAAAGCGTCTTGAAATGTTCAGCTTGCATAACGTTCGAGTCAAAAACCGGCGTCTGCCAGCAGAGTACAGACGGCGGCGACCCAGCCAGAATGAAGTGGTTTGGTTGAAGAAAAATAGCAAAGGCACCAGGTGGGAGTGGGTGGCAGAGAGGAGCAGTCTTCTGGGCTGTGAGAATGGCCATTTGCACCGGGGTGTGTGTGTGTGTGTGTGTGTGTTTGGGGGGGGGGGTCCGGCTCCCACACTTCATCCCTCTGCTTCCACTCAGTCACAGAGCGGCTGACGGGCAGACAATGTACAGTAAAGCAAAAGAACACTGGAAGGCGACGAGGACAATCTGCTAAACAATGCTCGCTCTTCAAGAGCTTCTTCTGTTGCGCCATGTGGAGCGAACTGGACTCCTCTATCAACCCCCCACACCCCACACACTCCACCACCACCCGATATGTCCTTGGCATCGCCGCCCGTCTCCCTATATCAGCGGCATCGTATACAATCACAAGCTCCGTTCAGCTCGCCGCTAAAAGCTCGCCTCCCACGATTTGTCATCTGTGACTCGGTTAGTTTTTCAGTCCACATATGACTCTGAAACTCGCAGACAGGATGCGGACACACACGGCTGCTGCCGCCGACCGCCCGACGCCCCGGACGGCCAAGTCTGGCCGTGTGGCTTTGAAAGATTGTGCGATGTTTCGCGGGGGAGGATCGCGACTGAGCCACGTGTCACGTGGGTGAGAATTATCGGCACCTCTCCTTATGCTCCGAAGAGACTTCGGCTCTCTGAGTGGGGGAAAAAACCACTCGGTGCACTTAACTAGCTGAAGTTTAGCCGGTGCCCGAGGGACGGCGCCCGTGGGATGCTGCGGGCTTTAGTCCCGGAGGCGGCCGGTGACCTTCAGTGTTCAGCTTTCATTCGGTGGATCCACTACAGTACGTTTTCCACACTATTCTTTTCACGGGAGATTGTCATATTCTCTCTCTGACGTTCATGTAACGGCTAGAGTTACTTTATTTTAAATAAAAAATCCTACTTTTTCCTCACCATGTAGCATTTGTTTTTTATTTATTTTTATTTAAAGTTTGCACGCTGTGTAGAAGAGAAACTCTGCAGCGAACGGTTTCACTTTTCTGCTCGTGGTGTTAGATGTTATAATTATATTCTTGTTTGTTACTTCATTTATTGCAGTGATTTAATAAAACGTATTTATTGTGTGTTATTGCTCACAGTGGTGTGACACTGGACCCATTATATGTTCTATATCAGCACCAGTTCCTGCTTTTATATTCAGTGTGAGATAAGCCGATGAAATATTGTCTCATAAGATATCATGTGTTTCATCTTGTTTGGTGGAGATCATATAATCAGTTCGTCACACATCCTTAAACATTAAGTAAAAAAGAAATGCTTCAGACTGAAATGACAAGTGTAGAATTACACTATGGATAGAAATGTGTCACTTGCACAAAGTATTGATTTTTTATATTTATATCATAATTTTGCTCATTTTAGTGCTTATTATTAAGAAGAAAAAAAAGACTTCCACTTGAGAAGTTTTTTTTTTGGTACATATATATTTTTATTTATTCATATATTTATATATATATATATATATATATATATATATATATATATATATATATGTATAATTGTGTTATTAATTTTTCTGTTACTCAAAGCTAGATATTGGGAAAAAGTAGTGCTGGGCAGTATATCGATATTACGTCAATATAATATTAGACTAGATATCGTCTTCGTAGTTGGATATCGTGATTATGGAATAAGTGTTGTCTCGTCCTCGTTCCGTTCCTCTTATTTTCTATTATTTGCATTTATTCAGTTAGTCAGTATGACCCTATTACTGACGGTTATTCACCAAAAGTTTTGTTTGATTATTTAGTAAAAACATCATTGGCAAATCGAGGGAATTTGGTCAAAAATAATGTGACGTTTAATTGTTCTCCATAGGAAGAAAAATGTAGTTTTCTTATAAAACTTGTATCTCATATCATTTTTTTGTAAAGTGGAAAACCTTGTGTATACATTTTTATAATTTGTCAATTACAATTGTGGGTGTTATGATTTTTTGCACCACGCTGACTTATGGTGATTCTTCGCTTTTTACTTCAGTACAATCGCAAGTATTGGAGGATTTGAACTTTCTGGTTTTTACAGCTTTTACATGCGTAAAGAATCTGGTTTAATTTTTGCAATCAACACTAACTGGTTTTCAAGCACCATGAAAGTCACAAACAGGACCGGTGATAAAGGGCAGCCCTGGCGGAGGCCAACACCCACCGGGAACGTGTCTGACTTACTACCGAGGATACGAACACAGCTCCTACTGCAGGCGTACGGAGACCGGATGGCCCGTGCCAACGGGTCCGGCACCCCATACTCCCGCAGCGCTCCCCACAAAAAACAAAGAGGGACCCGGTCAAAAGCCTTCTCCAAGTCTACAAAGCACATGTAGACTGGTTGTGCAAACGCCCAGGAGGCCTCCAGTAGTCTTTGAAGGGTAAAGAGCTGGTCCACTGTTTCACGGCCGGGACGGAATCCACACTGCTCGTCTTGAATCTGAGGTTCGACAAGCGGTCGGAGCCTCCTTTCCAGCACCCTGGCATAAGCTATCTTCAGGAGGGTGAGCAGTGTGATACCACGATAGTTCTAGCACACTCTCCGGTACCACCACGCCGGTCTGCCAGTCCATGGGCACTGTTCCTGAACCCCATGCGACATTGAAGAGGCGTGTCAGCTAAGACAGCCCAACAATGTCCAGCGCCTTCAGAATCTCAGGGCGGATCTCATCCACCCCCAGCGCCTTGCCACCAAGGAGCTTTTTGACTACCTTAGTGGCCTCCGCCAGGGATATGGGTGCAACCACCCAAAAGTCTTCAGGCGGGTGTTGGCAGGGTTTAGGAGTTCCTTAAAGTGCTCTTTCCACTGCTTTCCCTTCCTGAGCCATCGGTTGATTTGCCAGAACCTCCTTGAGGCAAACCGGAAGTCCTTCTCCTTCGCTTCCCCGAACTCCTCCCATGCCCAAGTTTTAGCATCCGTGACCACCGCAGCTGCAGACGCAGCCCTTCTGGCCTGCAAGCACATTGATTTTCTTAGATTTCAGCTGGACGTAGAATATTAACGAGGCTATAAACTCTCAAAGACGCATCCGTTCACACCCTTAAACAGTCACAGGTACAAAGTTTGTGTTTGTGTGTGTGTGTGTGACTCATCGTGCTCAACATGTTTCCTGTCTGTGAATATGGATTAATCACTTCCTTCAGTCCCGCAGAAGCTGCTTAAAGTCAAACACTAATATTAGTTGACATAAAAAAAGAGCCCCTTCTGTTTGGTTAATTATAAACGCATCTCTCGGTCTCCTGAACTAAACCCAACCCGAGTACGAGCTTTTTATAAAAAATAAAGTCAGTCACGCTGACTCCTTTAATAGTCATCCAGAGTCATTTTTACTGTGTGTGGGCGGTTGATGAAGAGGATCAAGAGGACGGAAGTGATGATTTTTTATGGTGGAAGGAAGCAGAGAATCTGAATACGATTCGGCAGTGTTGTGGTTTGTTGTCTTGGCTCGGTGCTGTTTCCTTTTAAGAGGGAGATCCAGGGTTTGATGCCACATTGTGAACAGCTCATGGGTACCAACCATTTTGTCCACGTGTGTTTGTGGTTTGTGTGTGTGTGTGTGTGTGTGTGTGTGTGTGTGTGTGTGTGTGTGTTTTGCATATAGCTATGAAAGTCACAAGCATCTGTACGTATAAATGTCAACTGTATGTTCGGCTCCGGCAGCCGCAGGCGGGTTCTGGGTTGCAGCCTTGGGGAGCATTTTAAATATTGGTGTTGAGCCCTCGATACAAATTTGGTCACATGACTAATGATCAAACTGATGATGAGCCGATGATGCTTAACCATTATATGTATGTTTATCCCTCGTGTTGTCTTGGGGTCAAAATGACCCATCAACACACATACATATACACTCGTACACGGGTCATTTTGACCCCAAGACAACACAAGGGTTAAATATGTATGTATATGTGTATATCTAATATATATATATATATATTGTGCATATAAATAAAGATTATTCTATTCTGGTTTGGTAAGAGACTAGAAAGGGAAACAACTGAGTAAAGTATGGGAATCAAACATAAGTTTAACACTATTTGTATAAAAAAAGCAGAAGAAATAGACCACTTTTGTCTTTCCTAATTTTATTTTGTATTTTCCCCTTCAGCCCCAGAATGAGAGTCTCGTTCATCGTCTTCTCGGCCCAAGCCAAAGTCCTGCTTCCTCTGACTGGAGACCGGTACGAATGAATTCATGATTCATGATCAATTTTACTGATTCACTTGATGGACATTGCTGCTGCGTCTACGGTTACTGTACCTTTAAGAAGCCTCACAGTCTCAATATGTCAATTCTGACTACTTTTGTTCATCTTTTTTGTTCTATATATTTTTTATATATTTTGCTTTACAGCGCACACGCAACAGCTGTAGCTCTCCTTTTTAATGTTTTTTTTAATGACTATCAATGATTATGATCAATGATAATCAATAATAATCAAGACTGTTTATGGCAATATTGGATTTTGACATGATTTTTCCCTCATTAAGATGAAGATATCTTATGATACCATAATTGCTGGTCTTTACAAGGATCATAGTGTGAAATTGCACTAACTCAAGTAACTTATAATCACATTATAGTGCATCATAACAGTGATTATAATGCATAATAAAAGGATTATAATCTATTACAACTATGAGAAATATAGTCCTAATACACATTGATCAGCAAGTTTGATCTTTACAAGTTTTTATAAAAATGCTTTTTGTGTTCTGAAAGTTGTTATAACTCATAATTAATTTTTAAGTGCTTCTAACTATAATCTTATGGCACATTAAGCATATTATACAGACATGAAAATCCCTCACCTTTCGGTGAAATTCGCCGTTTTGAAACCAAAATAGGTAACCTACGTGAATGGTGTAGATCCGAAGAGTTTTTGTTTTTGGGGGAGGGAGGGGGGGGCAGCGGAGAGTCCGTGGCAGCGTGTGACGTCAGACAGGAGAGCGGCGAGTCAGCGGCACCGGCGGTTCTACCTACCGACACCTGACTACATATAAGGAGAGGACAATGGAGATTTTATCCAACTTTTATTTTAATAAAAAAAACGAAATGAGTTTCCTCCGTCATGTGGCCGGGCTACTGTTTATATTTAAGGGTTTAAGATCTACGTGTAGGAAAAAGTGTATCCTCTAGTTAATTATAATCTATATAGTTATGCGGTTATAATCACTGTCACACAGAGAGAGGTGTGCATGTTCAGGTTTACTGGTGGAAACATTATTCAGTGTTCTAGACTAACAGTGACGTCTCCTCAAAGTAAAGTGGTATAACAGTATGACATAATATGGTCAAATAAAAAGGCTGGTACATTAAACATATTATGGCATATAAGTGTAATATTATGAAGTGAAATGTAGTAGTAGCAAAACAATGTTCAGTATAGTATAGCAGTATTGCATATTGTAAGTATTAAGTCTAAAAAATATATATACACACACACACTAACGTTCAAAAGTTTGGGGTCACTTAGAAATGTCCTTATTTTTCAAAGAAAAGCACTGTTTTTTAGATAACGTTACATTAATCAGTAATACACTATACATTGTTAATGTGGTAAATTACTATTCTAGGTGGAAACATCTGGTTGTTAATGAAATATCTACATAGGTGTATAGAGGCCCATTTCCAGCAACTATCACTCAGTGTTCAAATGGGACATTGTGTTTGCTCATCGCATAGAAGACTAATGGATGATTAGAAAACCCTTGTGCAATTATGTTAGCACAGCTTAAAACAGTTATGCTGGTGAGAGACGCTTTACAACTGGCTTTCCTATGCATAGCATCACATTTGTGGGTTCCATTATATTCTCAAAATGGCCAGAAAAAGAGAACTTTCATGTGAAACTCGCCAGTCTGTTCTTGTTCTTAGAAATTAAGGTTATTCCATGCGAGAAACTGAACATTTGTCTGGGCGACCCCAAGCCTTTGAACGGTAGTGTGTGTGTGTGTGTGTGTGTGTGTGTGTGTGTGTGTGTGTGTGTGTGTGTGTGTGTGTGTGTATATACAGTATATGTACACTTGGGTATTGACAAAAGAAGAATTAAAACCCATAATGATCATAGTTTGTCAGCTTTTCGACGAGTGACGCTGTTCGGCACTGACTCTCCCGTCACTGACTCTCCCGTCACTGACTCTCCCATCACTGACTCGCCCGTCACTGACTCGCCCGTCACTGCCCCCCCCGCCCCGCTGGTGTCACCTTTTTCACCCCTTATGAGTTTGCAGGTCTGACTGTAAATGTTAGACCCAGTGACAGGCTGGCATGAAATGGCTTGCATAATACTTAGTAAGGAGGCCATAATAATGTTTGACTCATGGCTGAAGTTAAGTTTCTCCAGCTCTCCCCAGGTTGGCAAAAAAAGCATCTCAAAATGCATAAGATTGATGCTTTAAAATATGGAATATTTAAATTTTTCTTATGCCTCCGAACCCTCCTAAAGGGGTAATATCCTTCTCACCTTTTTCACCCCTGACTCGTTTTCATGCCTGATTATAACTCATTATTAGTATGTTTATAATGCATTATAGACAAAGAAAGTACTGCACGCTTCCCAAACCAGACATAATGAAACCATATATCTTTAGTGTAGTATTTCGGATATGTATTTATATTCATTTTGTTTTTGCTTGCTGTAGAGTTGATGTGCTGAACACAGTGAAATGTTTGCACAGTGCTATGAGGTTGAGGTTATTAGTTCAACTCCCACCGGGCCTCTAAATGCCAAACTGGATAAGCAGCTTCTATTTTCATCTTAATCACCAGAACAACTTGTTAAAGTCTCTTCCAGCGCGACCATAACCACCAGTTTCCACCACAAACCTTCACCCACAGCGAGAAGCGAGTTACTTTTGATTTGGTTTCACGTGCACGCGGAAAACAAAATGTCAACATGTTGTTATTTTTGCATGTGTGTGTGTGTGTGTGTTGAAGATCCGAGATCGAAGAAGGTCTGCAGCGTTTACGGGACGTGATACCAGCCGGAGAGACGTACATGCACGAGGGAATAAGTGCGGTCAGTTTACCCTCCGTGGATAAATCACAATATAAAAACAGCCGAACGCTCGACAGCCTTTGACACGTTTTGGTGTCGCTTGAACCCCCGCAGGCCTCGGCTCAGATCCGGGCGCAGACCACCCAGTCCTCCAGCATCATCCTGGCGTTGACAGACGGGAAGCTCGAAGTTTACGTTCACGAGCTCACGGTGAAAGAGGTGAGATCACCGCCGTCCAACGGTTGCACAAGTTCTCACGTTTCAAGTGTAAAAAAAAAAAAATGTTGTCGAGACGGAGATTACGCCCGTTCGCCACAAAGCTGACACTTTATTTTACTTCTATTTGGTTTAACTTAACTGCAAATACAAATTATATGTTATTGTCTTCCTCTCCTTTTAAAATTATAAAAATCATTCTGTTAATTAATTTTGAGAGCGTAGCAGGACCTTTTCTTTTTTTCTTTCTTTCTTTAATTAATGACGTTAAAAAAAATATCCTTTTTTTTCTTTCTTTCTTTCATTAATGACATATTTATGAATACATTCATGTATCGTTTTGGTGCCTAGAAATCCTGCATCCTACATTTATTATTATTATTTGTATTTTCTGTCCACCTGTTACCTGTTGCATCCTCTCCATGTTTGTTTGCTCTGCAGGCTGAGGATGCGAGGAGATTCGGCGCCCGTGTTTACTGTGTGGGCATCAAGGACTTCGACGAGCAGCAGGTAAGAAAGCTTTTGGTCTTAAATCTGCATCCGTAAAGTCTGCCGCAGAGTGTGTGCCGAGCGATTTGCAGCCGATTGGCAAGAGACGCGTCGCCGTGTTGGAAGAGTGTCAAGAAAGGTAAACACGTGTAATGTGAGCGCCATTACCTGTGTGGGAAATCCTCGTCTTAAGAGTGGCATCATTAAAGCGCCGTGATCCACTTTTCAGATGTTCATCCGCGCGTTTCAGTTCGATACAAATTGCCGAAAGAAGGTTAAAACCAGCGGAGACCCGGAGCTCCCAGCACGGCGGAAAATGTATATTTTAGGATGGAAATCTAATTTTTTGTTTCTGGTTATTAGCTAAAGGGATTAACCGTTGTTTTTTTAATTTATTTTCTTATTGGATCGGTGCTGCACGAATGATTCTAAAAACCTTGTCTCAAAGTGTTTTGGGTTCGATGCCTCAAATCAGGTCTGCGGTTCACGCGAGCTGAAGACATTTTAACGTTGTAATCTACGTATTAAAATACGGGCATAAATATCTCCATTGGTGGATTTGAACCTTTTATGCGACTTTAAAAAAAATGGTATCTGAATGGTATCACAAGAACACTGGGTCCTCCGTTAGCTTAGTGGTGGCGGCGTGAGCTAACGTTAGCTTTTTACCTGAATTGTCGTTCTTGAAGAAAGAAAAGTGGTTTTCAGTTGTGAAGATTTTCTTGCAGAACAAAACGTATGAGTCTCATAAACATACATTTTCCACACAGTTTATTTCATGCAATAAAAAATAAAAAGCCAATTTCTTTAGAGGCAAAGCTAACTTCCTTCGTTGGCCTATGGTGATAGAAGTGATAGTGAAGAGCGCTTCATGATTAGTGAATCTGCCACACTGCTACAACAAAAAGGCTTTTACAATAAATGTAATTTAACGATTGTTTCACAAACTCAGCGAAAAACAAACCGAGATAAAATTAAACATCGGGTGTTCCCTTTGAATACCAACAATATATCCCCCCAAAAAAGAAAAAGTCAACAATGAACATCATCAAATGTAAAAGTTTTAAGTCACGTAGTTCTGCTGTTAAGTTAGTGTAGATACACGTAGTGAATTCTCTGATTATTATCCTGTCTGATAATATCGTCCGCCAAGGATTTTATGTTTATGTTTCAGGATTAATTAAAGTGTGACGCATGGCCCATAAAGAACCCATTACAATTTTTGGAACAGATATCTCCAAAATGGGCGCATTATTTTCCACTTATGGAACGGCCTTCCCGTTCTGTGAAAGCTCTGTAAATAACTGGTTTTGGGGCCAACGGAGTTGTTTAAAATTCAAACTTGGCTTCCATCAGATCTTTCTGGACAAACATCCTGATGAAACCACGATCTCCATTAAAGTGTCGTTTCTTTGTTTCGCCCCGTTCACACTGTTGAGAAATCCAAAAAAGAATCCGACTCTATTGCACCAAAGTCGGCGTTTCCTTCTGTGTCACCGCTGATGTCCGCAGTGTTGCTGTCTCCCTTCCAACATGGTGGCCTGTCCCTTGTAACCATTGGTAACCATCCTGTGATGAGCTCTTATTAAGTCAAAAGAAAAAAACACAAAAGGCAATATTGCTCCCAGTTTGTGTTGCAATGATTTTCTTTTTTTTATGGTTGAGCAAAGTGTTTGCCACAGTCATGCCATCTGCTACGTCTCCTCCTGCCCATGGTATGAAAGCAAAAGACGACGCTCGGTCATAAAGAGGAAAAAGAAAGCGGCATAAAATCTGCAGCACTTCTTTTGTTTACTCAACTCTTTGATGGTGCCGACAGCTCGCCGAGATCGCGGACACCAAGGACCAAGTGTTTCCTGTCAAAGATGGCTTCCACGCGCTCAAAGGCATCGTCAACTCCGTAAGTTCGCCTACTTTCCGCGCGCGCGTGTGTGTGTGTGTGTGTGTGTGTGTGTGTTGGACTGTGAGTTTGATGTATGAGATTGTTAAACAGTTTAATACATGCAACAAGGTTTTTTTTCTTCCCTTTTTTATTTTAGAAATAACTGAAGGTAGTGTTGTTTAATTTGGGAATCGGGTTAGATGAGCGAGCGTCATCAAAGTTTACATGGAAAAAATGTCTGTGGAAATAAGTGCTTGTTGTGTTTGTAGACGAGATGATGTCCTCATCGCCCTGGAGCTAATTAAGACCGTTAGTCACTGTCCATGTGACGTCCTCTCCACAGTGGGGTTATTGTGTTTGACAGTCAAAACTCTTCTGTACAGGCAATGCTTTTATTTTTTTAATTCAGAATCAAACACATCTTGTATTGAGGACAGAATCTACCCAAAATGAATAAAATAAGTGACCTGATGAATACATTTACATGACATTAAATGAACGAATGTAGGCATTCATTCATTGATTAAATATGATTGTATATATGATATTTTATTTGCTCCTTTTATTCATTTGCCGTCTATTTATCTACTCGTCTATGCTAGCTATATGCTAGCTGACCTTCGTTGCACCAGTTTGCAAACTAAATTGGGGGGAGGGCATGTCTCTCCATGAATCTGGGACCTGGCCCCGCGGAGAAACACTGACCTGAGCTGGACCTGCATCTGTGTCGGAGCCGACGAGGCCCGGCAGTGCTTCTGGTGGGGGGAGGAGCGGCCAGACATGCAGCGCAGTGACGCGGAGCCAAAGAGGCGTGTCTTGTTTCTGTTGCGCGATCCAAAGTACAACAAGTACAACAAATATGATTGATCGTGTTGCTTTGAACGCGATATTCTGCTGTCTGACGCCGGCAATGGCATATATAGATATTTTGTAAAATTCCCACATTTGCATGGCCCCCAAATGTCATCTAGGATGCTCTTAAGTGAGTCAAGGTGATACATCTTTCAGGTATTTTTCACCAAAATGATAATAAAAAAAAGAAGAAAAAAATGCACGATTCATTAAAAACGTGCAATAGTTCATATTGATAAATGAGTATGCATAACCCGAAAAAAAAGGCACAAAAAGAAAAGATGACACTCGCTGTAACCTAGGATATTATCCGTGAATCCAGCGTGTGATGATTACCATACAATCTGTTTAAAGCCCTCTAAAAATATGCTTCTAATCTGTTTGTTCTGAGCTAAGAGAATAGTTTTTTATATATATATTTTTTTAAAGCATGCACACGGCCTTAGTCAGGCGGTCCTTCCTGTTAAAGTCCTGATATAATTCTCTTACTTTGCTAAATGTTTTCTAGCCTGCAGCACAACAACTAATAAAAGCCTTGTTCCTGTCGCAGCATCCTAAAGCATCCTTCCTCTCTGATCAGTAACACTGGATTCCCGACTAGTCGGGCTCCTCGCTCCTCGCTCCTCTGTACGGGTTTTCGAGGATTTGAGCTCCTCTGTGCAGTCTCTCTCGCTGCAGGATCCAGGATCCGAACTCGCAGGAAGTTAAAAAAAGCAAACTCGGCAAAGTTCTCTTCTTCTGCAGTTTCTGCATATTCAATATATTTATTTATTTCAATCCGTACCACACTGGACCTTTGTTGTCTGAGCTGCGGGCCCTTTTTTGGGGGGTGGGGGGGGGCAAAGTGTGCAAAGTAGCCACATCGTTATCACTCTTTATTTATTTTTTCCCCCGCTCCTGAGCATGTTCAGCTGAGGGTAAAGCAAAAAAAAAAGCCTTCATGAACCTTCCACCCAATTATTTCCACAAAGTGACTAAACCCGCCTCATCCTCTCAGAAACCCCACCAGTTACATCGCCGGCTGAGATATTGGGACGACTGCCTCCCTTTTTTTCCTTTTTCTTTTCCTCTCCCTGCAGCCTGTAAATAATGTTTGTTGCTAGATCCCATTGAAATGAATAACTGCTGTTTGAGGCCTTTAAGCTCAGCATTCACAGCTTATATTTCAATATCTTCTTCCAGTCCGGATGACTTTTGTTATATTTAAGAGGAAGTGTGTTTTTTTTTTTTCCCTTTTTTTTCTCCAGATGACAAAGATTCTCATTTCGGAGCAGAACTTTTACACTTAATGGGAAAACAATGTCATTCCTCGGGTCGCTCCATCTTTTCAAGCTTAGGCCGGCAAACAGTCAATTTATCTCTTTTCTTTTTCTTTTTTTTTCTCCCGACAAAGCACTGCCAAGGAAGTAATTAGACGGGGAAAATAGTGGCTCAGAGGAACAGCAGCAGATCCTTTTCCTCCCAGCTGTCATCTACAACCCCTCCCCCCCTACCCCTCCTTTAACGATTCCATATCAAACCATCACATTTAATAAGGCCGCTGTAAACACTCCCCTCCTCCTCTCCTCAGATTAAAGTTTCACCCAACATCAAATGAAAGGTTCAAGTGTCCCGTATCGCAGTTAATATGCTCCTTTTTACCAACTGTGTTCTGGGATTTGCATAGTTTGTCCTTTTTGTTGATTTATTGAATCGCGGCGGACAGCGTGGCTCACGTGGGCCTCTTTATATGATAATGCACGATCCCGGAGGTTTTTTAATAGAACTGAAGAATGTAATAGTCTTGCATAATTTTCCCATAAAGGCTGACACAGCTGCCGTCTCTCGCCTCCCGTCCGCCGCTGCCGATATCCGGCGCCCCTTCCTTTTGCAGCCAGGAGTGAGACATCTCTCAGGTGTTGCACCCTAATCTGTTTTCTAAACTTGACAGAGCCGATAACGGCCGGGGCTTGATGTATTTATTCCCGGCTCTCCAGCGATAATGTACCCATTTCATTTATTATTATTATTTTTCCACCTCTTCTCGTCCTCCAGATATTAAAGCGATCGTGCACAGAGATCCTGAGTGTGGAGCCCTCCAGTGTCTGCGTGAACGGTGAGTGCCTCCTCCTCCTCCTCCTCTTCCTCTTCCTCCTCCTCCTGCTGCTACGCTCGGTCCCTGGAGCTCTGCACGGATCATTCTCTGTAGGAAATCCCCTCTAATGCTGCTCACTGAGCTCATGACATCTTGGGGGCCGGGGGTGGGGGGGCAGGTCTGCTTGGAGACGAGGAGTGAATCAATCACTTTTGGGGCATCAAATTTCAATTATTTCACATTCTGCCGCTTTTGAACCCTTTTTAACGCCCAGTAATTTACGGGTTAATCCACCTGAATGGTTCCCGACCTTTTTGTTAATTGTTTAATGAATAGAAATCAATTATGCATGACTGCTATACCTTTTTAAAATACCATTAGGAAAATGTGAACCCACTGGTGTTTTTATTAATAACCTATATATACAAATACATCAGCATTTAACTCGCAATCTGTATAAAGAGACACTTTCAAGTGTAAAGAAAATGTTTAGAGGAACCCTCATATCAGCAGGACATGAACTCTTTCCTCTGCATGCCGTGTACGTAGGTTCGTCCCCCACACTCATCTCCCCCGTTTTGTTTGCGTTCCACAGAGACCTTCGACATCGTCCTCCGAGGGAACGGCTTCGCCCTCGGCCGCAGCAACGAAGGCGTCGTCTGCAGCTTCATCGTCGACGAGCAAGTCTTCAGTGAGTGTTGGAGAAGCACACGCGATGCGTTTAGGGGCTCCAAGATCATCGGCAAAACAAGCCCAAATGTGGAGCCGCATAGTAATTCCTGTCTGAGCCCCCACTTCCTCTATATATATATATACACATCCGCGAGGTTTTCACGTGGACTTCTTCTGCAGAACTGCATGGTGTGATTACCCACATTACATAGAGTCCCTAGTGTTAGTCATGGAGAAGTACATGTATTTTGGAGCCACTGACTCCTTTTCTGACTCATCCATGCCGGTCATGTGACGTCAGTGACATGACCGAGGGTTCAGAGTTCAAGGACCCAAACCCAATCTCCACACTGGGTCCGTGAGGGTTTAATTTAGCCCTTTTATTAACTGTTAATTTAAGTCCGCTTTTTCTTCAGACTTTGCTTGATGCAATTACCCACAATTCCCAGCAAAGCAGGGTTACCAGCTCTCTTCTCAGTGCCCCTGCACGTTCGGCGAAGCGGCCCCCTGTCCCGACATGTCTGTTATCTCAGAGTTGCTCCCTATCTATATTGTGAGAGCAGAAGAAGGGGCGGGCGGGGCTATGTAGGTCACCGTGCTCCTTATTTTGAGCTTGCAGTCTGTTCTGTCGATTTTATTTTTGATTTTTTAAAGGAAGCAAGACTGGATTTTGGCATCGAGAGCCGATCTCTTGAAGCTCTCGTTTGGCCGTGGGATCCGTGGGATCGATGTCTGCCAATGACAACACTTCCCCTCCGTGACAAGTTATTTTTTGATTTTTAAACACTTCAAGTTGACTAAAAAAAACTAATCACT
Organism: Taurulus bubalis; assembly: GCF_910589615.1. NCBI lineage: Eukaryota > Metazoa > Chordata > Actinopteri > Perciformes > Cottidae > Taurulus > Taurulus bubalis. The sequence continues at coordinate 24,841,014 of NC_136596.1, forward strand.
TGAGCATATTTTTTCTTTTTTTCTTCCTCCTTCCTTTTTAAAAAAAGAACTCCATCCCAATCAGGAAGTGGCCATTAGCAGATGTCTTCCTGTTAGTCCTTTCTCAGTTTAGTCCGTCTCACATTCGCCCACTTGGGGCTATTTATTCCCTCACTGGCTGCTGCATGTGTTCAGCCCAGACCTTTCTAACAGTGGGGCACCTTATAATTATGGACAGGCATCATGGCGACTGTGGAACACACACAACCCGCATATGTGGAGCAGATGCTTCAGGCTTCTCCTACACCGAACCAGTCAGAGCTCCCGAAGCAGACGAGCAGAGAAAAATAAATACAAATGTATCTATACATATATATACACTTACCTAAAGGATTATTAGGAACACCTGTTCAATTTCTCATTAATGCAATTATCTAATCAACCAATCACATGGCAGTTGCTTCAATGCATTTCGGGGTGTGGTCCTAGTCAAGACAATCTCCTGAACTCCAAACTGAATGTCAGAATGGGAAAGAAAGGTGAAGACGGGCCGGTCTGAGTATTTCACAATCTGCTCAGTTACTGGGATTTTCACGCACAACCATTTCTAGGGTTTACAAAGAATGGTGTGAAAAGGGAAAAACATCCAGTATGCGGCAGTCCTGTGGGCGAAAATACCTTGTTGATGCTAGAGGTCAGAGGAGAATGGGCCGACTGATTCGAGCTGATATAAGAGCAACTTTGACTGAAATAACCACTCGTTACAACCGAGGTATGCAGCAAAGCATTTGTGAAGCCACAACACGCACAACCTTGAGGCGGATGGGCTACAACAGCAGAAGACCCCACCGGGTACCACTCATCTCCACTACAAATAGGAAAAAGAGAGAGGCTACAATTTGCAAGAGCTCACCAAAATTGGACAGTTGAAGACTGGAAAAATGTTGCCTGGTCTGATGAGTCTCGATTTCTGTTGAGACATCCAGATGGTAGAGTCAGAATTTGGCGTAAACAGAATGAGAACATGGATCCATCATGCCTTGTTACCACTGTGCAGGCTGGTGGTGGTGGTGTAATGGTGTGGGGGATGTTTTCTTGGCACACTTTAGGCCCCTTAGTGCCAATTGGGCATCGTTTAAATGCCACGGCCTACCTGAGCATTGTTTCTGACCATGTCCATCCCTTTATGGCCACCATGTACCCATCCTCTGATGGCTACTTCCAGCAGGATAATGTCACAAAGCTCCAATCATTTCTAATCGGTTTCTTGAACATGACAATGAGTTCACTGTACTAAAATGGCCCCCACAGTCACCAGATCTCAACCCAACAGAGCATCTTTGGGATGTGGTGGAACGGGAGCTTCGTGCCCTGGATGTGTATCCCACAAATCTCCATCAACTGCAAGATGCTATCCTATCAATATGGGCCAACATTTCTAAAGAATGCTTTCAGCACCTTGTTGAATCAATGCCACGTAGAATTAAGGCAGTTCTGAAGGCGAAAGGGGGTCAAACACAGTATTAGTATGGTGTTCCTAATAATCCTTTAGGTGAGTGTATATATATATATATCAATAATCTGAATGACCTCCGTGGCTGCAGATGATTCAGACATCAGCAGTCAACCTGTGCTAATGAACACACACACACACACACACACACACACACACACACATACATACACACACACACGCACACATGCACACACGTACACGCGCACACACACTCACACACACACACACGCACACACTCACATACACACACACAACCACATACAGTAGCAGAAGAGTGCTGCAATGTCAAATTACACTATGTATCAATAATACTAATGTGATTTAAGTTTTAAATGAATTAAGTTTTACTGTATACGTGATCATTTAGTTTGAAATAAATGCGTCCCGTGAAAAAGAGGACACAGAGTTCATCATAACTGTGACTTTGTTTCATAATTACGGATGTTTATAGTTTAAATATTTCAAATGAATGAACTTTTTGGTAACCCCATGTCTACGATGCATTATAAACATACTTATGAAGCCTTATATTCAGCACTGTACAATATAGTAATACTATATAGTAATAAGCATTCCTAACTATTCATGATAATTTATATCAGTAATTATAACAAATTATGAAGCTGTACTTTACATCTTAAATTCCTAAAGTCCTTCTTCTTTTGTGGTGTTTGCAGATCACAAGCCGAGCACCGTGCGTAACGACTATCTGCTGTGTCCGGCGCCCAAGCTCTACGAAGTGGGACAGTAAGTAGCCGTATTATTACAATGTTGCGCTCTATGACTCAAAGATCTGTGTTTATATCAATGCATAATAATAGCTTAACTATAATAGCAATCACAGGAGGCAGCGTTCCCGAAGATGTATTTACGTTTTGCTCTTGGCTCGCGGACAATGGGGAACGTGTGACATTTTAATGACGGGCGTCTCAAACGGGACCACAAAATAGATTTAATATTTATCTTTTCAAATATATATATATATATATATATATATATATATATTGTTGCGATATATACATATCGCAACTGTGTGTTCTCCTTTAAATACTAAAGGAGTTGGTGTGATCTGGACGTCTGGATTTGGAAATCAAGAAGCTCATCATCACGTCTTTTCTCTTGTGTAACTCTTGTGTAAGTGTGTGTGTGTAACACACACACACACACACTTCCTCTCATACTTTTTTATTTCCCCATTTCTTCTGTCGTCTTTGATGCTGCTGCGGTTCTGTTTACGCGACGTCTCTCATATTTAGATAAAGACGCCTTCGATCAAGTTGCACGTTTTTTCTTTTTTCTTTTCTTTTGTGCAAACAAACAACTCCTAAATCTATAGATTTGCTGTATGTTAAAACAGTAGACGCGAGTTTGGTGTAAGCGTAAAAGACGCAGTAAACATTGTCGACAAAAAAATTGAAGAAAAAAAAAACCAAAACAAGCCATACATACAAACCCAAAAGATTTAAGTGAAAACAGTGCAAACATGCATTTATTCCTGGCTGCACAGCTATTGTTTGATTTTTAACGTCATCTCTCATAATCCCAAACCATAACAGATGATCGCTCAGGCGTTCGAGGCGGAATAACAGATTTTAATGTCCTTGCTGACTCCAATCCAATCAAAAATGTATGATTATGAGTGCCGCTGGCTCCTGGAGGTCCTTCGGCTCTAAAACAGATTATGTATCATACGACGGCGGAGGCGCTGAATCGGCTCCAGATCAACTCAAACCTCACCTCAGATAATCCAAAGATCCAATCTCACCACAACATGTTTATGTGCCATGTGATGCTGACCGGCGGCGCTGCAAGAGCAGCTTTTTTTTGGGCATGTATATGTATAAACCTACAATGCACCTGTGTGTCGATGCACCTGTTTGTCGATGCACCTGTGTGTCGATGCACCTGTTTGTCGATGCACCTGTGTGTCAATGCACCTGTGTGTCGATGCACCTGTGTGTCGATGCACCTGTTTGTCGATGCACCTGTGTATTGATGCACCTGTGTGTCGATGCACCTGTGTATTGATGCACCTCTGTGTCGATGCACCTGTGTGTCGATGTACCTGTGTGTCGATGCACCTGTGTGTCTATGCACCTGTGCGTCGATGCACCTGTTTGTCGATGCACCTGTGTATTGATGCATCTGTGGAACATTTAGCAGAAGATTCATTATAGTGTCATCAAACTGTCTGAGAAGACTAAATAAAGATTATAGACTAAAATGACTAAAGCAAAACAAGAAGACAAAAATGTGACTTTAAACCCACTTTATTCCCAGAATGCTCAGTTGTTTTAATGTCGATCACAAGCGGCTCACTGCTTCTCCTCCAGCTGCTGCGATAGTGACTCCGGTCGACGTGTTCTCCAGCTGGCAGGAGACTCGCACAATGCCGCGGGATCTCAATCACCTGTTTCACCTCTCGCGTCAATGTGGAGACTTCTACTTCTACTTCTTGCTTCTTGTTCTTCATCCCCCCCAGAAACCATTAGAGCGAAATAGGATCGGACATCTTTTGCCAAGGATGTGGTTGAAAAACATAAACTTGCGCCTGTAAAGCACGGGGCCTACAGTGGCCGCTGCGGGGCCCGACCATTTGCAAACGACACAAAAAAAAGAGGCCCCGCTTAATTAACTCTTGGCTGCCGATGGTGACCCATTAAGTAGTTAGCTGGTGCGGGCGGTGAGTAAACACATCTGCTGGAGGGGCTCTAAAAGGATGTGCGACAGATGCGGCCGTTCCCTTTTCCTCGCTCGCCATTTTAAATAATTCAGCACGCGCTGACAATCCCCGCACCCAGGACCACCTGCATGGAACGGCGGAGCCCCGGAAACTTCCCCTTCTCCGTCCATCTGTCATGCCTCTGCTCCCGCCGCCGCCGCTACCAGGGCGCCGCGTACTAACACGGCTCCGCTCAGCCGGAAGGAGAATCGGCTCTTCCCCCCTGGTGTTTTTAGGGGGTTTTAACCGTTTTTTGTAGCACGCGAGAGAGGCCTTCTCCTCACCGCTGCTCGAGTCTCGACATCTTTTCTTTCTTTTTTTTTTGCCGGGGGAACATGTTTCAGAGGCGGCGCTCAGCTGCAGCTTCCTGCCCCGGCGGGGGAACCTCGGCTCGGAGTGCTCGGAGCCTCTGTGTCCAGGAATCGCGGCGTCCTCGGTCGGCCAATCGAGCCGTGTAGGAGCACACTCACGGTGGAGGCATCATCTGCGCCGACAGCTGCGGCATCAGGCCTGAAACACTGGCATCTGCTGGCGCCCTTCCCCACCCTCCCTCCCCCCGCCGTCCCCCACCCTCCCTCCCCCCGCCCTCCCCCTCTGCGTATCCACATTAGGAGACCCAGAATCCCCTGCTGGGGCGCCGATGGAGAGGTTAAGTGGCTGCGCTCTTGCAGCAGCATGTCCTCACCTGGTGTTTTCACAATATAACGGTGGAGGGCAAACGAAATACGTGCGAGGGGGGGTTCGTTGACACCTGCTTTACAAAGCAGGTACAGTAGCTAGCGACAATGCTCGTCAATAAATAAACGGGGCCTCATCTGCGCCGGTGGGGAACGAAGACGTCCATGTCGTGGGGCGGACATGTTGAATGGTGCATTGGCCCTTTTGATTGAAGGAAGCGAGGAGCAACGCGGCGGCGTCGGATCAGAAATGTGCAAAGTCAAATGATTCAATAAGACAATAAGATTCAATAAGCTGGAACCGACTATTCAGCGCTTCATGAACATACCTGACGAACATTCTTCATGGAATGTGTCACCCGCAGAATTATCATTCGTGTATTCATTTATTCACTCTTGGTTATGTTTAACATCAAACTCTCTTCACGCCCCATTCGTCCAGTCTTGTGCTCACGACTTCACTAAAACGTACAACCGCCGCATGCTTGTGCAGCCTGTGCATGACACAGTAGTAGCAGAAGGGTTTATATATATATATATATATATATATATATATATATATATATATATATATATATATATATATATATATTATGTTATATTACGTTTCCATCAATATCTTTTGCCGTTAAACCAGCATTTTTGGATTGTCATCCCTTTAGAGAAGGTACGCGTATTTTAAGGGTTTTAAAAGGCCTGAAAGTACCCAGGAAGTCAGAAAAATACAAAGGATTTAGTTTTTTAATTATTTTGTGATTCATCTGAAGACCTTTTGAAAGAAAACTTTACATCACAGATAAATCCGTTTGGAAATCATCATTTTATTAATTTCTGTACGATCTGAAAATGTTTCAGCAATCAGTCGTGTTAATCCTTTCAAATTATTCTGCTTTTGACAGAATTATCACAAAATATACAATAATTAAGACTTAATAAATCAGTTATTTGACAGAGAAATGAAAAGAAACAAATGGAGAGCTGGATTTGTAAGACAAATAGATCCAGGAATCAAAAACTGTATCGGAGAATAGTCGGAAAGGAATCGTCTGTTCCTTTTTTAAGTTTCCAGAAAGTCTCTTTAATTTTAATCAGTCCGTCTGTTAGAGTGCGCGTCACTCTTCCCAAATGGCGGACGTCTCGCGCTGGAACTCGTCCGATATCCGGGTCCCCGGCTCCTCGAGGGGCCTCCGTCAGAACCTCTGCCACACAAGCCGGGATGCAGAGTGATGACTCCCGGATGCTGAGCGACAGCCCGCACCTCTCCCTGCATATGCTCCGCCGTGAATTATTCAGCCTCCTCAATTTTCACATCTTTAAGGGAAGTTTGAAAGCCATTAGCGTCGGCGTCGTCAGCCGGCTCCAGCTGCAGTGCGTCACCAGCGCTCAGCGTCACGGCGGGGCGCGCCGCCTGACAGGTTACACACAGCGAGTCCGGGGAGTCCCAGACGTTCAACTGGTGTCCCCGGGAGCCCATGTGGCTTTCTACCCAAAAGTGACAATCCGCCGTCTCATCTCCCGTTTATTCAAACATAACCGGCGACCCACCGAGCGGCTGCAGCTCTCTCCTCATCGCCGTCTCGCTTGAGTCGAATGGCGGCGAGCGTTGCTTTTAAATGATTCACCCGGCGCCGTTGCCTCGTCTCACTGACCCTCTTCATTGCCTGCTGGTGGCTGTGGGATGGCCTCCCTTCACTGTGATGGTGCAAAAAACTAAAAGCTGAATTTAGAGCACACATTTTTTGGAGCGCCGTCTCCAGATATCCACCGGATGGTTTACGTTCCTTCAATGGGAACGGTATCGTTAGGATGTCATCGCTGCTACTCCTCTCATTGATACTCTTATCAGTTATTTGGGATCATTTAGTGAGAAAGTAAACTGAATAAGGAAAACAATCGATATTGCTTTATTATTCTTATATTCTTGAGCGGCAATACAAGAAGTTCCAAAAAAGAGACAGAGAAAAGATAGAAAGAGAGACGGTAGGAGATGAGGACGTCTCAGCCCGGAACAAATAAAGAACCGATATCAGAATCGTTAACTCCGGGTTTGAATAATTCAGAACTGTTTTCATCATCAGTTCATCTCAGAGGCAGAGTGGTGGAATGTTGGTCCTGAATGCTGAACGACATATAGTGTAATTCATCTCTATCATCATCTTCCACTCTCTTGTTTGGTCCAAAATCCAAAGATTTTAAATTCAGATTCAAATTGAGAATTTATTTTCTTGACAAATGATTTAAACAATTAGCCGATGAACAAAATCCCTCGTGGGCTCATTTCCTGTCGAGAGGCTGACTAATCACTTCGAACGACGCGCGCACTTTAAAACGGACTTCTAATCGTTCTTTTGTTAAATCTTCCTGGAAATAAAAATAAAAGAGCATACATGACTTATGCCTCCGTGCCGGAGCAGATTCTGCCGACTCAACAGTAACTCGCTAAATTAGTATTGGTGTCTCAGGGAGGGAGAAGAAGAAAAAAGCCTTTCTGGTTGGGTTGTGGTGCGTTAAAGATGTCCAGCCGTGTCAGACGGGCGGGGGAGGGGGGGGAGGCGTCAGAGTAACTCGCTTGGGAGCTTTCCTCCTTCACACGCCGAGGTCCACACCTCCAGCTTGATTAACAACCTGCCCGCTGTTAGCGCGGATTGAGGGTGTCAGCTAAATTAGCCTCTCCCCTCACCCACTCAGCACAAGCACTTAGTTAACATGCAGAGGACCTTCGACGGGCTGCAGGACTACAGGGCTACTGCAGGGCTACTGCAGGGCTACAAGACTACAGGATGCAGGACTACAGGATGCAGGGCTACAGGACTGCAGGACTACAGGACTGCAGGGCTACAAGACTACAGGGCTACTGCAGGGCTACTGCAGGGCTACAAGACTACAGGGCTACTGCAGGGCTACTGCAGGGCTACTGCAGGGCTACAAGACTACGGGGCTACTGCAGGGCTACTGCAGGGCTACAAGACTACGGGGCTACTGCAGGGCTACTGCAGGGCTACTGCAGGGCTACAAGACTACGGGGCTACTGCAGGGCTACAAGACTACGGGGCTACTGCAGGGCTACTGCAGGGCTACAAGACTACAGGGCTACTGCAGGGCTACAAGACTACAGGGCTACTGCAGGGCTACAGGACTGCAGGACTACTGCAGGGCTACAAGACTACAGGGCTACTGCAGGGCTACAAGACTACAGGGCTACTGCAGGGCTACAGGACTGCAGGACTACTGCAGGGCTACTGCAGGGCTACAAGACTACAGGGCTACTGCAGGGCTACAAGACTACAGGGCTACTGCAGGGCTACAGGACTGCAGGACTACTGCAGGGCTACAAGACTACAGGGCTACTGCAGGGCTACAAGACTACAGGGCTACTGCAGGGCTACAGGACTGCAGGACTACTGCAGGGCTACTGCAGGGCTACAAGACTACAGGGCTACTGCAGGGCTACAAGACTACAGGGCTACTGCAGGGCTACAGGACTGCAGGACTACAGGACTGCAGGGCTACTGCAGGACTACTGCAGGGCTACAGGACTGCAGGGCTACTGCAGGGCTACTGCAGGGCTACAAGACTACAGGGCTACTGCAGGACTACAGGGCTGCAGGGCCACGGTGCGGTTCTACTGTTCCACAGAAAGGGAGGTTTTTATGGGTCGAAGCAAACAGGGGATTTTGTTCGGGTTCGGCGAATAGATTTGCAGGATTCCTTCCTTTAGTCTTGTTATTCATGTTACAGTTTGTCGCATTACTGGGGGCTCTATTGGGAAAAAAAGGAAAAGATATACAAGTGGAGACATCAACAAGTTAAAAGTGTCAAAGTTGATAAAAAAATAAAAACCCAAAAGGTGCAAAAGCAGTCCGTTTGGAGCATGTAGCCTCCCCTGCATAGTAATGGACACATGGTCGGGCTGCTCATCTGTTCTGAACCGCGGGAGAGTCGGCGGCCCACGGCGTCGCCTCGGGCCGAATCCAAGGCAAAGCAAAAGAGATCTCTTGTTATTATTATGCCGTGGCTCAGGTTTTTTTTATTTAATTTTTTTCATGCTGGCCTCCCCGGATTTTCCACCGTACACACTCGCCACAGCTGCTGGCCCCACACACACACACACACACACACACACACACACACACACACACAATGCACACTCGCCATACTCCTCTTTCCCCCCCTTTTTTTCTGTTAGATTTTCGCCGTTCCATATCCTGACTTCTCATTAAACCCGCGGTAATTGGATTGGGCGTAATGGACATATGGAAATTGCGGTGCCGTTCATCATTAGTTTTTTTTTTTTAATTGTGCCTGTTTTTTGGCGTTTCTGCCCCCCGCCCCCAGACCTCTAAATATGTCGTAGGCCTCGTTACTGCTGGTCGGGTTACTTCCTCCTCGTGCGCTGACGGCTGTGATAATGAGAGGACTTCCTGTCGTCTGAGTTTGAGCCCATTGTGTTTCTTTACTGAGCGCCGAGGCTTGTTCATCATCCTTCAACTGGGTTTTGCTTGTGAAACAATACAATGTAGCTCGTTTATTCACCCAATGGATGTATGAGCTTTGAGAAAATTACTGATATTGGGAAAACAAGTCTTATTTACTTCAACAATTGCAGTTTTCAGGGCTCGATTGGAGAACAATTCTCTGCTTTGGTTTGCAAAATTGTCCCTCCAAAATAAATGTTTTTTTTTTCCATTTGTTGCATTTCCATACATGCGCCGTAGTCGTCTGTTTAAGAGACGATGACGCCGGATCAACTTGAGTTGTGCGACTGTGGGGAGAAAAGTTTATGATTTTATGATTCCACTGACGAGAAGAACCAAGTGAACAAGAAGGAAAATTGTCCCGCCATCTTTGAGCTGGATGGAAAATTATACAATATTATATACATAATATTTAAAGTTGAACACTAGCGTTGCTATCAGAGATGACGGCAAGAAATATGAGAGGAAATTCAAACACAGTCAGCTGGAAATTAAATCCTTATAAATAGTTAATGTAGATTAAATACTAACACCACCTGAAATGGTAAATTTGTCCGAAGCGCTTTACAGTTCGTCCACGTTCACCTGATGGCAGCGAGCTGCTGCTCTGCCCACTGGAAGGAGGAGGAGCTCTTCCTTGTTGAGTCACAGCCCTTTTATTTAGCAAAAATTGTGGCCCCAAAAAATCACGTAAAAATGCAAAAAGAAAAAGACAATGTTTTGTGTTCAGTTCGGAGACTTTAACAACAGTTTTCTCCTCCGTCGTCCATTCAGTTCTCTTTGTCAGTATCAGAGACGGGGAGTTGAACACTGTTATTCTTGTTTGCAGGACGATGGATGTTCTCATCAGCCTGAACCACGGAAAGTCCTTCATCTCCAGCGCCTACACCATCAGCGCCACCACATGTGTGAGTGAGCCGCCCAGAATATCTGAGGAAATATACTATATGATACTGTGTTCTTCTCCTGCACATGTCATGGTGACTGTTTCTTTAAGAGCATGTTTATCATGTGACTTAAGACCTTTTTTTTTTTTTTTTGCATGCAAACAAAATGGAATCATCAAACCTTTTTTCTTCAAATTTCAACAAAATAAAATTGTTATTAAAGAAGGTGAAATATCTTCAATACGTTTAGTTTACACCTTTTTAAAGAGATATGTCACCCCACAAAATTACCTTTTTATATTTCAGTTACTGATCGCATGTTCACCTCGAATTCTCAAGAAAACTCCACGTTACAAAGAGAGGACAAAAGGTCTTGGAGTAAAATAAAAAGAAATATATGGAAACATCTGTTTTACACACTCAGAGACTTGTATTGTACGTCACTCAGTGAAGTATAATCCAGGTCTCATGCATCCAGTCGCACACTTAAAAACACTTAAACAGTTGATACTCGTCCACGCAAGTTCTGTGTCTAAATCAATATTTGTAAATCCCATGATAATAAATATGATAAATAAACCTTGTAATAATAACACTCTTCTTGCTTAGTTGCCTTTATGTGTTTTCATATTATTATCATAAATTGTTTTAACCTATTTCCACTTCACCAGTCAAGAAAGACCGAAAGATTGTTTTAATCTTCATCTGCATTTTGTTTTCTGTCCAACGATTTCATCGTCTCATTTCACTGTTTCGCCCCTCACCCACAAAATGTGTTCATCTTTCAGGATGAATTTAAACCTTTTGATGCCTTTTTGTTTTCCTCCTTCCAGTCGGACGGCCTGGTGGTGGCCATCGTCTTCCTGGTGCTGCTGATCCTCGTGGCTCTAGCCCTGGCATGGTGGTTCTGGCCTCTTTGCTGCACACTGGTGAGCGTCGCTACATCCCATGTTCACACACACATTCATCAATTGTATTTATTTTTGCTTGCAAAAGAAAAACTGGTATCGACCAGCCGCCGGCTCTTAAAGGGGGAAGTGTTCGTCCAACATCTGTTTGACCTCCCGTTTACCATGATGTCGAGCAACAACCCGCGGAGGAAGAAAAGCCTTTAAAACAGGAAGTGGGGAACCCACATCCTGCACATGGTTGTGACAAGTTATGAGAAGAGATGAAGTCACACACTGTGTTTCTAAAGAAACACAACGAGAGGTGGGGGAGGAATGTGAGTGACAGAATGTGTGACCGTTAAACACCATCTCATGTTTGCTCAACCTACCTGGGGACTGAAGTGATTAATAATAATCACAGAGATTATTTGTGGTTCAATCACATCTGGGTCTTTCATGACGACAGCTTAAAATACTTAGTACTCTTTTGGTAAACACAACATTTTACTAATCCAGAGTGTTTTATTTTCGTACTCCTCCTGTTGTTATTATGTTTCTTTGGCGATTGCAAACTTCCTCTGTTTTTCAAGAATGGAGGCGGGGTCTAAATCTGTGTTTTGCTTTGCTAAATCAGGGTCCGACGAGAACGAACAAAATATATATAAGTTCAACAAAAGCTCTGATTGAAGCTCTGGCACCAGATAAATATCCCTTCTGTAAACAAACACATGTACAAAGCTCTTTCTATTACAATAAGCACATATATGGCTGAAGAAAAATGTATTATTACTAATTATTGTGTTGCTTTAAACCGAATTGCCAAAAATGTCGACATAATGAATACACTTAGTTAAAGAGCCAAAGAAACGTAAGTATTTCTGACCAAAGATGCACCAATCTAAGTTTTTTTTAAACATCCTCATGTTTGGGGTTTGATCTCATTTGATTCCTGGTGCCGGAAACATAAACGGCAAACAGCAAACCAACAACCGTCATTATGGCCCACCTCAAACCAGGGAGGGCGGTTTGGAGGCAAAGCGCCACAGAGGGAAATGTCTCTCGCGTGAACTGTTTCTAACTAGGGCAGGAAACGCTGCGTGAAGCTGAATGAGAAAATACGTTTTCAGGCCCTTAAGGTTGAAAGAGACGGTGAAAACAGGCTGATTTCCCCTTAGAAACCTCATCATGACCTTTAATCTGTTTGCACTTGTTGTGCCGTTTATGGTCCCTGTTTTGGCTAATTGAGTCCGACCTCAGGAGTTCAGATGGAGACCGAACTTCGCACGCAAGTCTGGGATTCTTCATGAGCCCTTTTTTTTCTTTGTGTTGACGCATGTACGGTGGCTCTGAGTGGTCAAACGACTCCTAAAACCTTTTGATGGATGCGGAAAAACCCCAGAGAAATTAATCTGTTCTGAAAAACTATAATGACAATAACAGAGCTAACTATCATTAACTGATCGACATTTTCAGTTTGTATACATTTTTTTTCTTCTTTATTCTTAGCATCCCGCTAATGATGCGCTCATTCGTGTTACGTGACCACGTAAAGTCAAACAAATGAACAAAGCGCATTAATATTGACTCGATTTCAGAGGCTGTGGTGATGAAAAAGAATTTGTCATGAGTGTGTGTCTGAAGGTGGAGGTCAGAAAGGTCATTCATCCATTCCACAGATCACATGTCACCATTTACCGCGTGAACAGGTGGGAAATTAACAAAAAAACTCTCTTTAGCCGCCGATGGAAGGTATTTTTTCTTTCTTGGATCCATTGTTCAATTCTAATTTTTTTTCTCTCATCTTCCTCCCTTTTGGGGGAAAACCCCCCCAGCCTCACCCACTTAACCGTTTACAAAAATCCACAGCAGATTATCGTTTGGGGCTATGAGAGAGGGCTGCAGATGGTGCACCCTGGTCTGTTTTCCTTTTTCTATCTACTGGGATCTGATAAAGGCAAATTCACCCCCCCGCTCTTCCGTCGTTGCCGCCGCCCCTTAAATGATAGACGTCACCTGGCTTTGTGGACCTGAAGGGAGCCCATCCAGGATGAGATGGAAGCATATTTTGGAAAACCAACAAAGGCATTAAAATGTAAACCCCCTGCAGCATGTCTGGCCGCGGACGTGTTTGTCTTGGTGGAGGGAGCTGCTGTTGTCTTCCATCGAGGGACGCGGCAGAAGAGGAGGGCCATGTGTGGCTTGTTAATATTTAAACCCCCAGTCTGCCAGCTTTCTGCAGTCGGGATGACACACACACACACACACACACACACGGCCAACCTCTTTCCCACAATCCCTCTCTCTCGCTGTGTTTCTCTCTCCCCACATGGAGTGAAGCCAAGAGAGAGGTCACACAAGCTGTGGAGTGGTAATTTCTTTGTTTATGATTTGTTTTGGAAATTAGGCTCAGAGCGGCGTGGCCTCCGGTTCAGATCGGAGAATTCTGGAGATAGTCGCAGTTCATCCAAAGCACTGCTAAATTGTGATGCACTTTGGGACGCACTTTCAACTCAGTTGGCACTTAATGTGTTAATAATCTCTTGATTGCTTCATATTATTTTCATAATAAGTCGTGAGCATTGCTCTCCGATCTTCTTTTGTTTCTGTTGCTGTCAGAATCGTGTTTATCAGATGAAACGGACACTTTATTGCTCCCCAGAGGACATTCTGGGGCCAGAGTTTGGTCAAAGATGAAAGCGGAATAACAACAAAAGACAAGAGAATGAAAATACAATAGGATAACAGTTATTAGGTGTTAAAGAAGTAATACTGTTGCAAAAATAAAATGGCAATAAATTAAACAGGAAAAGTTGATTACAACAACAAAGATTAGATACAAGAGTAAAAATATAAAGATTATAAGAAGTAATACTAACACCAGTTCCATTTAATGATTTTCTACCACAGATGAATTTGTCTAAATTTTCCAAATATGCTACCTGCCACTGATCCGTCCTGATAATCCTCCCGAAACAGCTTGACGCCACACGGTGTGAGCTGGACGTTGGGAGCGAACGGATTATCGAGCCCCATATGGGGCGGCGACGCCCACGACCCCTCCCTCCCTCCCCTCCATGGAGTCGTGACAGCGGTGGCGAGCCACCGGCCTCTGGTGTCCGGCGGCGGCGTGTCCCACGGTTCAGGTTCTTTAATCACGCCGGGCCCGCTTCCAACATCTGTCCTGCCAGGTAGCTGCAGAAAGAGAGCAGCAGCAGCCGAGCCTCGTCATTTGTATAATGCTTTTATTTATCCCACAATATGTCCCGTAAATCTGCTGCGTAATTACTTAATAAAAAGAGATCATCCCATCGGCGCGAGGTGTGGCTGCAGCGACGTTAATCAGCGTGCGGAGCGGCGGCCGGCGGACCTTTGTTGGATTTGCTTCCAGCCAGTTCTGTGTGTGTCAGAGAGCGATTAATTAACCCTAATTGATTATTTTTCATTATTCTAATGACAACAGTATGATGGCATATCCCCGGCGCTTTAACGGTGAATGAAACAGCTGCTAGGATCTATGATATGCCGTTATCACATTGCTCCTTTCTTTTCCTCCCAAACCAATTTAGCAAATGCAGCGAGCGGCGATGACTAATGGACGAAAAGGCCCCGCCGTCAAGATGGAGGGGGAAAAAACCTGTGATTATATGTGCAGCATATATTTATAGGCCAGCTAGTGACCAACACCGGGAACTTCATTTTTATTATCATTTAATCTTCAATAAGCGTGATAAACGTCCTCAGTTTCTACTGTGCCGTTGTCAGAAACAGTTCAGAACCCAAAAGTATTTGGTTTAAAACGGGGGGGAAACCTCACATTGGTGGAGTATATATATATATTTATATATATATATATATATATATATATATATATATATATATATATATATATATATATAAACCTCCCATTGTGATCCCTCTCACAGATGGTGTCTCCAGCGATGATCCCGACAGGTAAAAAAAAGTTGTCTGTCAGTATGTGAGGCGTCTGACTGACACCTGACAAGTGTCGCCGTCAGGCTGCTCTTTGCTTGGCGATGCACATCTGTAGGAACCCGGCGGAGGCATCTTGTCCGTGAGTGGAATCACATTGTGGACAACCTGCTCCTCGGGCGCCGTGTCAGCCGCCGTTGTCACGAACAATGCCGCTGGGCCGGTCACTCTGCTGTGGCAGAGGTGGGCAGTTATGTATTTTTTTGTATTTTTGTTCCACCCCCTCCTGTGTGTGTTTTCACTCATCTCTCAATTCACACGAGGGGTGGGGGGCTTGGAGCCGAGCCCGAGCCGCCGCCTCTGCATCTCATCGGAGCTAATTAACTCCTTAGGACTTTATGATTGGGGGGAATTGCTCGGGAGCGCTGAACCCCGTCCAATTAATTAAGGGCTAAGCGGGTGGCGTGCACCCCCCCCTCCACCATGTCAACAAGTTGGTTTTCAGGTTTTCTTTATTTTGCGCTGGGGTGGAGGGGGGGAGGGGTCCCTGATGTTGGTTTACGAGCACAGCCTCCTGTAATCAGTAGTCAGCGGCGTCTCCGCCGTGCAACGAGCTCGGGGACGTCTCTGTTTGACTCAGTCACCTGTCACGAATCACCTCCGTCAGCCGCGCCGAGGCTCGTCTTGACAAGTCTCCAGTGTGTGCGTGTGTGTGTGTGTGTGTGTGTGTGTGTGTGTGTGTGTGTGTGTGTGTGCGTCCCCTGATGGACATTGTGCTGACGCTCTTTTTTCTTTTTTTTTTTCTTTCTCTTGTTTATCCAGGTCATCAAAGACCCGCCGCCGCCTCCTCCACCTTCCCGTCCTCCGCCACCTGTGAGTACATCGCTGTGGTGGAGTTAACACGATTGATACAGTATTGTAGATTAAATATAACGCTCCTTATGCTTCCTTATAGCATATATTCATTCATTCATGTTGAATTTAATATATATATATAACAAGATTCCCATCAATTAAAAATAAACTTTGATTTTGTTCCCACTCCTGTGTTTGAATATGAAGAGCTTAGCATAAACTTTCTAAACTCACACTGAAACCATAATGTGTCACTTTTTGTGTGCACAAATAAACCATACATATAGTGTGTTAAATAATGCACTTTAGAAGGTGCTGGTAGGAGGATTATTTGTTATCTTTGGACAGAGCCATGCTACATGTTTCTCTTGCTTTCAGTCTTTATGCTAAGCTAGGCTAATCACCCCCAAACACACATACATGAGACATGAGAGAGATCTTTTCTTCTTATTTCTAAAAGAAAGTAAATAAGAAAAGTCGAATAATGTCCAACTGTTCCTTTTAAAGAATGGTTGAAAAGTCGCAGCTTGCATTAAACTGAGAAATGTCAGCTGATTCTTTATCACCTTTAAAAAAAAGTTAAACAAGCTATTTGTCCTAATGTAACATGATACCCTTGTATTATAAACATCTGACTCATATCTCTAGATTGTATAGAGGCAATCCTTTGAGGAAACAAACTAATTATTTAGTTTCTTCCTTCCTGACGAAATGACGTAAATGTCTTTCCTGTTGAGAGGAAGTGCATTCGGATATCGACGAATGGGAATTGGAAGAGTTCACGACTGCAATGCGCCTATTTTCTGCTGCACACCAGTTACCGGTTTCTCCTCTTCTTGTCTTCTGAAGGAGCCGGAGCCGCTGCCCAAGATGAAGTGGCCCACCGTGGACGCTTCCTACTACGGAGGAAGAGGAGCAGGAGGGATCAAGCGCATGGAGGTCAGAGCCCTCAACCCTTCGTCCCCCGACGTGTTGCATCAAACACTTTTAATTACGGTCACCAAGTCACGTCTCTTCCTTTGAAGATGTATCTGTGTGAAACGATTTAACCCTCTGAGCCACAAGATGTTTTAGGGCTTTTACTGTTTGTTTTTTGCGTTTTTTTGCTGCTGTCACATTTAATCGCCGTGGAATCGTCTTTCACTCCAATATAAAAGTTCTGCACCTTTTATGCAAACGGAACAATCGTGGCTCAAAGGAGAGAGAACTCAAACGTGTCTTTTGGGCAGTTATAAAGCCACAAATCAGAAAAAAATGATAATTTATTTTACAAAAATTGAAAAATAATATTTGATCAATTGACCGCAATTATTTACATTTGTACAATCTCTCCCATCCTCTCCTCTGCTGCCGGCACTTCAGTCTGAATTTCACAGAGTTTTTGTCAGCTGAGTCACTGGTGTCTTCACAGTTGCGCTGATGAGCTCAGAATGTTATGTTTTTACAGGATCTGGTCAAACAGTTTATTCTTGGCGAAACTCTAAATGAGACACGTAGAATGAATAGTTTATCACGATATGTCACTCTTTCGAGCTTGGATTCTGTGGTTTATTTCAGATTTAAGCGTCCATCACACGTGATGCGTTCAAGGAACGCTGGAAACTTGAAAATCAGATAATAAGTTTGGCTTCAACAGCTTGTGAACGTAAAAACATTCAGACATCTTTTCTTCTCAAATATATCCAACAACAGTGAACTGAAATCCCACAAAGATCAAATCCCAGACAGCGGGAAGTGACTCACGTTATCATGTGAACCGGCACCATGTTGGGAGAAAACCGCTGACGCTCGGTCTTCTCTCTGAAGCTACAAGTTTGTGGAGTTAGGCGCTCGGCAGGAGGAGGCGCCGGCCGAGCGGCCCGCTGTCCTCGTCAGTCCACTGATGCCTCCGACATGACAGGCCCTGCCATCTCGTCCTTGGCCGTCCGGTCCTGATTGGATCAAGTCGTTGCCGCGGATGAAGGATTGAGTGCCGCTGTCAACTTGACACATCCCCCCTCCCTCCCTCCCCCCCGCCCATCTTGACTCCCAAACCTTGGCAGCCTCTTTTGTTATGCGCCTCCTCCGAAGGGAATCCAGGTTTGTGAGACGAGCCCCCCTCCTCTCCCTCCTCCTCCTTCTCCTCCTCCTCCTCCCCCCTCGCTATTTCACCGCTTACCGCTTCTCAGCCCCGAGGAAGTTGGGATTTCCCAGCATCCTCAGGGAGCTCTCTTTACTTTCTTTCCCTCCACGAGTGTTGCTCCGACTCTCATCTTCCTGCGGCAGGTTGATTCCCGTCGTCAGGCCCGTCTCCACTTCTGAAGCCCCCCCTGACACCCCCCTACCCTGTTACATCCACTTTGTAAGACACCATGCTGCGAACGCCACCTCCACCTCACCGCTTTGCCGCTGCCAATATTTCAAAGGAAGCGCGTGGAGCCGGCTGGTGTGACATCGTATCTTTTATTCATCGCAGCCTTCTCGCTGCTCGACGCGGCGGACCAGAGAACGCATCCCACAGATGAGTCTTAAAAGCTGTTCTATATTGTCACGGCTTAACCTACAGCTTGAAAACTGTGTCGCTAATTAATCACCTCTCCCTGTTCATGTGACTGTGTTTTTTTTAATTTTTTTTTATCTCCTCCTTGCAACAGATGTGATGAATTCAATTAAAAAGCAGGATAGCTTAGCGAACACACAGGCCGGCATTCACACGCTCACACAATAACACATTGTGCCACATGTAAATGCACTGATTAGTAAAAGCAAAAACAGGTTTTCTAGGCTGCTTCATATTCTTATGGATGATGTAGTGATAAAAGCGGTTAGATTCCCTTCTTAAAGGGCCAGCGAGTCACATTTAGACTGCTCTATTAGCAGAGATTGAACATGATATTAATAGCGATGTTATTATTAGTGTATAATCACCTGAAACTAAGAATCGCTGTGTTTTTGTTGGCTTAGTTTCTACGGTAGCCAAGAAGGCACATAACCCAACACAGGCCCTAGAGAGTTTGGCAGTTTTTTACGTTACCTGATGACTATTATCTGTCCAGCCTCTCAAACTGTGTGTGCGTGTGTGCGTGTGTGTGTGTGTGCAGGTGCGCTGGGGAGAGAAGGGTTCGACCGAGGAGGGGGCCCGGCTGGAGAAAGCCAAGAACGCCATTGTGTCCGTACCAGAGGACGTGGAGGAGCCGATGATCAGGCGTCCCACGCCGAAGGCCGCCCCCACCTACCACCAGAACCAGAACAAGTGGTACACCCCCATCAAGGTGAGCCACTCGTGTGACTGAACATTGTTGCATATTTCTCTTCCAGCGTTAATCATTTTCAGTTCCTTTCCCTCTATCTGAGGATGAAGGTCATTTGATTTGTTATGTAACTAAAATGGTCCGAGGTCAGAGGTCAACCTGCTCGCTCTTTAAAGCTTTTAACACTTCCGACACGGCCGACGCGGATCTGCGCTTTGACAGTGTTTGCGTTTTTTAAATATCCATATCTTCGCGAAAATAACAGCACAGAAAAAAGAATCCGCTGTTCCTGGATCCGCCAAACTCTGTAGTTTCCGCCCCTCGCCTCTGTGTGTTCTTACCTGCCTGTAACAGGAGCTGACACTCTGTTGAGTCTGTGTCAAGCTCCGCCTTTCACCGTGATTTGTCAATTCAGGTGTCCGTCGACATTTTGTGTGAAACTACCCAATGAACACTCAGTAAATCCCTGAGGACCTACCCACCCACCTACGCCACAAAAAGACACTGGCTTTCACTCAGATAGACAGCACACTACCCACTGAGACCAGCTAAAAACTGGTGTCTTCTTGCAGTGTACTGCAGAACAACACTGGCCACAGACAGGCTGCACCAAACATGCACATTGTGTAAACATTGTGAATAGTTTGTTTTTCTATAGTACACATTTTGACTGAAATATATAGTACATATTTTGTTTGAAAGCAAAAACTGTTGTAATATAAATGTTTCATTTGCACACACCCCACGAAGCAATGAAGTCATTTCTCAGTCCCATTTTTATCATTTTGGTGAAAGGTGTGAAAGACCACATTTCTACTAAAAACGATAAATCAAAATTTGGTTTTAGACATTTATTTACATGTATCTACCATTGTATTCATATATTTCACTGCTTTTGTGAACCTAAGACCTTTTGTAAACCAATTTCAACCACCAAAACAGTTCGACCCCCTGAGTAAAGTTATGTTTTCACAAGAGATATGAAGAATTTCCAAAATATAGATTACATTTTTCAGCTTTAGGGTCATATTTTCTACTTACACTTTTAGTGGTGCCTCATTATATAGAGAGCTGAGATTGTTCTGCAATGTTTTATGTAAATCATGGGTACTGTATGTATCTAATATGCAAGTGCCTTTAAAAGGTGAATTTAAGAAATTATGTAAAATCGAGAAAATGACCTCAGTGCCCAGAGGGTTAACAGCCTTGGATAGGATATGCGACCACTTGTTAACTTTTCTACAAAGTTCTGCTCACTTTTAGGAGGGGTTGGGTTTACTATAGTAAAAAAAGTTTTGAAAGTGAAAAAAAATCATCAAGGAATATTACTGATTTTCTTCCCTCATATCAAAAGGCCTTAAAGTGTGTGTTTCTAGTATTCTTAGTATTAAAAATAAATAAAATGTATTTGTTCAATTTCATTTATTTAAAAAAAGCTGAAAAAAGGCGTTGCATTTTTTTTTTTTTTACAATTTATTTAAAACCAATATGTCTTCTCCATATAAATATATCTTCACATATATTTTTTTGTTAATGACCCTTGATAGAATCTGGGTTGTTGTAATATTTTAAATTAGGCATGTAGAATAAAGTGTTCTTGACGAAATAGCACAATTTAAGGCTTTGATTTGGCTTCTTTTTCATCACACGTGATGCGTTCAAGGTGCGTCGGAAAGTTGTGAATCGGAAGGTAGTGTCTTGTTTTTACAACCTCTGATATGATAAAGTGGATAATGTTGGTGAGTTTTAAAAGAGAACACTTAAAAGCAACCAACAGTTAGTTTGTTGTCATATTTTGTTACAAAGCTTCATGTTATAACTTTCCTTTTTTTGTTTTTTATTCCCACCAGGGTCGCCTTGACGCTGTGTGGGCTCTGCTCGGGCGGCAGTATGACCGAGTTTCCCTCATGCGACCCACAGACGCAGACAAGGTGAGTCGGTGGAGAAAAAACAAGAAAGTGTACAGCTTTATTTGCAGGAAGGCTCGACACACAAACTATGCAGAGGCATGCAGGATGGAATAAACAGGGAAGTGTGTGTGTGTGTGTTTTACTGGAGGGTGTCTGCGTGTGTGAGTTCAGCTTCAGAGTGGTGTGTGTGTGTCTTTTCAGTTGCACAAACCTGCAGTCTGAAGGTAGTGAGTCACAGTCTCAGAGCAGCTTGTTGCATTCAGGCATATAAATAGAGACATTTCTACTTTTTTTTTTTTACTATTTAATATTGTTGTAACTCTTCCATAAACGCCCTTTTTTTTTTCATCCTTCCAAATCTTTTGAGTCGCCTCAAGTACAGTTAAGAAGCCGTTATTTTGTTGCGGTGTTGAGTTCCAGCTGTGGAGGTTCCAACAGTCGTGCTGCTGGCAGGAGTTCAGCGTTGCGTCGTTCGCTTCCTAACTGGGAAGACGTGACGGGGCTTTATATGGTCAAACTCTCGACTCTCCTCGACCTCCGTCACAGCAGAGGCAGAACTTCAGCTGCACTGAAACCCGACGCCACAATCCACCACCAAGTCAGAGTAAAAGCAGATGTTTCGGTCTCTTCTGAGGCAGCGGTCGATCCAACAAACCACAACTTTATTTCTCGAGGCCCACAAACCGATTTTCGTTGGCTTCTTCTTGTGAAGAAACCACGGACCTTTTGCACGGTGAATCAAGTGGAAGTGTTGCAGAAGCTGCACAGGAAGTAGTGACTCATCTGCACATATACACTCGGCTCTCCGGCTCTTTAGAATACATGAGGCATGTGTTGTATCTTTTTTTTAAATGTACAGTATACCTACAGGCAAGTCTGTTGTCATGAACGCTGAATCTCTCAAAGGTCAAGGTCGCCGTGTTGTCCGTCCCGAGCTTTAAACACATTGAATTAAAACAATTAACGGCATCACAATGTTCGGTGGTCAGAGTCGATATTCCGACAACAAACTAAATTTCTGCAGGATTCAAATGGGTGTTTCAGTTTAACGAGTGACCGTGTTAACTGGGGACTCTCAGCCGGACGTACTTCGGACTGTAAAATCGTTCCTTTTCTTTAACTTCCACCGGCTCTCTGCGAGATATTGAACCGAACAGATAGACCCGACTCCATCAAAAGGGAGAGGAGTCTGAGCGGTCCGGTGGGAGGTGAGGTGTAGATGGCAGAGCGGGCAGCGGGAGAGTAGAGGGGAGTGGAGTGAGCGAGGGAGGAGGCAGAGGGAGGGAGGGAGAGGGAGGACGAGGGAGGGCAGCAGTCTTTGATGGCGGACAGGAAACCTCCAGGGTCATGAATTTTTCAGCGGGCCGCATCCGCGGGGTTACAAGGACTCGTACAGGTGTAAGGAAGCAGGTTGTCACAGACATCTGTTCAGCACGGGGACCCGGGTGTCCATGCCACCCTCCCTCCTCTCCCTGCCAAGTGTCCACCCTCACCCCTTTTCCCTCCCTCAGTGCTGCCGTCCGGAGCCAGACTGCTGGATTGTCAGCAGATGCAGAAGAGAGACAATTTTTTTTTTTTTTTGGTCTCACATTTTAGCGCCCGAGGGCCTCCAACACCAAAGGTAGAGGCGGGGGTGGACACAGCTGCAGCGCCGAAATCGCCCCTAGGCACAAATAAAGAGATCTAATGCGGTTTGACTGTGTTGTCGGTGAGACCCGGGGAGCCAGGGAGGCACTTCAGAGACGACTTCGCACGGCAACATCTGCCGCCAAGTTTTGCCGGGGATCGACTGGGGACAGCAGGTAGAGGAAGGTGGCGGGGGGTTGGCCTTATTGTGGTGCTCAATCAGGCTCTCTTTCTTTCTTTCTTTCTTTCTTTCTTTCTTTCTTTCTTTTTTGAAGAGGCGGCGTTGTGCATGCATGAGCGTTTGTTATTCCCCCCCCCCCTCCCCCATACACACACACACACACACACACACACACACACACACACACACTTTCATACTCTAGGTATTGTTTCCTTTAAGCAGCTGTCCACACAATGTCCAAACAAGGTGTGCAATGAATGATGCATCAGCATACATTAGACCTACAGAAGGAGGCAGAATAGCTGTCAAAGCCAAAAAAAAAACGAGAAGCACTGTGACTCCTCACACAAACGTCTTTAAAAGTATTCTTTCCACGACCTTTAACCCTTTAAACGTCCCAGTCGACCTCTTGTCACTTTTTTTATGATTAGATTCAAAAGCTCCATTTCAAATGTGGAGCAAATAAGAAGAAAAACGGAAAAGAATGACCAGTAAAATGGTAAAATAAGCATTTAAAGCAAATTGTAGACTGAATAAATAATGTTATATGATTAGGAAAGGCATATATATAATGAATAATGTTCATCACATATGCACACAATCCTCTTATGGTGTAAAAAAAAAAAACAGGCCCCTTCCTCTTCCCTGTACCCTTCAAAAACATTTAAAAATATATATATATTTTCCATGTACTCATTCCATAAACTCAGCCAACAAATGAATACATATACGTTCATAGTGGTAAAAACTATGCTTTCCTCTCAGGTTATGACCCCCGCTCAACATGTCTTGAAATGCAGATAAACACATGACATCATGGTATTTGTTATTTTAAACTAAAGCATATTTACATGCTCAGTAAACTCATCAGCTCAAAGAATGTAAATCTTATCACCAACCAGGGGAAGAGATTTAAAGCTGCAGCACTCTGAAAATAAGGACATCATTATTATTATTATTTTCATGATATAGTCCTGGAGTAATGTAGCGGATTTATTGATTGGTTAGTAAAATAACAAAATGTTATATATTTTTATCCTTGATTAATCTTACTTGATAAATGTTTTGTAGCTTCTCAAATGTGAGGACTCGCTCACTTTATAGACAAAACAATAAATCAATCAATCATGAAAATAATCAACCTTAATCCCCTCTTACATTGGGGATTTTCATCAGTATTATTATTACTATTAATATATTATCATTTTTTTTTTCAACTGTTGTTTTTGTGGAGTCCACTTTCACAAATAACTTGAATATTACCTGATAACAACAACAAAAAGCGACGTCATTTTCTTTTCTACAGAAGGACGCCGATTTTTCTGAGCTTTCGACATTTCTTGCAGAACGGACGAAGAGAGAAGCTCAGTCGTCTGAACTTTACTCCTTTCAGCGCTTGACAATCCACTCCTTCCGTTCTTGCCTTTCACAAAAAAGCCCGAGACGGATACATTGCGTAACTGTTTACCAGAAGGCACTCAAACTTCTCTTGGAGCATTTCACCTTATAGGACACTCAGTAAAATATCTTGCAGTATCTTAAAGGCCACACAACAGTTTACCTCGCGCAGTCAGCAGGATCCTGGTAGTTTGTCCTCTGACCTCAGAGAATATATTCAAAACTTTTATTGAAAAACTGCAACCGACATATTTTTCCATCGCTGCCCGTATGAATAAGTCTTGACATTCCTTCTTCACTCCTTCTTTGTTGTGCAAAGGCCTTCACTCTAAGTTAAAATGCCTTTGATGAAACTGTCCAGATAAAGAACACGCATGTACACGACATGTGCCACACCTCTTTGTGTCTCTTCTTCTTCCTCCTCCTCATCCTCCCCCTCAGCTGAGACGGCGTCTTAATTAAACAGTCGTGACTGAGCGGATAATATCAGTTAAAGCATTCGCTATATTTAGAATATTTTCACCTCTTTGCTTTGCTGTCAGACGGGGGAACTGTCACCAGGCTCCATTGACAAAAACAGTGATTTCTTACCTCGCAGACCACAGGAGGTGCTGGCCTACCGCTGCCTCCCTCAGTCGGTTAGTTAGTGAGTGTTACTGTGTGACTTTGGTGAATCCAAACTAACCCTTTAAAACAACAAAGTCACACAACAACGTAAACAAATAAACTCGATCGAGGCTGAAGGAGACCGAAAAGCCGGTGTTAGCCAGCTGCAGCTGATTTCTTCTTCCCTGGTTTCGGGGCCCCTTGAGGCTGTGACGGCTTCTTCATTCAACAGCCGTCGGCCACGTCGTCGGTGCCGTGGGAGTGTTTAATTAAGTGACTGTGAGGGGAGGGAGGGAGGAGGGTGGAGAGAGGAAGGGTGGATGTAAAAGTGAGTTGTAAAGAGGGGAGAGAAAAAAAAACGAGGACAAGGCTGGCATAAGCCAAGGGCCACCGAGGGTGGAGGTGACAGTCTGGTTTCCTGGCGTAGCCGGGGCCCGGCAGAGCTGTCCTTGGAGGTCACAGCGATACACGCCGGGGTCCATTTCCTCCCTCCTCAGCAGCTCAGCTTCTCGGTGCTGCGAGGTGATTGTTTGCGAACGGAAATAGAGCCAAAAGACAGAAAACAGATATTTGCACTTTCCAGTTTAAATATTGGACTGGCGTGAAGGTGTGACGCATGTAACTTTTTAAGACATCAGTAAGTCAGCAGTAATTACCACATTAATTTTGAGACATGAGTGTAATTACTGTAAACAAACAGGCCCGCTCTCTGAGAGTGTTGGCAGCCTCTCTCTAGCCTCTGCGCTGCATTATTTCATGGCGAGCCACCGGGTCACTTTTGGGAAATGAGCTTCCAGAGAAAATGGAGCTCAAGTTTCTCTGAGAGTTTCTCTCCGTGGCAGATGGCGGAGCAGTGAACGGCCGATGGGTGTGTGTGTGTGTGTGTGGGGGGAAATAGTATATTCCAATATGTTTAACGTCACCGGGAAGAAAGGCTTTTAACGAGAACGTCCAAGGATGCTGGGAAATGCGGTCTTTAAGGAGCAATACAGCTGATTGTGCACCTTCTAAATTCAACACGATTTGTAATTTATCACTAAATAAAAAAGTTGCTTTCGTGGTTTTGTCGACCTGTAGTTGACCTTTTGGAAAACCTTCCTGTGATGCGTTCAAGTACAATCAGACAACTAAGATTTTTTAATGTTTGATTATGATCTGTCTTTTGGGTCTAGATTTAATGAGCACCAGCACTGAAGACGTTATCTTCGAAGCCATTGACTGGGAAACTGGGATTTTTTGACCGCAGTATTACAGATAATACACCATCCATGGATGAGAACCACACCGCAAGGGCTAAAACAACACATAGACTGCACAAATTACCTAAAAACATGATATGAACTTCTCAATGTTGGGGTTTTGAATTTGCCGTTGCCAGTTTGAAGAGCAAAGCATCGTTGATCTGTACACATGCTGCACACACATAGTGGATGACTAATATCACCAGCAGTAGAAGAGTTAAACCCAACTTAAATATTGGACCACAGCCACGGATATAGGACCAGCAGTAAACGAGCTGCCGCACTGGTTGCACTGGTGTGTCAGTATGTACTGAGCAGGCTGGTCACATGGAAACCATCCAAGAGAGGAAATGGCTGCCTCACAGGA
This sequence comes from Taurulus bubalis, assembly GCF_910589615.1. Classification (NCBI taxonomy): domain Eukaryota; kingdom Metazoa; phylum Chordata; class Actinopteri; order Perciformes; family Cottidae; genus Taurulus; species Taurulus bubalis. The sequence goes on from NC_136596.1 coordinate 24,867,504, forward strand.
AATCAGGCCTGGCTGATTATGGCTTCAGAGATGCACAATGACCCATTTAGAGGACACAACAGGGGAAGTAGCTGTGAGGAAATCTTAAAGGAGACATAGACTGTATGAGATTATGAACATTCATACAGTAGCTTCTCTGTTCTATGTTTTGGGGACCCGAAATCGACATTTGTTGAGCTCTACATAAACATTTGACATATTGTGTATCTGTACCAGAAGGCAACCTCCGGTTCGGTCGAGTGAAGTCGATGCGCAAGTGTCTTAACGCTGCATTCTCTCTACTGACCACCAGGGGGCGACTCCTCTGGGTGTATAGACGTTCATGAGAAAATGACTACTTCTCTCTTGATTTATTCCCTCAGTAAACATTGTAAACATGAGTTTATGGTCTCAATCTCTAGTTTCAAGTCTTCAATGCAGCATGATGTTCATTTAGTAAAAAAAAAGCAGAGGATGCTTTAGGACGGGCCGTCTAAGTAGCTAGCGTTATAGAAGGACAGCTAGCAAGCTAATGATTACGTCACATGGATTTAGGCCGACAAGATCAAAAAGAAATGGCTCCTCAGCGAGCAAAATACGCCACTAACGCCACTAACGCCACTGAAACGCTAGCCAAGATGTGCATCGTCCTTTTTTTCGCGTCGAAAGAAGGAACTCTTTGATGTGATGTGTCGACGTCTCCTGGTTCTAAACGCGGTGTAAAGACAGTTATGAGTGTTTGCTCTATGCTCAGCAGTGAGATCTATTCAGCAGATTGTTTATTCAGTCTCATACATAAAGGATGTATTTAGCAGCTTCTTTCTTTGCATCTTTTGTCACTTGATCCGAGTATGTAAAGCGGAGCAAACATTTGCTCGGTATTGTAAAAAAACAACGACTAAACAGATGCACACATACTCATCCTTTCACACTTCCCGCCTGTTGCTTTTATCTCGTCGCATCACAATGCCACACTGAATATGGTGAGAACATCTTTCCTGAAACTGATAAAAGAAAAGCCTTAAAAAAATGGCATTGTTCAGTGTTAGAATAATAATGATAATATAAAAGAGCCCAAAAAGATGACGCATCCTTGAAGATTTTGTTTCGGCTGTTTCGCAGGAAGAAAAGACCCACGTTTTCTCTCTCGCTGCAGCCGCCGAGAGGAATCATTTGGTACCTAAACGTCTGATAAGACAATATGCTGATGTGGCACTAATGCAGAATAAACACGGAGCGGCGCGTGCAGGAAGCGACATCCACGCGGCGACATCAGTCGGGGTGTTTACCGTCACGCGGAGACAAACGCAACACCTAATTTCACAATAAAAGACCTTTTAATGGGAAGTAAACAACCTGGCAAATGACATTAAGTTGAAACGAACCTCCAGATCAGAGAGCATGAGATTCCCTAATTAACAGGGGTAATTGGAATTAAAGCGTCGCTAATAATGAAGTGTTGGGAGAGGAGAGACCGGGAGAGGGGGATGAAGCTTGATTGGAGCAATCGAACGTTACTCATGCTTGACATTTAACCCCGACCACCATCGCCGTGCTGAAAGGGGGAGGAGTTTATTTCATGTTTGCTTCTTTGTGGCACTTCGTATGTGTGTCGCGTGGGTTAATAGACGTAAATAAATAAATAAGGGTTTTTCTTTCGCCAAGAATCATCTTTTTCAGTTAAATATTTAAACATCCTTACCAAACACATTCCAACCTGCGGAGGACATAACGTATATATATATATATATATCAATTCTGCGTATTTAGAACCATGAATATACTGTATGACCTTCCATGTTCCATGTTTTCAGATAAAGTCAGTGCAGAAATGTAAAAGAAAATTAAACAATATGAAATACTAGTGAATGTAGAAAATCTCTCACATATGACAGAACATTTTGCACCTTTTCATAACTAATCAGAGTATTTAGTGCTCACGAAAGCTGCTTTTAAAGTTTTTCTGTGCGTCACAATTGATAAACAAGTACAAGTAAAAAAACAGAAACCAGATTATCAACCATATCAAACATAATAATAATAATAATAATAATAAAAACAACTGATGCTCCATGAAGAGCAGCAAGCTGCTTCAAGTGAGCTTTTATCTTCAACATAATAGTAAATAGCGATTGATGTCTATGTCTATGTCGCACCTTGCAGCTCTTAACATAATGCAGTGGTGGTGGTGTGCCAGCGAGCCCTGGGCCTCATTAGTCGTATCGGTGGACGGCCTCGTTAGCCTTGAACAAGTAGCCATCTGACAGCTCCGCTCAGCCACCGCGCCCCCACTAGAGAAGTGACAGCTTTAACTCCGGCCGCCCGATTTATGAGGCGCGCCCGGCGCTCTCTTAACCAGATTAGTTCTTTTTCCATTAACCGAGGAAAAGTAGGGCAGATGTCTGTATGACTGGTTGTAAATTTGATAATGACCGCCATGTTAATCCCCCTCCTCCTCCTCATCCTCATCCTCATCATCCTCATCTGTGCCTCTCCACCCCCCCCCCCCCGCTCGGCAAGTCCAGGCTGGGACCTGGCTGGTAACAGGATTACCAATGAGGGGACCGTGTGTGTGTGTGTGTGTGTGTGTGTGTGTGTGTGTGTGTGTGTGTGTGTGTGTGTGTGTGTGTGTGTGTGTGTGTGTGTGTGTGTGTGTAAGCAGGAAGCTAATTGTTGTTGGTGCCGGCTGGTCGGAGGAGTGAAGTGAAAAGTAACCTAATGTGGGAAAAAAACAGGGAGATATAATGAGAAAATGATTTGTTTCTTTACAAACTCCTTTAGAAGTGTGCACGTAGATTTTCTTCTTTTTTTTTAAACTATTAAACACATCATTTTGGTAAGATTTTCTTTTTAAATGTCATTGAAACGTTTATGAAACGTGTACTTTATGTATTATTTTATGTATGATTGAATAATAATTTATTTATATTAGTATTATTGTGTACTTAAAAAAAAAACATTTTTGCTTTTTTACGACACAAATACATACACATTTAAGAGTTTGTCAAGTCATTAAAATAAAAGACAAACGCTTGCTTTTTTTTTTATGACCATCTCTAACGCAGAATTGGATTTCATGCAACAACACATTTCTCGAGCAACATGTCACCCTAGAAGAAGAAGAAGAAGAAGAAAGAGAGAAAAAAGCTGTTTGTTGCATATTTTCATATCCTTCGAGCTTTAATTTGATTAAAATTACATATCTGATCTTTCCCTCGTCTCTGGATGAGCTCTTTGTTTTTCTCCTCCCTCTAAATCTCGTTCTGCGGTGAAATCCACTTTGAACACAGCGAATTACACGGCGACTCAGTGGAGTATCTTCTGGTGTTGTTTGTTTTTTGGGGGACAGTCTCTCTCTCCCCCCCTGTTGTTGGAGGTCTCTCCTCTTCCTCTCCATTAGCTGATCGGTGTTGTTGTATCTGGGTGGCCGGGGCTGGTACCTGCCCTCCCCTCCCCTGATACAATCTAAACTGATGTCCTGCCGGTGCCTTTTTTCCCAGAACCCTTCAGACTGGTCGGGCGTCGCCCGTGTGCCCGAGCCTTTTTTTATTTTCTTCTTCATCACCTATTAAAATCAAAGCCCCGTCATTTGGGGCGAGGACCGCTGGGAATCTGGGCTTTAATTAAATTACATTATTGTTAACGTCAGCTTCGCCGAGGCCGGCTCTGTCGCCTGCACTTTGCCCTCCTCCTCCTCCTCTTCCTCCTCCTCCTCCCTGTCAGGAGGTGAGGAAGAGGAAGGGGGGGGGGGATCACACATACATGCAGTAATGTATTCTAACCCCCCCTCCCCCCCTTCCCCACCTTCCTCTCCTCCCATCGATTTGAATTTTTAAAAAGATGGAAGCGGGGAGTCATGTTATGCAGGGAATATGTTCACAGTGAATATTCAATTAGCCCGCTCCTGTTTCGTATACATAAATGCGGCGGCGGCGGCGGCTAATACGTAGTGAAGGGCCCTCGCACGCAGCTGCATGTAATACCATATCGCTCTCGAATGTTTTGGTAACAGACGCCATGAATAAACATGTAAACACGGCAGTGGTTCTCAGGCCGGGTTGTTCGACACGACGGTGGACTTTTTTCCTCTACTTTCATCCTCGCTTGATTGTGTGTTCAACGTGTCAATAAGTCTCTTTCATTCTCTTTTTTTCTTCACTGTCATGCAGCCTCGTTATGAATATGATTTTTTTGGTCAGAAAACTCCCTCAACCCACCCTCCCCTCTCGCCCCCCTGCCGAGCCTCTCCCCTACATCCTGAATAGAGCAGTGAAGTGCGACTAATGCGCCTCTATTCACTGGTTCCTACAGGCCTGAGTCCTCCTCCTCCTCCTCATCCTCCTCCTCCGCCTCTTCCTCCTCCTCCTCCTCCTCTTCGCTCTGTGTCCCTCTGTCCTGTTGCTCCTCCAGAGGAGGCTGATCAAACTCCTACAGGTCACTCTGGTCATCACGGCTGACTTCTGTCATACAATGGGATTATTATTATTGAGGTGTCACTATGCTGCAAATTAATACCAAACGAATATGACAATAATCAAAGTAATGCAATCAGGGCTGCAGGTCTCCACATATTTATCGCTAAATATGCAATTGGCAAAGTTTAAATTTAAAATATATAAATATATATATAAAATAAATATAAAAAATACATATGTATTTATATACATATTTTTTCTTCTTCTGTGGTTTCACAGTTGGGAGATGTATCAGAGTGAAAAACACACTTCATTCAAACTTATCAGTAACGAAGTGAAACTGAACAAAACCGTCTTCTTTCCACTGTTCTCACAATGTTTTGGGTGAAAAATGACGCTTCATGCTTTCAGGGACCTAAAACGCCTTTCTGGGGGTCAACGAAAGGACCCCCCAAAAAAGCTACGTTTACTAAAAGTACCCGTGTAAGTTTGGACTCTAAATCACACCTGTATGTGAACTTCTACAGGTACATGCAGACCAGGTCCAAGTCCTCTGAAGGAGCTCCCATGAACCGCTCATTTAAATGACGGCATGACATCCGATAACTGTAACTCCTGCATGTGATGAGCCACATTTTATTTATCTTCATGCATCTTGTAATCAATGTCGTATATGCAACATTTGCTGCATTAAATAGGCGCACGTGCACCTTTTTGCCCCAGAGGGTCCTTCTTTTTGCTCTGGAGCAAAAAGGTGCACAGGCGCCTATTTAATGCAGCAAATGTTAGTTTTCGTGATGTTAGTGGAGGTAACTGATCATTTCAACTCAAATGTGAGGATTTTACAGTAAAGGGAGTTACATTTGGTACGAGGACACAATCAGCAGAGAAATATAGTTAAATATTGATGCTAGTTTTCCCTGATTCTGCAGATCAATGATCCGACGTCTCTCACTGCGACGGCTGACACGTCTACTATCCTTCAAAGACGTCTTTCAGGACATTAGTTTGTCTTTAACCTTTTACAGATCTGTCTGGATTTAAACTTTTTAAACCACAAGTCACATTTCTTCTTGTGTTACTACTTCTGTGCAGTGACATGAGTAAAACATTTTTTGGACATCCGTCTCGATAACGCTGAGCTGACAGATTTTTCATGGTTAATTATTTTTTATTTATTTCAACATTAAGGCCCCCCCCCCCCCCTCGTCTCAGTGACCATTTAAGTGAATTATCCGCGCCCCCGTCAGCGGCTGAGAAAGGGTCACTCCTCGTCCAATTACCGGCTCCACCTCGTTAACTCCTTCAACGCCAGGCCTTTGTCTTTTTTCTTCTTTTTTTTATATATAACATGAGCTTAATTATGCTAATGAACTTCAGCATGCAAATGGGGCGAGCTCTTTCATCCTAAACTGTAGGCTCAACAGCTATTAAAAGACGTTTTAATTCCTGTTTGACACTGATTAATTGTGTGTTAAGTAACCTCAGCTGAGTAGAAAAGGCCTTTCCAGTTATATACATGTTGGAGAAAAGGAATAAAAAAGTACCAAATTATTTTTCTTATAATGTCCCGTAGAACTTTGCCAATAATTCGTCAACAGCCATAATAAAATATATTTTCTCCATGTTTTTAGTTCTAAAATGTCGTATAAATCTGGTTATGAATGATATTAACAAACCCTTCTGTAGAAAGATTCATAATATGTGTAGGAATATAAAGTTTGGTGGATGTAAGAGCTGCTGAAGTAGAGCTTTCTGGATCAGTCTTGAGAAAAAAAAACTCATTGAGAGAAAACAGCCTTTAAAGGGACAGTCCACCCTAAAATCAAAAACACGTATTTTTCCTCTCACATGCGGTGCTATTTATTAATCTAGATAGTTTTAGTGTGAATTGTCTCTTTAAATTCAGGTTTTGTACAATTACAAACAATTTGAAGACACTGCTGGTGAATAGGGTAACAAGTATGAACTAATAAGAAACTTCCCTAGTTGTTTTGGAAAATGTTATGTTTAGATCTGCAAATGAGGCATTATCTAATAGACAAAGTAGTCAAACAAACAACTAAATGTGTATTTTGGATGTTTTCTTTTCCCCACTAGTGTGAAAGAAGATGTTATGGAAGTAAAAGACCAAAAATTAAGCAACAATGTTTTTTTCCTGAAGTTTCTCCAAATAAAAACAAAAAAAGTCCCATCAGCATCCCCGCAGTCGCCCGGTTAAAAGATGTTTTTTATTTACTTCGGTGCCGTGTGATTCGAACAGATGTCTTCTTTAAGCGCGCTGCCGGATGCCGAGGGGTCGAAACTCTTGGTACGTTTTCTCCTACAGACTGCGGGGCCCCGAGTGCTGCATGAATAAATCACAGCGCTTCATAATTGATTGAGAGAAAAGATGCAGATGTGACAATCGCTGGCAAAACGGCCTGCCGGCTAATTGAAAACATTCTTGAAGGGGTTCCAGATGTAGTTGTCATTTATTTTATTTATTTATTTTTTATCCCACCTCATGAAATATTGTGTTTTGTGTGCATGAGACTTTGCATTCACTCGTTTCTCGGTCTTGTTACGCCTATTTTACCAATATGTCATTTATCATCATAATAGACGTATCCGATGTTAATGATGATAGTTTATAAAACAGCTTATTGACCTTAATGACAGTGTGATCTTTTACAATTGATAGGTTGCCTCACCTTCAATTATACTGAGTGATGATGATACAGAGTTAATTAATGCTTAAGTGCTCCGGTGGCGCTCTTCTTCTTCTTCTTCTTCTTCTTCTTCTTCTTCTTCTTCTTCTTCTTCTTCTTCTTCTTCTTCTTCTTCTTCTTCTAAAATACACATTTACTACTTCTATACGTCTCTTTGCGTCTGTATATTTCTCCTAAATTCACCAAAAGTTAATAGTGCTTTTTTGGAGTGGATTTTTCCCCCCGGTTCACCTGTAGGTCTTCAAAATGTTTGTGATTTTACAAAACATATCTTTAAAGAGACAATTCACCCCAAAAAAATGTCATATAGTCTGTTTTTATGAAAGGTTGATATATATCACCAACACAAAAAAATAATCTAGAATGACGAATAGCACGAGTAAAAGAAAGATTATGGATTCATGCTTTTTGGGGGGAACTCTTCAGTTTTTAAAGGCCGAAATCTGCAGCTCTTACGTCCACCAAACTTCCCGGTTTGATTCCTCTCTGCATGCTGAATGGTTCTGCAGAGGGACTGGTTCACATATCATTCACAGCCTCATTTATACTACATTCTGAAACAAAGACATAATCCAAAATGGCCTCCGTAAAAACCTTTGACTCTATCCAAGGTGATCCAACATAATTCCTCATTTAATGCATATTCAAATAAACATATGCAGGGAACTTGTAATGCAGAAAATAACTGTCCTAATGTCAGTAATTAACCGGGGAAGTTTCATGGTGATAGTGATGAGTTCAATATTTTAGCCCATAAACTGTTGTTTGAATGAAACCAGAGCTTTGCTTTTTTGCAAAAAGTATCTGTCTCTTCTTCTTCTTCTTCTTCTTCTTCTTCTTCTTCTTCTTCTTCTTCTTCTTCTTCTTCTTCTTCTTCTCTGCCGTCTGTCTGTTTATTCGTGTCTGAGCGAATGCCTCCAAAGGGCCCGTTCGATCCCGCTGTTTGGGAGCACAGATGCACGTTCAGTCCCCGCGTTCTCCGCAGTCTTAATAGCGTGAACCCGTCAGCTGTCCCCAATACGAGGACACGAGCGTCTCCAGTGCTTTCTCTTTTTTTGCCTCCGCCGCTAAGCCGGATTTTCACTCTTTTTTTCTCGCAGAACGAGTCGCCAACACAACTTGTTCTTCCAGCTTCCCCCTCCTCTCTCTCTCTCTCTCTCTCTCTCTCTCTCTGCATATCTTCCACTGCTGACTCTGACAACAAGTCTCCAGATGTGATGCTTTTTCATTCCTTATCTTTCAAAAAAGAAACATTACAAGTCTTTATTTATTCAAAAGACCTCCTGCAGGTTACGACCTCCACAAAGTTTCATCACATACTTTTATTCAACCTTCAAGAGCACCTCAAGGTTAATGAGCCGCATTGAGAACCAAGCAAGCTACCGGCACCTGCATTTCTTTGTGCTGAGAGGACTTTTTTTGTTTTTAATGTTGAAAATGAATGCTTCTGTTTCTGTAAAGTTTGCGGCGGCTGTGAAAACTGTCAATCGCCGATCGGAGCTAAAATCTAGTTTTGTTTATTCTTTTGATCAAATTGTTCCTGATTTAAATCGAAGCGATGCCAAAGTTCTTCAGCCGAGCATTAAAACATTCATGAACTTTGGCTTCCTAAAAAATAATTATTTGTATGAAACATAAAAAAAAAAAACTGTTTTGCACCAAAATTCAGGTTTCGTATCAGCGCAATATTATAAATATATATATAAACAAAAGATCTTTCTTTCTGCAACACCAGAGGATTTTGTCTTTTAATCACAGCATTTGTTTTGCACAATGAAACTTGGCTAACAAAATCTCTACTTGTCCCCTTTTATTGCCCGCTGTCACAACTTCCAGTCTCCTCGGCCTCTTCCTCCTCCCCCTCCTCCTCCTCCTCCTCCTCCTCCTCCGTACATCTTTCCCTTTCCCTCCTTCTTCCTCCTCCTCGCCGCCTTTGTCTGCCACCTCGCCGCCTGACTTTGTCCGCGTCCACGACCGCGTCTCTGTCCGCTCAGATCGGGGTGGGGGGCGAGAGGCTGACAGTGCTCCTAATTAAGACGTAAAACTGCGGGCAGCAGGTTTCTGAAGGTTACACTGTCTGTACCGCAGGAAGTGATAAAGAATGGAGCCACTGATGACATGTGACGTTTTCACCGGGGATGATGCAAACCGCTGCTAATGAAGCCAGGGCCGTGGAGGAGGAAGCGAAGGAGACAGGGGGCCTCTGTGTGTGTGTGTGTGTGTGTGTGTGTGTGTGTGGTGTGTGTGTGTGTGTGTGTGTGTGTGTGTGTGTGTGTGTGTGTGTGTGTGTGTGTGTGTGTGTGTGTGTGTGTGCAGGATTTGCTCCAGAGGCCTTTGGGATTTCAGGGCAGGATATTTGAGTCAATTAGACAGATCGGGTTTGTGAGAGTTGCTGCCCTGCACTGAGACCGATTAAAGTCCGTTTTCGCCCCGCTGTCGACCGCTCTCATGACGTTACGTCACTCTTACGGCAGCAGAGTGTCTCCTCATTCTTTCATGTTTTCATATTCATATGAACTTTTGTTAGATTTGGGTTCCTATCAGAGGTCTATGTTCCAACCCTCACCTATGGTCACGAACTCTGGGTCGTGACCGAAAGAACGAGGTCTCGGATACAAGCGGCCGATATGAGCTTCCTCCGTATGGTGGCCGGGCTCAGCCTTAGAGATAGGGTAAGGAGCTCGGACATCAGGAGGGAGCTTGGAGTCGAGCCGCTGCTCCTTCGTGTCGAAAGGAGTCAGCTGAGGTGGTTCAGCATCTAGTCAGGATGCCTCCTGGACGCCTCCCATTAGAGGTTTTCCAGGCATGTCCAACTGGTAGGAGACCCCGGGGAAGACCGAGGACACGCTGGAGGGATTATATCTCCCGGCTGGCCTTGGAACGCCTCGGGATCCCCCAGAATGAGCTGGAAAGTGTTGCGGGTGAGAAGGAAGCCTGGGTCGGCCTGCTGAACCTGCTGCCACCGCGACCCGACCCCGGATAAGCGGTTGAAAATGGATGGATGGATGGATGGATGGGTTCCTATCATGGAGATGTATGTGATTGAGATTTTTGCAAACGGCTTTTTCCCTCTGAAATTCACGATTAGTTTATTTGTTTTTGTTTTGTTTAGTTATGTGTGTGTCTGTGTGTGTGTGTATATATATATATATATATATATATATATATATATATATATATACATAGAGAGAGAGAGAGATTGGACAGAGACATTGGACAGTTTAGTTTAAATGTTGGGACTCTGACTAGTCGATACTATACTATGTATAGAGATACAATGACACTACTTTGTGTAATACCTTAGTGGGAGTAATATGAACGTGTTTTTATTTTTGGATCCTTTTGTCTAAACCATTGTTCTAAACTTCTATAAATCAAGAATACGTGAAGAGGACCTGACGAAACATTTAACGACAGCTCATCATTTTTCAATATGTTACTGTATTGGGAAAAACAGCAGTGAAAACGCAGCTTCTATTCATTTTAACATCAATAACCCAGCTCTCTTCATCAGGTTTTTTTTGTCGTTGTCATTATCACGTGTAAAGATAAATATTGGTTGCATTCGTCAAAGAGAAGTTCCACTTTGAGCAGCGACCACATCACAATAATATCCCTGGATTTGGAAAGCTCAACATGCTTCTTGTGTGGAACAAAGACACACACACCTGTTGTTACGGTTCCGTTTGGGTTGGGAGGTGAAAACATTTAGAATCCAGAAAAGAAGCTTTCGTTCAGTCCCCACTCGTTTCACCTCGACACACAAAGTCGTGTCCCAACGCACACACTCGCTGCCTCGGTGTCGCATCCCATCACCGCGGTGTGGACTCCTCACACACACACACACACACACACACGATCCAGGCCGAAGCATCTGCCGCCCGACGGACGCTAAAACCTGTAAAACATAAAAGCCGGAGCACAAGTCGAGCTGCATTTGTATTTATTTTGCAACACGGACGAGAAATTGAGCTGAAAAGCGAATGCATAAAACATGACAGCTGGCGTGTTTTTTCTTTCTTTCTTTCTTCAAACAAAATAATCTTGACACGGCGCATAATAAAGCACTGGAGGATGAGGCGTTGCTGATCAGCATGCATGTCGCCCTAACACAGTACAGCTTGACTACCCTCCCACCCCCCCGAAAAAAACAACTTGGATACTTGCAAACTGGCTGTCGGGGCCAGTGAATGCAACGTCGTCGTCGTCGTCGTACGTGTGTGTGTGGGTGAAACGTCCTCCCGGACTTTGCATTGTGGCCGCCCCACCTCGCAGCAGCTACATTAGCCTTTTTAATGCCGAGCGTTTTGAGCCGAGGCTCCGGGCAAAACTGTGAATGTCTGTAGCCTCCCCACCTCCCAGCATATGCAAATACATCACCATAATGCAGATACCCACTCTGGTTCGTGCTCATGGCGGCAGCAGAAGTTGAAGCGAGTGTTGACCCGCTGCAGAGCTGCAAAACCTGCTGAATTAAACAGTGCAACCAGTGTGACCGCGGGGCTTTGAATCACCCAAAGAGCAGCAGACGGTTGTTTCACACGCAAACGTCGACTCGTGGAGGTCGTGACTTCAGATGATTTATCAAGGCGGGTATCGGCTTCTTAGAGAGGTTTCGGTATCAGACAAAAACAAGTTGCAGTGTACGTAGTTTGACCCATTTCTCCTTATTCTTTTTATCACCGCAAAGCAAGGCTGTTCGGCAATAATCTGTGTTTTTTGTTATTAATTTGAACTAAGAATGATTTCAATTTTAATTTTTCAAAAAGGTGAAAACATTTAGAGAGAAAAAAAGGTGTTGATGATTTACTAATGAGTTAATTGAAGCTGGGCCTCCTGCAGCAACATTCTCTTAAATGTCTCTTATTTTCTCTTTAATTTAACCGTTAAGAGAAAAGAATAAGAGAATTCGACTGATGACGAATTGGAGGCTTGTGGCCGACGGTTTCTTATTAGCCGAGGTAACGCCCCGCAAACACTAGATAAGGATAGGTGTTGTGCCATGTGCAAATACTCTGGCATAAGAATTGAAGAGATGCCACCCAAAAAATAATAATATTGCAAGAATAAGAAGTTCATCAGTAGGGAAATTGACGTCAATATTGGTGTTACAGGACAATCAAACAGCATTGAAGATCATGATGTAAACCAAGTGCTCTTTCTTTAATGATTATATTTATTCTAATTTTGATTACATGATATTCAGGTGGTTTTCTTTTTGTGTTGGACAAACAATTAGTTTTTCTTCTTCTTTTGATAAGAGAGCTCTTGAGCAAAGTTAAGAAAAGCATTGGTTAATCCCCAAAAGAACCAGCGGGTACGAACAAAACAAAGGGACGTTTGTTGTCGCCGCTCGCTGCACGAGGCCCGTTGTTGAGTCACCGGAGCAGGAGAAGAGCGCAGGTCCAACAAGACCTCCATGTCCACTATCAAAGACTTGAATCTTCATCTATACTTTGCTCTACTGGACGTTGTTCTTTTTCACACACACGATCCTAAACCTCGGCTCATTTTGCAGGTGCTTCATGACTGTTTGCGGTTCCTACATTTCTTCCTCTGCTCCCTGTGAAACCGTGTTGATTCTCCCGAGAAGCAGAAAACTCCCTGCATAAATACCTCAGAATAATATTTGTTCCGGTTGGACTGAGCACCGCTTCCTCGGAGGTGTCTGCCTGTGCGGCCGTGCAGGAAGACGGCCGATTAAAGGAGGAGATCCAAGTGCAGCTTTTTTTCTGCCCCGTTCGCCTCTAAGCTGGTAAATCTCACGCGGCGACAATGTCCTCCTCGCGAGTTCACTGGTGTGAGCGTCTGAGCCCAAATGTGACACACTGGCTCTGGCCATATGCAGGCTTTTCACCCCTCCTCCCCTGCACTGATACTGGTGTTGTGAGTACACAAGTCATGACTGTTGGCCGCGGCGACACTCATGACTCACATAACCCCCTCACAAAAGATCTGGCCCGAGCTCCCTCAGCCCGGGCCAAGCCAGGCCGTCTCCGCGCAAGACTCTAATTGATTTGATGGACTCGTGCGCCCGTTCACACCCCCTTCCCCTTTCCCCTCAGCAAACAGTCCGCCCAAGAGTCGTCTCCGTCGAGACAAAGAGGCAGCGAACCGCCCTCGATCTCGCTAAGCTGCGCTCGGGCTCGCGCCGGCCTGAGAAGGCGGCGTCGGCCTGCCAAACTTCGCTGCTCGGGCCCTCGGGGAAGGTTTGAGCGCGCTGTGCGACAGTTCATCATCCTGCAAATCTATTTCTCCACCAACTCCCAGGTCAACTGGACTTGACTCAAGTTCACAGTCATCGCTCCCCGCTGCCGTAGCCAAGAGCGCCGACGAAGGACAGCCGTGAGAACCGCTTAAGAGGGCGTTACCCTTTTTTATTATTTTATTTAGATGTAGAACCTCCAAGACCCCGGCTGAGTTCTTTAAGATGCACTCTTGTATATCTTTAGGGCTTTACAATCTGTACACATATGACATCCCTGTCCCGGACCTCACATCGGATTTTGCTTTAATCACGTACACAAGTATGAAAATAATTTTGAGGTTTTATGGATCTGCCTGTTAGTTTATCGACGTTTGCTCACTTTGCTTCTTCAGTTTCGACCGATTTTGTGTGCGTGTGCGTGTGTATGTTTTTGTGTGTGCGTGTGTTTGTGTGTGTGTGTGTGTGTATGTTTGTGTGTGTGTGTTGCTGCTGCTCCTCATGTCTTCACTGCTCAGGTCACATTAACCCAGTTCTCACAGTTTGTAGTCCGTGTTTTAAAAAACACACACACACACACACAACACCTCCCTGTTGTCAGCGTGGCTTCAGGCTCCTTCACGCTGTTATATTTCCAGCATCGCTGGCCGATGATCACATTATTTACTGCTTGTATTAACATGCGGCTTGATAAGCATATTTTCCTCAGTAGAGCTAACAAGATGCTTTATTGCCGGAGAAGGACGCCGGAGCGGCCGCCACCGTTTTCACCATCGCCGCCATTTTCATCGCCGCCACTCGTATTTCCACCTTTTTATAGTTTACGGCCTCGTAAATTACAACTTTTCTCCTGTTGAGATTTAAAGCTGGAGGCTTCTTTTTTTGCTGTAAAATCAGATTTAACTTTGAACACGAAGACAGATTTAGGTTATGAATTATGGACCGGAATCCTTTTCTGGTGTAAATCAACTGTGAGTTCTGTTAAATAAGCAGAACAACTTTTGGAATATGCAGCATACACAGAGTTATTATTCACAATGCCAAAACCAAGAAAATTATTGGTTAAATGTATATTTGGACGACGGAAAATCTCATTTGTGGTTCAAGATAATATCTAATTTTCAAGATTTTTTACACCGATACCAAAAGAGGATTAAAATCAAGTGGACGTTAACGCGATCCTTCACATCTACACGTCTTCAAATGTTATGTTTATATCAAAAGACAAAAGGATAATAAAACCGTATATATATATATATATATATATATATATATATATATATATATATATATATATATATACCAATACTATTGATTTTAACAATAGACAAAAGGATAATAAAACCGTATATATATATATATATATATATATATATATATATATATATATATATATATATATATATATATATATATATATATATATATATATACCAATACTATTGATTTTAACAATAGACAAAAGAAGTCACGTTCCCGTCGAGCCGAACGCTAACGAGGCAGCTACAGATGTTCATGTCCTGGCAAACATAAAGGAAACCCAAATTGTCAGAGAAACTAATAATAATTAATTAATCAACTCGGAACGCAATTATCTCCATTTGTGTCTTTGATTAGACACAATTTCCAATTAATTCTTTTGTTTTACCTTTCTTTTCCTTTTTTCTCTTCCCTCCCCCTGTAATTGCAGTTAATCATGTCAACGGCAGGAAAGCGCTCTGCATGTTTTTTTGGCAGTTCACGTCGGAGCGTCATTAGCTGCTAAATCTGCATCTTTAATTTGTTGATTAACTCTTGAAAGAGAAACGCGGGCCGTGATCTCTCTAATTGCGTCTGAAGGATCGATGATTCAGTAATGTTACAAATATGAGATGTTGCTTCTTCTTTCTCTTTGGAAAACAGGATTCCTTTTTTTAAAGTATCACTTTGGGGGAAAAAATGAATATTCATTTTGAATTACATTTAAAAGAAAAACTATTTTCACACATGAGAGAGAAACTGCAAATCAACCTTTTTTCTTTTTTTCGGCACTTGCTCCAGATTCCTTTCAGGTCGGGGTTTCGACCCAGACCAGCCTTCCCTTTCACCTCTCGACCGGGCGCCACGCCAAACCCATTTCCTCCTGCATTAGTCTCATCAGGGCCTTTAATGTGTGCCACCCTGTAGGAGGGCAGCCTCCCTGGCACGTGCACAACACACACACACACACACACACAAACACACCGCCCCGTCTTGACAGCTCACTCCCAATTACTGGCCCTCCCTGTCGCATGGCCTGCATCTCCGCTAAGAGCAGATCACATGTGACCCCGTACAGCATGCCGCTGGTGTAAGGGGGGAAGAGGGGGAACCGTGCAGGGAAAACCAGAGTATAGTAACACACACACATACACACACACATACGCACACGCACGCATCGAAAGGAAAGGAGGAAAAAAATTGAAGCCAATCAAAGAGCTTCATTCCAAAATGAGATCTTCAGCACTTGAAAATATATCCGCTTTCACTCCGAAAAAAACCAGGACTGGCATCAAAGTAAAGCACATTTCTACGAATGAGTCATCTTAAAACCTTTTTTTACGCATCGGGTTCCTTTTTCTTTTTTCTTTGATTAAATCGTCCGTGTGTTTTTTTTGTTTTTTTATATTAACAGATGAATTTCGAGCAGCAAAGTTTAGACCAAATGGATATTCAGCATATTTATTTTTGGAAAGAAACAGTTTGTTATTTATTTTTAATGATTAATATTAAAGGCTGTCTCGTTGAAGATGCTGCTATCGATGGTTAAAAAAAAAATATGCACAATAATAACAAGACAGATGAATTGAAGCAATTAGTTGAAACCAAACAGTGGAAGCCAGATTATATTTTATTATATTGTGTTTATTTATTTCGTACATTTAACAAATAAAAACACACTTAAGAAAACACTAAAATGAAAAGTAAAATCGTACACATTTTCAGACATTTGCAGATCTGAGCTTCTGGGCCACCGAACAGCTGCGTGTCCAAAACGAAACAACTGGCTTCTGTTTTTTTTGTTTTTTTTGGGGTGTAATTGGAGCGCTGCTGCAGTTTGCATGTTCCCTCCAAAGTATGCCACAACTCAGTGTCTTCTTCTTCTTCTTCTTCTTCTTCTTCTTCTTCTTCTTCTTCTTCTTCTTCTTCTTCTTCTTCTTCTTCTTCTCTTGTCCACGAGAAACTTTTATGTATCTCGTGCTGTTTTTGCAAAGTTAAAAAATGTCAACGCGACAGTTCTTTCCCCTCCCTACTTGCCCACCGGTCCGCTTTTTCCTCTCCGCTTTTAAAAGTCGCTTACATTTTTAGAAAACCACGCAGAAGGCTGAAAACAGCTCAAACTTAAGGTATCGTAACCCTTCAGAAGAATTTCAACTTTTTATAAAAAGAACACGCAGCTCCAGACTGGGTTTTTTTCTCCCATTTAGCACCATCAAAAGCTGTGACTAGTTCTTCCTACAAGCATCTGCTCAGCACTACTAGCTTAAAAAAAACAAGGATGTTTCTTTTTTTGGTGAATGCTTTGCACAGCAAATGTTCAAATCTGCAGCATGTGGGCATCGAAGTGGGAAACGAGTGGGAAAAAGATTTACGTGAGATGCAAAGTCTACCGCCGTTAAAGCAGGCCGGCCTCACGCCGCCTATAAACCGGCTCTTCCCTGACAGACAGGGTCCATTAGCCGGAGTTGTCTGTCTGGATCCGGTTGACGAGCTCGCTCTCGGTACGTATCGTCCCCGAGAACAATCTCTCCTCTTGTCTGATCCCACCTGGCACGGCTCCACGCCGATTCCTCCCCACCGGCTCCCTCCTCTTATGATTATTTCATCGTTTTAAATACTTCATGCCGCATCGCCGTGGCAGCGCTCTTCCCCCCGCCAGAGCAGAGCGGGCGGCGTTTGGCCATACAGTACATTCACACTACAGTTATTTGGACGGCGCTCCGGTGTGGCTCTGTCCCGGTCCCTCGGTTGGATTCTGCTCGTCCATTAGTGCCATCTGTGCCTTCCCTGCGCCGTCTGTGAGGCCCCCGCCGACGCCAAAACGATTGGCATTTCTCTGGAACAACCAGAGGGACGGTGCCCAGAGCTTTTAGCTGCCAATGATGTGCACTTACTCTGAGAGGGAGAAAACAGGGGGGGGGGGGGGCAGGGAGGAAACAGCTGCACCTACAGTACTGCAGCGTCCGTGTTCAGGCTTCAGGAGATACCACTTATCCCTGCAGCAACAGACGGCTGGTGCAAGAGTCAGGAGCTGTGTCATTTCAGACGTTCATGTCCGATGATGACGACGACTGCATGACGGGACAACATGAAATCAAATTAAATCTGCAGTGCACCGTGAACCGTTCTGTTCGTGGAAATCGAGCGAGCGTCCTCTTCTTACAGCAGCAGACGACACGGCGTCCGCAATCACACGCCGCCGGTGTGAGTCGGCCGGCTGGTTACAACCCTTTAACAGGGACAGTCGGGTCAGCTTTCACATATTCCTCTTTTTAGGATTTGTTTTTTAGACTTTCAGCTGATGCTGCTCTGCGGTTTACAGGAAGTTTCAGGTCAGGGTTCTTACGGTCATGGAAAACCTGGAAGAGTCATGGAATTTTAAAATGGTTATTTCCAGGCCTGAAAAAAGTCCTTGAAAAAAATAAAATCCCAAGAGATTTGTAAAAGTCACGGAAATGTGTTATATTCATGTGTTCATGACATTCATTTGCGCAGAGTTTGAAATAATGAATATGCTTTTAAAAGAAAGACCCTCAAAATATAGGCAGGCATACATACAGGCATCTATATAAATGTTTATTCTTTTAATCAAACTATTGTCTCATTCATTTGTGTCATTCAAGGTTTACTGTATGCTTTGTATTCTCATTGTTAGTTTAAATACTACATGTACTCACTTTTTCAAGTTTAGTCATGGAAATCCAATGGTCAGAATGTGTATGAACCCTGCAGGTGTCTTTAAGTGGTTGGCCGTGTTTCCAGTCACACATTTTTATATTGCATTGGAAAAGCTGTGTGAAAGCGGCAACATACATTGGTAGAATTTTCCCAATTGCGCAAAGAATTTTTCTTATTCTTGAATCAGTTGTCTTTAGCCTTCAATGATAAAATTCTGAGGTAGCAAACATTCTCCTGAAAGCGTCTCTTCTGGGTATGTATGTCTTTCTATTGTCTGACTTACAACTCGACCAATTGTATGAAATTCCTGAAGACGCCTATCCATTTGTCTCTCGTAGATGAGTCCGATGGCCGAGGCGACTTGTCTTGTATGCCTCCGCTTTCTTCTTCTACTCTCATTACTGGCAGATTACAGACATGTGTAGCCTACAGCGACGACCTCCGACCCAAACTACGCTGTAGCCGAGTTTATTCGCTCCAAACCAGTCGATGGAAACGCTTCTAATTCACCTTTAATGTTTTGTAAAATTCACTTGATTGGAACACGGCTAACGACGCAGCTCATTGGTACCTGGTTGACGACATAAATACAGAATACGACCGCAAGATGCATGAGTTTGTAGGCAGAAGGAGGAAGATGAGACATCACACTTGTCACAATAATGATAAAATACGACAAAGTCAAAAAGCCCTTCATTCTAATGCTCGACTGTTGCTCGAACAAGGAACAAAAAGCATTAAGTCGAGTCTAATCGCGGCAGTGGAAACCTCAACATAACGGTTCGGACCAAAGAGTCTGACCTTTTGTCTTTTTTTTCCCGCCACCAGCTTCTCTTTTTCTCTCCACTCAGTAAAATATTCTCCTGTCTGCAGAAAGCAGAAGCCAACGATGCTCTGACAGTCTGCAGACCATATGCTGCTGCCTGCTAGCATAACTTTTTTTTTGCCGCAAGCTGTCACTCACTCCCTCTCTGCTCCCAGGGTCAGGGAAGTGGCCACCAGAACTGGATTCACTCGCTCTGAGACTCCCGTTTGGAGTCAGTGTTGGTGTTCCAAAGGCCCGAGATGTAAATATGATGTCGGGGGTTGGATTTCAAAGCTGGAACTCTGATCCAGCACGATCCAGTTTGTCTCTTTCCTGTTCCGAAGTGACGATAATCAGCTCTGTTCTTCCCCAGTTTGTTGTGGAAAAACAGTCCTGACCTCAACCCCATTCAACACTTTTTGGGACGAACTGGAACGGTCGCTATCGCCATGTTGTTATTTCACAACCGATAAACGAAGGTGGCCATATTTGTAATGTGGAGGAGTGACGTAGAGACGACATATACATCACTGGCAGCGGCAGCGACCTGTCAATCACCTTGTAGCCCCGCCCTAAAGCATCCCCTGCTGTATGGTCTGTTTGACTCTAAATGAGCATCATTTACTAAATGAACATCATGCTGTATTGAAGAAGACTTGAAACTAGAGATTGAGACATAAACTCATGTTTACAATGTTTACTGAGGGAATAAATCAAGAGAGAAGTAGAGTCATTTTTATAGACTTCTATACAACCAGAGGAGTTGCCCCCTGATGGTCAGTAGAGAGAATGCAGCTTTAACAAATGAAGCATGGACTAATATACAACCAGAGGGGTCGCCCCCTGGTGGTCAGTGGAGAGAATTCAGGTATAAGACACTTCCGAGGGTTGAGCGATGAGTTCGGGCATCGGCCCATCAAAACACAACGGGGTAGACGTGGGATTCACGTGGCATTGGGCCGTTTGATATTAATCTAAATATGCACGGCTGCATTTAAACAGGAATATTAGTTGATTGATGTAAACGTAGTGGGCGTTACAGCAGCACGTGAATGCATGTTATTTTGGAGGAAGATGATCACGTGTGGGTGTAATGTTTGGGTGTCATACTTTTGGTTACGTACTACATACGTACATACAAAGTTCTAGCCCTGTAGCACTCATGCATACATATAAACATGGAGGCATTTACAACAAGCATATTAAAGCATTAGACTGTTTTCCTGTTTTGGAGCAGACCAAAAAAAATGTCTTCCAACATATCTGCTAAACTTCACAGTAGGGGAAAAAAATGTTGTCCTCCCATGTACCTTATGCGCTTGTATAATCTTTATTCATCTCTTTACAATGAGGAGGAAACTGCCTGAGTTGTCAGCGAGCATCATGTATTTGGCCGAGTCTCAGGTGGCTCTGATTTCCCAGCAGGCCAGATGGCAGCGCTGTGTGGGCAGTGTGTGTGTGTGTGTGTGTGTGTGTGTGTGTGTGTGTGTGTGTGTGTGTGTGTGTGTGTGTGTGTGTGTGAGAAGAGGGCCAGCAGCCTCGTGGAGGGAGGATTGCTCACACCCTGGCTCTCTCTCCTCTGTCCTCCGTGCAGCTGTGCTTCTCCCTCCAACTTGAACTTTTTAATTTGTTCAATATGTGGCAGAGGACACGGAGTAAAGCAGAACACATGTCTGGTGGCCGAGGCCTCCGACGGGCAGCGGCGCTGAGAGGAGGTCATATCTTCCACTTGCAGAAGTCTGCTGCTGTTAATTCTGTAAAAAGACACTTTGTATGTTGTACTTGTAGAAGTGATCTGTTTCAACGAAAATTAGGGTGATTTTTTTTTTTTATATGATTAATCCAAATTTATTTATTTCTTTAAATGACAGTTTAAGATCCCCCAAAACACTAAATAGCATTAAAAAACATTTATTTACTCATTTATTTTTATTTTTATTATACTTCAGAAAGTTATGTTGTGGGTCATTTTTGCCTTTAAATTGATAATGTACATATAGTAGAGAGGCAAACAGGATTTATTTGGACAAAGAGGGATGGATGATATGTAGCAACATGCTACTTGTCTCAGCCTCTCAGCCACCGCAATGCCAAAAAAAAAAAAAGCTGACGACACAATGCTTGAACACCGGCCCGTGACCAGCGCTTCCCACAGGCTCTTGTTGGCGAGACCCGATAGGGTGCAGCATTCACAAACAAAGTAATAAGCGCTGCAATCGCGATAGCAGGGAGTCGTCCAGTCAACACGCAGCTTGACCGTCCAAAAACAGTTCGGCTCTTTAATAATTCCATCATGAACATCTAACATTGAATTGGCTCTAACCTTTCTAAGAGGAGGGGAATCGTGTCCTCATCTTGTCTCACAAGGCTGGGACGTGCAACGATCAGTCTGCTTCCCTAATGTCAATATACTATTGTATATATATATATATATATATATATATATATATATATATATATATATATATATATATATATATATATATATACGTTATCAACATGTGTGAGTGTTGTAGTGCAAGCGTAGAATCTTGAGGAACAGACCACCGGACGTTTCTCAGACACTTCTTACAGACAATATATATTAAACTGACCTTGCACTACCTGAACTCTTATAGACATAAGAATAATGAAATGAAGAATATCTACAGAATTTAACGATTTATATTATCCTTTGTCTGTTTGTCCAGTTAGTCATTGCGGTGTGTTTTTGGGGCTTGGAGGTGTGACACCGGTTGGAATATAACTGGTCAAACGGATGTTTCTGCAGGATGGAAATCCGATGAAATCGAGGTCCCTCCGAATATTTTTTTTTCTTCTTGCAAATGTTCCCCAAATCTGTTTTGATCAATTTCAGTCGAAAAAAATCTGGCTTTTATGATTCACTTTTAATATGTATTTGTACTGAATTTAATAGCCACAGAAAGATAAATCATGCACCACTCGTGCTTCTCGCTACCGGTTTACAGACCGAACATCTCCACGTCTCCACTCAGTGATGCAGTGATGTTACCTTCCACATCGTGCATTGATTCCTTGTGGAAACCTTTTTTTTGGGTGGAAGTGTTCAAGCAGTAAGAAAGACAAAGTTTCCACCAGCGACACGATGCAGTTTGGATTTGCCGTTCCGCTCATTAACAATTTGTCAGAACAACAAACACGTGTTGGATCAATGTGACGAGAGTTGCAGTCGTCCTGTTGCTGTTGGATTAAGTAAACCCGGGATTAACTAAGATACTGTATAGGCTGCAAAGCTCTAATGTGGGAGGAGAAAAGAAAAATGTCTGTTCTGGTAATAAAATCTTTCAAAGCCTGCAGCTTATCACTGCAAAATAAGCATCTTGCAACTGGATTACAACTCTCATGCTCGCAAGTGTTTTCACACTCCAGTCCAGATGGGAGACTCGTTCCGTAACCTAAGTGGATGTCTTCTTTCATGCATCTTTTTAATTTTTTTATATTGTAAATGTGACAAACTACACAATCAATTAATACCAGGCAAGCCAATACAAACACTTGGAAGGACGCTAACTCCATCAGCTGGGTTTATTTCCCTTTTTAGGATGCGGAGACTTATTTTCAAACTGGAGAGACGAACACATGGCGGCTCCATTTCTCAGCTGCACTTCTGTTGAACTAATAGATCATGGAAGATTATTTGAGATTATTTTCAAAATTCTTGTAGGAAAGTTGAGAAAAAATGCCCACTGACTCTAGATTGGATACAAATAAACTACAACAAGTGTGTTTTTAAGGTGTGTGACAGTTTGAGCAGTGTAGTCTGGACATGACTGTAGCGTGCGCGCACACACACACACACACATATACACTCACACAAATATTCACACACACACACACACACACCATGACAACCATGAAGCTAGCCAGCACTTCCTGTTTTTTTTAAACGTGACCTTTAGGGGCCACGGAGTACTTCATAATCTTATTATTAAACATATCACTATCTCACTATCGTGTGTACCCTTAGATCCTGTGAGAACTATTTGTATTCTGAAACCTGAATACTTTTTCATCGCGATTTACTGAAACACATGTCAGTTAGAGTGTTGTTAACAAATAGTTTCTATTGGCCCAAAGCTAACGTGGGCGGGAGAAATGGAAACAATATGCTGGTTTTATTGGCACGCATGTTGCCCGTCTGTACATCTGATGTATGATATGAACTTTTATTGATACGCCACATTGTTTACACAACATCCCAGCCTTTGTTGAGGTCAGGAAATGGTATAGTGGACATGTATACTCATTAAATGATCAATCATGGCCTTTTTTACATTTTTTTTGACATTGTCATCTTCCCAAAAATGTTATGCAGAATGTAAGAAAAATAAATACTGTGTAATGATTTGATGGAGCCAGATAGTAACCAGTTGTTCAATGTACACACATTTGGAGGTCTTTAAACAGAGACATGTGGCCCCCAATTTACCGTTCGACAAGAATGCGTGTTTGACCCAAATCTTAAACTGCTAAAAAAAGAGAGTATTCCTCCGTTCTGTCACAATCCTTTCATAAAACATGATATTTAATATTTAGAGAGCACTTGAAACATGGGAAAAAGTGAAAATCAAACACTCCGCTCCACTTCTGGAGCTCCGCCTCCAGATACAAGCCAAACGGTGCAAGTGACAGAATGATCAGTGCAAGGGTCCAGTCGTTTTCTGCAACATTTTAGATTTTTTTGTGATGGGAGTTCTTTTTTTAAATATGGTCTCACTAAAAATATCATTGGTGTTGCGATCAGCATTCAGTGAATTGGCTTTGACAATTGAGAAGTAGCTCATCCAATAAAAAGCAAAACATTTGTTCGGTACGTTCCGGCATCTTCAGTGTGATAATTTACAGCTTTTTATTTTTATATATATATATATATATTTTATAATGAATATTACTTTATATTTTGTCATTTTTAGACTAGATACATCATGATAATATATTGATTGACAATATTGATTTGTGCTGGACCTCTCAAATATCACCAATTTCTGTTGCTATAATCAGTTGTGTTTGATATCAAGGCTCAATATATTTCCTTATTTTTTTCACACAAAAGCCAGTGGAGTGTCTGTAACGAACCGTATTAATCACAGTCTTCACTTTGATGCCCCCCCTTGTCTCTTCACCTCCCGTCTCTCCACCTGACTCATCCACCCGTCTCTCTCCGCAGTCACGCTCCCGTCCGCCTGACGAGATCTCTCTGACACTCCTTGCTGACATATTCAAACTATTGTTCTGCCGCTCCGGGTGGCACAGGTGGGCCTGCGTCTCTCCAACATGGCCCAGTTACAAGGCGACGCTCCCTGCCAAGTCAGGGGGGAGGGGGGACAAGGGAGCTGGAACGGGTTAGACCGTATTGCGCCGCACCTGCTTCGCCCTCGCCATCAGATCCCCCCTCGCCTCGCCTGCCATGCTGCCGCCGCAGAGAGCGCTCCCTCTCCATGCGCCGCAAAACCCCGTAAAATCCACTGAACTTAGCCGCTCTGACGACCGTGGCCAAAACAGCATCTGATGTGCCTTATTTGTTGACTGTGCGAGATTAGCTGCAGAGGGTACACGTCGAGGGGCTTACCATGCAGAGATGGAGCGAAGCCCCCACCCCTCCGTCAAACACCCGCCAGCGCTGCCAAATAATGAGGAGTGGAAGATTCTCCAGCTTGTCTAAAGCCCTCGTCACAGTCGGTCCGCGCACACTTCTGCTCCCGAGCCAGACTGTAGTGCAGATACTGTAAGATACTCAACCGGCTGCTGACTCCTGCATACGCCCGGCAGCTCGACAGCAAATGTCCCGGTCATTTCTGTCCCTCAACGGGAACCGTGCACCTGGATTGTCTGTGCAAGAGTTTTGATGTGTTAAACAGAGGTGTGCATCTCAAATATGTGCACATTTTAATTCACATGAATCAGGTGTTTTTTTTTAATCAGTTTCTGTCAAAACGTTGACATTTACACAACACAAATGCAGTTTGAACTGAGAGTAAACATAAGCGGACTGCGTCGAGCTCCGCCTCATTACTGCGACAACCGGAGTAGTGCTAAAAGCAAATTCTCCAAACACACTGAGTCTTTGGACATCAAGCCTCCATAATGAGAACTGATCACTGTAATTAACATTAAAATCCCCATAAGAAACCAGAACACTGAGAGAAGTCTGAAGACTGGATTTACTCTTATTTTACTGACTGACTGTTACCATATGTCCCGACTTTTGAAAAGACATTAGTTATTTAATGTGTGTGTGGTGTGAATTGTTGTTGACGTCGTGACTCAAAAGTTTGACGTCGTGAAATTTGACGTTGTGAATGCGTTTTAGCTATTTAAATTACTTGTGTGTGTTACCATTGAATCAAAAGGAGTGTTTTGTATGTTAACCACCTGTTTTTGCACATACACCTCCTCCCAAACCTCCCAAGAAGTTTCACGGCGTGACTCAGAGGTTTGACGTCATGACTCAGAAGTTTGAAGGCGTGACTCAGAGGTTTGACGTCGTGACTCAGAAGTTTGACGTCGTGACTCAGAAGTTTGGGGTCGTGAGTCAGAGTTTGACGTCGTGACTCAGAAGCTTGACAATGTGACTCAGAGGTTTGATGTCGTGACTCAGAAGTTTGAAGGCGTGACTCAGAGGTTTGACGTTGTGACTCAGAAGTTTGAAGGCGTGACTCAGAGGTTTGACGTCATGACTCAGAAGTTTGAAGGCGTGACTCAGAGGTTTGACGTCGTGACTCAGAAGTTTGACGTCGTGACTCAGAAGTTTGGGGTCGTGAGTCAGAGTTTGACGTCGTGACTCAGAAGCTTGACAATGTGACTCAGAGGTTTGATGTCGTGACTCAGAAGTTTGAAGGCGTGACTCAGAGGTTTGACGTCGTGACTCAGAAGTTTGAAGGCGTGACTCAGAGGTTTGACGTCATGACTCAGAAGTTTGAAGGCGTGACTCAGAGGTTTGACGTCGTGACTCAGAAGTTTGACGTCGTGAGTCAGAGTTTGACGTCGTGACTCAGAAGCTTGACAATGTGACTCAGAAGTTTGACGTCGTGACTCAGAAGTTTGGGGTCGTGAGTCAGAGTTTGACGTCGTGACTCAGAAGTTTGGGGTCGTGAGTCAGAGTTTGACGTCGTGACTCAGAAGCTTGACAATGTGACTCAGAAGTTTGACGTCGTGACTCAGAAGTTTGGGGTCGTGAGTCAGAGTTTGACGTTGTGACTCAGAAGCTTGACAATGTGACTCAGAAGTTTGATGTCGTGACTCAGAAGCTTGCATCGACGTTGACGTCGTGAAACAAAGTACAATGTTGTGAGTTTGACATCAACGGCAAGAGTGTTTGCAATGCGTGAGTCAGAGAAACATGCTGGCATTGATCAAATGAACTGATAACCTCTGAGGCATACCATTCCAATGGATCAGATAATTTGGAAGCGCATCTCAACTGCTACCTGTTCTTGATTACGATCCCGAGTAGAGATTCCGTTATGTGTCTACGTGGCCAAGAAAACCGGTTCTCTATCAGAAATGTAGCTACATGAACCTGCCACTCCATCTACTTTAACCTGAGTTCAAAGCCGATCAGGCTTTTATTTTGATAGGGCAGCTTTCCTCTCGCGCCAACGCTTGTCTTGCACATTAAAAGTGAAGTTCACCCAAATCACTAGGAAACACTCTCACTTATCACTTGGGATTTTTAACTGTTGAGGAACTTCTTTAATTTGTGTTTGAAAGACATGTTGCTGTTCAGGTCGCCTGCATAGATGGATATAACTAGAAACATGTTGAATTCCTCCTTCAGGAATAGCACTGTCCTCAGATATGATGTTGCCCACTGCCTCTAAAATATTTGCGGCTAGCCAAAAGATGCACACGGATAAATTTCCCAGAAAAAGATTAATGAATGAAAATTACCTAACTGCCTCTATGGCAGGTTGATGTGACCAGGCTACAGTGAGCACATGTAAACACACTGAGCGGTGAAGTGTGCGTGTGTGTGTGTGTGTGTGTGTGTGTGTGTGTGTGTGTGTGTGTGTGTGTGTGTGTGTGTGTGTGTGTGTGAGGCCTGCTGGCTGCTGGGGATTCGCTGTGCGAGAGCTCCCTCTTGGTGCCAGTCGGCCTACTGTTGGTGAGCAGGCTGCTGCTACACCAGAGCTGCCTACACACACACACACACACACACACACACACACACACACACACACGTTGGGTGAGACCGTGCACAGGGAGACTGAAGTGAGACGTCAATACTCTCGGAGAAGAAGTGAGGTGTTTGTTCACCAGTCGATTTTCATTTGATTTGATTTAAATATGATTTCTGCTGATTGTATTATTTTATTTCTCCTGAAATTATAAAGTCATGAATCTGTTAAAATTGTGTTTGCTTTATTTTAATTGTGTTCAACCTATATATATATATATACATATATATATATATATATATATATGTATATATATATATATATATATATATATATATATATATATATATATATATATATATATATGTATATATAATTAATTTTTTAACTTGTGTTAGGATGTATCCGACTATATATTTAATACACACGTCAATATTTATTTTTATATTTTCTTTATTGTCGTGTTCATCCTTTTATTTTGATTATTTTCATAGAAAGAAAATCTGTTATTTAAATAGTCGTCTATGAAATAATGATGACTAAACTTTTTATGATTTAATTTAATGATTTAATTAATGATTTATGATTTAATTAATTTTAAATTATTGGAAAATAATTTGAAATAAAATTAAAATTGCACATGTAAAAAAAAAAAAAAATTATAATAAAAAGTATGAGGCAGGTTCTTCATTATAAAAGTTCATACTTTCTTTCTCTCTGTGCTTTCAGGGTCGGTGTATTAACTTCAACCGAGTGCAGCGTCAGTAGAGGAGAACATGTGGAGCAACATGGAGGAGCAACATGTGCTGATCGCTGAGAACCAGAGAAGAATTTCAGGTTGTTGTTGTTTGTTTGTTTGTTTGTTTGTTTGTTTTGTTGAAGATCTTTTCATCCTGCAGTTAAAAACCACTATCTGTTCGCTTCTCCGCTCTGCTGTGTGAACAGTTTCCTCTAAGAAGCACACGGGTGAAATGTTAATATTAAAGTTATTTACTGCATTTTTCTGGACCAAATCTAAAACAAAAGCAAATGTATGTGAAGGAAAGACGCCTTCAGAACTCGGCTCTCAGACTCGGTTAGCTGTTCCGTGCGCACCGAAGGCTTTCACATATTCTGACCATATTGTGCCTTCTGTGGAAAAAAAAAAAAAAAAAACTAATTTCATGGACACAGACGGAAGCTATCTAAAGAAAGAAAGGGAGGAGAAAAAAGAGAAAAAAATGAATCTGGAGGGAGAAAGGGGGCTGTTTTGCCTTTGGCATGGAAGTCTGAATAATCCCAGTGGGGCCTCACGAGTGCAGAAGTCCGTCGCCTTTTGGCGATTGTCTCATCACGGATCCTCTCCCGACTTCAGCGGCGCCGGGGTCGCCCGGCGGGCCGCCCCCTCCGACCGGCTGATCTTGTCATTTTTAACACTGAGAAGTGCACACGCTTGACAAATTGTCGACAGGACGCCCCCGAGGTATCGGAAGACTTTGCCCCGTAGTTTTTTCCGTTGTTTCCTCCGAGACACCTTCCTTTTTCATTATGCACCCGGGACAAGAAAATTAATAGAGCGTTATTCGACCGCAGGACCAGAACGGGATCCAGCTCGGTTTGAGGGATTGATGCCTCCAAGACCTTGACATGGCGCTTGGTGTGTTTTTTTTGTTTTTTTGCCCCTGTTTCCAGCTCAGTCTGCTCTCTGCTCAGGAAGGCGTAGCACATCACCGCCCATAAACAGGCCCATCAGTTAAGACTTTTTTAAGATATAGATACAGCTGCTGCCCTCGACGCCGTCTCCATCCCACCGAGGGGCGTTTTTTTTTTTTTCTCCCACCGGGCCGCGTCACAACTCACTACTTCACTCGGCGCCGCGCGAATATCAAAGTTTAATTAAAATAATTAAAGGCAACAGCAAGCAGCAGCCTGTGAAGACTTGTCTGTCTCTTTTTTTATGCCTTTTTGACATTGAATGACCTATTACTGCGTTATTCACAGGAAGAACACACACACACACACACAAAAAGGAGGACACGATGCCACGCTGACCGTGTGCCCACGTCCAAAACGCAAACCCAAAGTAACGGATGCGATGGACGGATAAGTATTGTTCATTTCCAGAAATTATGTCCACCCCCTCTACCCCCAGTTCCCTCACCCCCCACACCAACAAAAAGCAGGGTGTGTATATATATGTGTATGTATATATATATATATTTTGTGGATTTCTCAAGCGCGCTGTCGTGACGCCAATCCCAAATGATGTCAGTGCGAGCGTAAAAAAAAAAAAAAAACACTGTGGGGGAGGAAAAAAGGGGGCAGCAGCTGAAGAAAAAGGCTCGAATGATCCAGTCACTTCGGATACCGTACTTCAGATGCGAAATGGATATTCGAGTCGAGACCTGACAAAGCGCGCCGGCTTTGACGGGAAGCGGTATAGACAATGACCAGTGGCTGGGTCAGTGGGATGTCTCCGTGCAAGCAGGGGAGCTTATCAAATGACACTAAAAATAAGTTCAACAACCGTCAAGTTTGAGGGGGGCGGGGGGGTGAAACGGGTGAGCGGCTCACATTCGGCGGCGGCGGCGGCAACGTCGGTCTAATTATTCCTTTGTTTCCTCTTCGTCGTCCCGATCGCAGCGACATAAATAAAAGCAAACGGAATCCTCGGGGTGTGGCGGTATTTATGTGTGCGACTTAAACGCTTTTTAGCCTCTTGCATCATTTTCGCAGGCTGACATTTAATCGGCTCGTCAGCCTCTTTCTGATCGAGGAAACATTTGAAGCACTTATGATCTTGTCTTTTTTTTTTTTCTTATCATTTGCAAGCAAGAGCACAGGAATGTTATAACCCGAACTAATGAGATATTTACATGGCAGCCGCAACAGGAGTCGCCCTGCTAATAACGCGCCACACATCATTTTAGCACTTATTGTTGGAGATTTATTAAAAGATAATTATTGAGTTTCTTTGTGCTTTTTATTATTGTTTTTTTTAACTGCTGCTTTTGACGAGAAAAATTATGTTTTTTTGTATTTCTACACTTGTTAAGGTTGTTTATTGACATTTAAACAAAAATCATTTTTCACATCAGCCACAGTTTTCATTGTCACAATTGTTGATACCTAATTTGTGTTTGTTTCACATTTTGGATTGGATTTGACTTGCATGCACTATTTTCTGCAACATTATTATTATTGTTATTATTATTATTTTCTTTGAAGGTGCAGAAATTGTAATTTATCATTTTATTATCTTTAAAATTGTACAGTTTTTGTCTTTCATGCTGCCTTTTTTATACTCACGTAGCACCTTTAAGTCGAGGTTCAGTCACACGAGCTGCACATTCGTGTGAGAGCTGCAACCAAATAAATAAAAAAGACCTCTTGTTTGCAAAGCTTTTTTTACGAGTTTTACACTGTTTTTTATTTTGTTTTTGTTTCACATTGCAGTCTGTTGTG
Organism: Taurulus bubalis; assembly: GCF_910589615.1. Classification (NCBI taxonomy): domain Eukaryota; kingdom Metazoa; phylum Chordata; class Actinopteri; order Perciformes; family Cottidae; genus Taurulus; species Taurulus bubalis. The sequence continues at coordinate 24,898,118 of NC_136596.1, forward strand.
TCAAATATACATTTGATGAAAAGCGAACGTTGTTATCTTGTTTTTTTATTCCTCTCTTTTTAACATGTGTGTGTGCCGGTAGGGGTGGACACGCTAAAGGCCATCTTTAATTGGGCCCTTACAGATTTATAGGGCCCGACAGGGAACGTGATTATACAGTGTGTGTGTGTGTGTGTGTGTGTGTGTGTGTGTGTGTGTGTGTGTGTGTGTGTGTGTGTGTGTTTCTGTGTGTGTGTGTGTGTTTCTGTGTGTGTGTGTGTGTGTGTGTGTGTGTGTGGACAGAAGAGTGGACAGTATGCAGCCTCTCCCCCTGTGAAGTCAGTTACCGGAGGCACCACACACACACACACACACACACACACACACACACACACACACACTCAAAAACCCTCCAAGGTCTTCAACGCCCCAAAAATGAGGTCTTGCATTTAGTAAAAATATGCGCTCGTACACCTTCTGCTTTATCCATGTTTGCGTGCTGTGTGTGTCAGTGTGTGTGTGTGTGTGTGTGTGTGTGTGTGTGTGTGTGTGTGTGTGTGTGTGTGTGTGTGTGTGTGTGTGTTTGTGTGTGCATGCTATGACCCCTCCTCCATGTTGGAAGTGAGAGAGGGATGTCTCCTTGGTCGAGGTCATAAAAATCCAAAATGATCGTTGTACATTAACACGTTTATGTTTATTTGATTTTAACTTAGAAATTTAACAGTTCCATAATAGTAACAAACAAATTAAAAAACACACATGACCTTAAAGTGCTCCTGAATATGAAAAAAAACTGATCCGAGGAACTAAAACGTTCTTCAGGTGAAGGTCAAAAGGTTCATAATGAGCCTTTAATTTAATCAGAATTGAGAAGTGAAAGTTACATGGGGTTAAAAAAGTATTTAGGTCATAAACTTAAGTAAATGTAGCAATACTACTCTACTCTATGTTTTCAAAATGTTATTTAGGTAAAAGTACAGGAGTACTATCAGTGTACTTCTAAATATCAAAGAGTATGAGTCACTCTTATATCTTTTACAATATGAAGGTTACAATCTGCATCTTTTTAAGAAGTTCCCCCTCGAACATTATTCAGCACTTTTATAATCTGACGAACCCCAAAAAGTTTAGTTCAACCAACGTAATTTACTTCAACCTCTAAAAGCTTAAATTAGGTTGAAGCAATTTAATATTCATCCAGAAAGTTGTGTTATACTCGTTATGCAGAATGTGTTATATTGTAAATATTATATTATTGGGTCGGTATTCTTGATGCATTAAGATGTAAGGATGTACTTTCAATAAAGTTTGAATTTAATTTGTAATAAAGTATTATGTTTTATAAAGTTGTTTTTTTAAGAAAAGTGTATTCTGCGAAGTAACTAGATGTCAGACAAAATAGTAAAAGTAATAAGATGGGATAAACTATCGTAATAACATCTAATTTAACAGAAATAAGAATATAATATAATTTGAGGAATTGAAATTGATTCCTTATGAAGGTATTTTATTCAGATACAGAATACTAATACATCATTTTGACTTTTGAGAAAACTCAACTTTTTTTCAACTTTTCAAATACATCATTGTCAAATTCCCACGAGTATGCAGTGAATTATATATACATAACATATATGAATTATATACATTAAGTTACATAATTTCACCAAACATTTTCAATTTAGCCGCTTCCTGTTTCGCCAAAATGAGGATTTGTATCAAGCGGCGTGAAAAGAATGAGTTAAGGTTTTAAAATAAGATGAACGTGATTGACCCCTGCAGAGAATGAAGAAAAAACTACCAACTTATATTAAAAGATTATAAGCAGTGTTATTTGCAGCTGATGATGAGTCATCAGCTCGTTGTCTCCTGACTGTTCCTTCTCTGAAGTCTTGATTACAAACATTTCCCAGAAAAACAGCTGCATGGAACCCAAAAAACCCAGAGAGTCATTTTTGGTATTTTTATCTTTTACTTCCCCAAAAGCTTTTGTCTGCTGATTCTGTATAAATTGGAGTAAATAAAGTCGTCTACGAGTCGCTCTGATCCACAAAGGAGCTGATTGCTGCGCTCAGCTGACACAGAACACCAACACTTAAAAAGAAAAGACAATTATGAACTGCTTTATTAAAATATCCGCTCATCTAATGGGTTTACGGTCGTGCTCATGATTAGCAGCTACAGGCTGTGTTGCTAAAACACAGCTGGCTGCAGGAAACACTCGTGGTCATGTGACTTTATTATTTATTAATCTCAGACTGAAGTCTGCTGCACGGTCGATGTCCATCATGGCTTCTTTCTTTTTTTAAATCACCGCAATTAAATTGTTCTCTTAATGTTCTCTCGAAGCGTTCAAATATTTCAATGAAATAACAAATTAATATTAATTAATAGCACTCATACGTGCATTCAGTCGCAGGCCGACGTGCAATTGTCTTACCGAGTCGTGCAAATACAAAGAGGAACAATGCACAATCTGAAGCAGCAAAAAGCAAAATGATGAGGCTGACACAGAGATGCACACACACACACACACACACACACACACACACACACACACACACACACACACACACACACACACAGCTCAGAATACATGATCTCCTGGACTTTATAAAAGAATGGATGTCAAAATTCGGAATAACCAGAATTTCTTAGTTTTTTAAATCAAACAATGTTTATAAATGATCTGGATGTGGATTTTACTTTAATGCAAAGGAATACTGTTTTTACACAAGAGACAAATTATATATTAATACATATTATTATTAAATATATAAATTATATAAAATATATATTTTTATTTTATTTTGTCTGTATGTATCTTCTTCAGTTAGCAGTGGTGTTAAATACTGAACGAGAACTGGAAAATACATAATCACGTCCCAGAAGAAATAGACAAAGAAAATTCAAAACAGAACAGATGAATGCATTCACACAGGTTACGAAAAAAACTACAACTCAAAGAAGATAAAAAAAACTACAAATATGACCCATTATCCCCAAATATCATCATCATAAAAAAATCATTTCTAAACCTTGATTTTCACAAACTTTTAATGCAAAAATCAAAAATACAATTTTCCCATGAATTTTCCCGCTCTTTCTGTGACAACTTTGAATTTTGTTCTTTTAATGAAGCGGCATTCTGTCTCACAGGCTCTTCTATCCAACGCACATCCAAGCTTATACATCGCGTGTAATGTAAACTCTCTCTGCAACACTAAAGCAAACAACATAGTATGGAGAGGAAAAAGACATCAGAGAGCGGCTGAATTAACCAAAAGATGTCGCGTGTTTAAAGAAGCTAAGGCGCTGCAAATATTCTTAAATTCAGCCTAAGACGAAATCGCAAATACAAAACAGAAGAGAAACACAACAACCGTTTTGTAGAAGAGAACATTTATTTAAATTTTTTTTATTTATTTTGAGTAAAGTTGATTAAATTCACGTTCCCCTCACACTTCAGGCGGCGCTGGTCGAGTTTAAACCGGAGTTCTTGTGACTTTGAGAAAGACAAATAATTCACTTTCGTATCCCAGTTTGATCCATGGATCGAAATAAAAGCGGCACACGAAAGGTCTTTGCATTCTTTTTCTATTTCTGTATTAACGACTCGCAGCCAAGAAAACACAGAGCAAACTCTCAAATCCAGCCTGAGCTGTGCCACAAGGTTCTGTTTTCGCAATTTGATGGAGGGGGGCTTAGCCGCCGTAAAATTTCAACCCTCCACTTCCCCTGATAAAAGTTTTCTGTGGCAGGCGGCGGACGGACTTAAGCAGCTGTTGCCCCCCCCCCCCCCCCTCCCCCCCCGGCCCTCCGACCGAAACCCCGTCTGGCTTCCCAGGTTATCCCCATTTGCACAGTTGTCCTCTGAAATGTGGGTAACTGTAGGGGATCAAGTACTCTCTCCAGCCTTTCAAAGCCGGAGCCCGGACCCCCGTCCCGTCCAGAGGGCCGAGCATCCGCTCTAAGAACAGCTTGTTAGAGTTGACACTTGATTTTAATGCATTGTGTTTCTGAGAGCTTTGCAAACTAAATCCCCTTCTCAGGCGATACGGAGGGCTGAGAAGCCGTGGAAAATGCAGGTGGTGTTGTAAGGGGGGGTTTGGGAGGGGGGGGGATTAGGAGAGCTTGGCGGTTCGGGATTTCAGAGCTTTATCTTGATGCTCTTTTCTCCGTGAGCTCCCTGTGAATTTTAAAGCCCAATATACTATATGTGCTGATAAAGATTTAGGACTCCTGTAAGATGATTAGACTGCATGTCGTGTCACGGTGTACAGTTGTTTCAACGGCGCAGCAAAGGAAAGCGTAAATGCACGTGTGATATAAGTCAAGTCATATTACACATCGAGATTGGGCCATTTGTCAAATAAAACGTAATCAGAATGAACCATGAAACAAAAAGCTTTAAACCTACTTACTCAAGTATTTTACTTGTACCAGGAGGCAACCTCCGGTTCTGCAGAGTGAAGCCAATTACGGAAATGTGTTAGAAGTCTATGCTTCATGTGTTAAAGCTGCATTCTCTCTTCTGACAACCAGGGGGCGACTCCTCTGGTTGTATAGAAGTATATGATTCATGTGTTAAAGCTGCATTCTCTCTCCTGACCACCAGGGGGCGACTCCTCTGGTTGTATAGAAGTCTATGCTTCATATGTTGAAGCTGCATTCTCTCTACGGACCACCAGGGGGTGACTCCTCTGGTTGTATAGAAGTCTATGAGAAAATGACTCTACCAGAGATGTACACAGCGTCACTCCTTCTCAGTCCAGATATGGTCATTGGCTGCAAGAGCCAATGGATGACGTCATGATGACTACGTCCACTTCTAATATACAGTCTAGGTTTTTATCACGGTGTCTTCGTTCTACATAGGCATGTTGTGGCTTTTTGTGGCGAAGGTTCCAGAATGAGAGAAATAATGAAGTCACAACAATATTGCCAGGTATCGGTATCCACTAAAATGTGTAATAAATATAAAATAATATAAATAATATACAGTACTGTGTACAATATAGGCGACTTTTAATTTAAGTACATGATGCACGTACTGTGTGTTTATTGCACATTGTTGTATTGCTACTTTTACAAGCAGACAAAATTTAAATCTATACTGCACATTTAATTCCAGGGTGGAAGCGGAGCGCTTTAGTGCTGATACACATGAATCCAACAAAAAAACAAGAGAAAAATGCCAGAGAAAAAACAAATATTCTCTCAATGCAGTCTGGTGCAGTATTCCAGGAAAAAAAGCTTTTGATTTGGCCGTTTGAACGAACTGATATTTCATGGCATGAGCATATTTCATAAGCAGGTCGGATAGTAACTGATCTGAGTATCCAGTTATTGTTGTTTTAAATAATTCCTTTAAATGAAAGAAATATGATGTGACCGGTTCTCAAACGAACAGATGGGTCAGCGCATGCGAAAAGGTTGCGGATTACATTCTCCCTCTCCCACCTACACACACACACACACAAAAAGCGAGCCTGCTTTTGCACTCATACCTAGCTCCTGCTAGGTATGAAATAATGATGGCACAATATGTGTGCCGAAGCTCCGCGGGGGCATATGTTGAGTCAGACGGGCCCGAGCGAGATCACCTGTCCGGCCGGAGGGGTCGTCAGGGGCCGTCTGGAGCCCCCGCTAATGATAAACCCTCCAACATACTGACTGTCAGCTCACGGCGGGCGGGGGGTGGGTGGACTTTCTCCCAGGCGGCAGATCCACGGCGGCAGACTGAAGGCCCTCTGAGCCAATGGCGTCGGGGCTGTGTGAAACCAGCGCCATCCTAGGTCTGGGGGCAGGTGGGTGGAGCCCTGGCAGAGCCGGGGGTCGGGTCACCTTGCCAGCAGCGCTCTACGTTGCGCTTTAATGAAGGCAGAGGGAAACTTTTGGCTGGAGGTGTTTTGTGTGAAATCATGTCACATTTTTTTATATTTTTTTTCTCCAAAAGAGGTGAGAGGAGGCGGCAGATTGCTTCTGACTTCTCCAGCAGATGTTTGGAAATGGTGCTAACGTTGTGGGATTATGTCTGTGGGTGAACAAGCAGCGGGGAACTCATGATATCAGTGAGTTAATTACGGGTGAAATGTGCCTTTTACATGAAATACATAAAACATGTTGTTTTGTAAAACATATGTTTCATGTATTTGACACATGTTTATGTGTACTGTTGGTCCACACTGCAGTACGCTACGAGCTAACATGCTAACGCGACTGCCCGCATCGTGAGAGGCGTAAAATTATGGTTTGAATTACTGGAATCCAGGAGGTCATATGATTACAAAGTGCGTAGTTAGTGTGAAGCCTCATGTTTATGTCGCCACCTCCGGTTATGCAGAGTGAAGTCTATGCTTCATGTGTTAAAGTTCTCTACTGACCACCAGGGGGCGACTCCACTGTTGTATAGAAGTCTGAGAAAATTACTCTACTTATCTTGATTTATTCCCTCAGTAAACATTGTAAACATGAGTTCATGGTTTCAATTCTTCTACAATACAGCATGATGTTCATTTAGTAAAGTATGGTGCATTAAGAGTCAAACAGACCATAAAGCAGGGGATGCTTTAGGAGGGGTCTACAATGTGATTGACAGGTCTCACCAGAGACTTCTCTCTGTCCTCCGCTGTCCAAATATGGTCATTTCTGTTCACCGGTTGCAAAAAACAAGGTTGTAGCGGTCAAGGTGAAGAACTTCAGGCTTCATAACATCAGTCCACAAACCAACAGGTGACGTCACAAAGACTACGTCCATTCTCATTTACGGTCTCAGGTGTAGCTATGGTAATCCTTAAATCCTGCTGTTAATCTACAACTCTACGAACCCCAGTTCCATTTCATTTTGAATTAGTTTTGAGGTTAATTTTTCTAAAACTAGAAACACTGGTGTTTTTAATTATATATTAGCCTGTTGTCCTGCCTCAATCTCCATCTTCTCCATCCCCCTGGAGCCTCTTCGTGGAGCCTCCACTTCCCGGTTGGCCCCTAATCCAGCCCGTACTGCAGACCCCTAAAACAGAAAAAAGGCCTGAATACAACCTCAGCTGCTGCGCTCACTGGGGCGAAAGAAAACACAGCCCTCCCACACGGCCGATGCCACTTCTCTCTCTCTCTCTCTGTGGCTGGCATCGTTTAACATTACAATATTTTGCCGGTGTTTGCCCACGGATGATGAGGCTCTCATTGCTATGCATGTGCCAGATGAATCATAAACCTATACCATATGCCATCGCAATTTGCTGATGGGCCCAAGCTGTTTTGGAGGATATAAAATCCTGGGATTAGGGAGGCTTGATCCTCAGTGAATGAAGGGAGTGAAGGGCAGGGAGAGAGTGAAAGGGGGCGGAGGGGATGGCCTCTTTCTGCTTTTCTATTGGTCAACAGGTCAGTGGCGGTGGACAAGGTATAGGCTGCCGATGGAAACCTCCCAAATCCAGCGAGGCCCGCGAAGGCATTAGCTCAACCTGCTGGTTTTTGTGAACGCAAACAAACAATCACAAAGACGACAACATGTTTGTCACCTCGTCCCCGGCGCCGTATGGCGGTAATTGAAGTTGCTGTCGGAAAACAAAAGGGGACAAAAGCCCCTTTGGGGGAATTACCGTTGTTATCGTCCTCCAATCTGAAATCGAGAGTATTGCATTCGTGTTGGAGCTAAAGCTCTTATTTTAAACTGAGGAATTCCTCAAATGCAGGTTTTTGATTGTTAACCAAAAAAACTGGTATTAACAGCTTAGTTTGCATTAGTGAGAGGAAATGTTTTTTGTTTTTTTCATCACACAATGCCTGAAATATTTCTCAAAAAGGTCTGTATTGTGGTGGTTCCCATGAACTGTTATAAAGTATTTGTTGTTGTTGAAGGCTTTTCTAACGTAGGAAATAAGTTGTTATCTTCTAATCTCTGTAATATAGGGTTGTTTTCTTCTAACTTTAAATGACAAACTTAGCAAAATTGGGTATTTTTTTTTGTGTTGACCTAAACAGGGAACAATGGAACCAACAAGTTCTATTGTTCCAACTTGCAGAATCATTTTTAACAAATTACCACCAAAACTGAACCAAAACGCCAGATTTACTGTTTAAAATCTGGTGATTTATAAAGACGCAAATTTGTGATGGTTTTGTTGAAAATCTTGGTCTGCTGGGAAAGTTTTTGGGGGCCTTTAATGATGAAAAGCAAAACCTTTGACAGCATTGTCTTAGTGCCAGCGTGTCTGTTAGCAGGCCTGTTGACCAATACTGGAGCTGCAACAGGTGGACTTGTTATTTGTGTCTTGTGTAATAAGTGTGGACATATTCTTTAATCATATACTTGTATCTGGCTCCTCAGAAACAATCTTTCTCTGTCTTTAAAGTAGCTCAAATCCACATTCAGAGCATTAATATGTAGGAGTGGTCAGTAAATCAACGTGCATTATCTCGTAGTGTCACTTCCATATTTTATTTTATTGCATAACATCAACAGAAAAATAAATGAAACTCATCTCAAACAGAAAAACTCGCTTTGTCTCGAAATGCGGTTGAAAAATAGTTTGCCCTTCCGCTCTCTATCCAAACTCAGGTGACGTCTACATATAGAGTTAACGCGCCCTGACATCATCATTGCATCATCGTCATCATAATCATTTCAGCAATATCATGTCAACATGATCAACAGTATTTCATTATGATCAGCATAATTTGATTATAATTTACTCACATGGATAAGATATGGTATGGGAGGTAAAACACAAATCACTGTAATGGCTTCAATAATATATATCATCTATGTAAAGACACAGAGAAGTAATGTGTGATGAAGTCATTCTCCTTCTCTGCTTCCCTCATTTTTATTTGGCAACAGCTGTTCTGTGTTGCACTTGTCCTTTAAATTAAGTTACATTGTGACTGTTAAAGTGTGAACGTTCATAAATTCAGTGTTGATCTCTTGGAGGCCAGAAGGAAACAACAGGCCCTCTGTTTACTCATCACGCCGGTGTGAAAGGTCAAAAACAAAATATCGATAAACAAGTAAAGAGGCTTAATTCATTTTTTTTATTAAAATCAATATTTGGCTAACGGACTAAGAATTCATGTCACGTTTCTTCACATCGGAGCAAAGCTCGAGGATTATGTTTCACATCAGCAGCCGAGCCAGTTTAACTTTCTATTTAACTTTACTGCACTTTCTAAAGGTCACCCGAACTTAAACCTTTTATACTTTTTAAAGGTTTTAATGTATCATTTCTTAAGTAATTGTGCAATAGACTTGGGAGCACCGGCGAGGAGAGACTGCGCTAACCGCCATAACTCAAACTAACAGCATGTATAAGCGATTACCTCGTACTTTTTAATTGAGTGGGTTCAGAGAAGCTCTAACTTCCCAGTTTTACGAGTCGGGGGGGGGGGGGGGGGGGGGTTTTAACGGCTCGGCCGCAGTAATTCGATAATCATTTTCATTTGCTAGAATGCTGGCGATCAATCTGACAGATGACTTCATCAATCCTTACTATGCAGTCTTATAGGCTGGAGTGTGAGTTGGAGAGGCCATGAATCGTCTCTTTATGAATCACATTTCCACTGAAAGTTGATTAGTTGAGCTATTGCAGTGGGGAAATTCAGCCGCACTTGATATTCATTAAGATAAGGTGTTACTGCCAGCGTTACATGCTTTGTGACAATAACTTTTCTCCATTTGCATGAAAATGGGCTTCCGAAATTTTTTAAATGGCAAAAATACAGTCTAGTCCATTGTGGCGCCGTTGTTTGGCAGCGAGGAGGAGTGGAGTGATTTATTCATGAGGCTGGCAGGATGCTGGGTGCCGCCATCTGAAGTGTGTGCTGAAGGAAGGGCGCAGTCTGCATTTAGGAAGAATCAAGTCCAATTTTCGCATTTAAAATCAAAATGTTTTTGCTGATCCTCAAATCCTCGTAAAGTACCTCGAAATCAAACGAGGTCACATGTGCAGATTAATCGAGCGAAACATTTTTCCAAGCCCCCCCATACAAATCACGCCGTTGATCCCAGATTGATCGTGTACGACACATACGAGACGAGTCCCTCTCTAACCCCGTTGTTTTGCTGTAGCGCCTGCCGTGTGTTCAAACAATCGGTCAGTGAATCATATTTGTACCATCCTATTAATAATTGAGATTATCCTCCTCATGATTATCCTGTTTTTGCAGAATAACTCTGCAGACCGGCAGATTATGAGGGAATAGTTGCAGAGGATTTACGAGGTTTGCCTGTAAATGTAGGTGAAAAAAAAAAGATTTTGCAGATTATTCAGCTTTAATCACCAATTTAGATTAAGAAATAATCAACAAAATGCATGTTTTTTTTGTTTTTTTCTTGACCAAGTTTGAAGACTTTCTCAAGATAAATGTATCAACTGACTAACATGGCCCCACATGGCCCCGCCTCCTACCCTCTTCTCTTATTGAAGAGAACACTAAAGTGTGACCTCAAAACAACGGTTCCTTTGATATCCACGAAAAGTGTGTGTGCGTTTTACTACGAAAGCCTGCAACATGTTTCAATTTCCCCTCTTTACATGCATTCAGTTTATTGCCACTACTAGGTTTAGGAAAAGATTGTGAACTTCTTCCTTAAGTTTAGGAAAAGAAAAAAAGTATTTCCTGATTCTTCCTAAACCCAACAAAGTATTTAACATACTTTGTTGGGTTTAGGAAGAATCAGGAAATACTTTTTTACGTCTAGGAAAAGATCGTGGAAAATACTTTGTTAGGTTGAGGAAAAGATATTGTAGTTACTAAATTACGTAAATGACCTGAGAAAAACACCAGCATTGACTTCTTAGTGGTCTCCAGGGCCTATCATCTGTGTTTGTTGAATCCATCCAATAAATCTACGAATTTACATCACATGCTTTTACACAATTATAGCCACAGATGCTTGATGAGACAACACAGAACCAGTAGAAGTGAATATTTAAGATCAATTTACACAGAGAATGCATCCAGAAGTATGTTGTTTTCTATTCATTGAATGCATTTACCAAAGCCGCTCGCCCCTTCATACACAAATCCCAATCAATAAAAGGTATTTAATGGTTTTCCCTCCTCTAGTCTACAACCGGCTTCCACCTGACGGTCTCAACCCCAGTGAATATTCTCCTCTGCGTATATATTACAGTCCGCTTCTCCTCCTCATTGACTCACTCTTCTATCAAACCATTTTTTGGACAATTGGTCGGGACAGCCTCAATCATCTCACCGGCCCGGGCGGAGGAAAGAGGATGACATTAAGACAAAGTGAGAGTGCCCCTCCTCCCTCAGGGGGGTCCGAACGGCTCTGCTGTGAATAAATCCATCTCCGGCTCTCGATCCTGTTGACGTCTTCTCACCTGGGGGAGGTCGACCTCATCCACACCACTCGCCACTCACCACTCGCTCCACTACCACGCCTTCAGACGCTCGTCTCTTCTGGAGAGAAACACGCCACTGATATGAAGCTTGCAGACGTCAGCACTCGTTATCACAATCAGGTCTCAAATCCTCACAAACAAGGACCACCCTCCTCCTATGTTTCTATTTCCTGTAAAACTGCTTCGTTGCTTTACGTTTCAGAACCGTAAAATCAAAACCATTAATTACAGCTTTACTGATCTGATCACACACACGCTGCTGGTCGGGATGAGGATCTAGAATTACGCCTCTAACGTGGCAAAAAAAGAAGAAGAATAAAGACATTAACAGTGTCTTACTGTAGCTTTTTTCAGCAAATTACAGACTTAGTGGTACTTCTGAATCCAGCTCAAACAAGCAACAATTTACTCAGTTGCCCAAACATTTGGATTAGTTGTTAAGCCACCAAGAAAATAACATTTATTATTTATTCTCAGATAAGATTAAAAAAAGACTTCAGATTTCTGCGTCTTCAGCCATCTTTAGTTAAGTGAGAATAAAAGACAATTAATTAAGAAAAGGGATATATTTGTATTATTCTTGTATGTAAACAAATAGTCTATTTGAGCAGCAATATGAAAAATTCAAAAATCTTAAAAAATAAATACATTTTCAGCTAAACAATTAGCTGAGTGATGACATTTCATTGATTAACCTGTTCTTCTGATTAAACTACAGGGGACATCGAAGAAAACTGATAATTGTGCCGATTGATTGTTCTACTTGTTGGTCACATGTTGTGATGCTGTTTCCTGAATGTAGGATTTAACACACACATGTTCTGCCTGAAGGGGATTAAAGCCAATAAGAACGATGAAAGTCTTGATTGCATTAAGAAGTAGTCTGAACCCCTCAAGAGAGTTCAGCCAGGGCTGCATGGAGGTCAGAGGTGTCTCTTTGGGGAATAAACGCTAAACATGTGGTCCGCACTGACAACACATGCGTTCTCATTTGCTGTGTACGCACCATAATAATCCCGCATAGAGATATTGTTGTAATCTCCGATAGCGTGACCAAACTTTACATGACCTCCACATTTACACTGGAGGATCAGTGGCTATCGGGTCACCGATGTTGTGGAGAGGGACCCGAAATGACAATCTGCTTCACGGCTTAGTTTCTTGAGGCGGCGAGCGGAAATCACGCGAGGGCGACTGAGCAGTTTATTCTGTTTCTCGTATGTTCTTAATACCGTGATATGCCTGAAAAACAGACATGAATCATCTTCTCGTATTTGGAAACTTGACGAGATTCAAAATAAGTAAAAGAGCAACTCGTCATGCGGCTTTTGTGAATTTATAAATGTATACATTCTTGTATGATAAATTATGCTAACTGCATCATAGTTTGGAAATACAAAGTAAGTACCAATAATAAGTGGAAATACATGTTGTTATGACTCAATATAATTCAACAGCACCACAAACTTCAACCTCTAAAATGACCATGAAATTGAATCACACCTTTCGCAGACAATTTAAACAAAACATATTATTATGACCTTCATAAAAGTGCATTTTATTGCAGGGCTGCTGTATTGGTTCAACGTATTCTCACACAACATGTTATGTAACGAGAAGTCAATTTTAATAACCACTGAAGTGGCGTTACTCTATATAATGAGGCACCATTGGTGAAAAATCCTTTATACTACATCAGTTAGCAGCGTGTCCCTATTACAACGATTTGTGTGATATCTTACCAAAAGTATTTTTTTTGTGCCCCCCCCCTCCTTTTCATTTAAATACTTTATACGACTTGTTAATGGATTACATTCAATTTCCTTTCGTGGGATATCTACAGATTCCAGTGCATTCATTTTTCCCGTTTAGGTGTAGCAGAAAACGCTGCGTGAGAACAGCTTGCTTTCATTCGCCGATTTCTGCAACGCTCGCCAACATGTGAATATGTGGGCGTACCAGCATTTTTTTTAAATTTTCCCCATGTTCATAATGAAGGAGCATGTCAGCCAGTGCAACAGTTTTTTGGACAGCAGTGGAGCTCAATGACACACACACACACACACACACACACAAATGTGTCCTTTTAATTATGACACAAAATCAAATTACCTAGAATATATACATCTTTACGCTGTTGGCTGAAACATGTTTTACAGTAATGGGCATTAAAAGCAAGTCTTAATGTTGATGCTTCAGAGACTTCTCTGTTGCTCACGGTTACATGAAGCCTGAGGGACTGACCAAATTGAACTTTTTCTTCTTTAATCAAATGTCACAACTGGGGGGGGGTCAATTCATTTAAACTAAATATAATTAATAAATTATGAGTAGAACAAGGCAACGCTAGCTTTTGTGGAAACAGAAATCTTTGAGCGTGCATGTATGAGCGAGTACATATAGATAATGAAGGACATAAATATAGAAATGAAACACCTCAAGCTCCTATCGGATGAGTCCTCAGACGTCTTATGTCTTAAAGGCCGTGCACATTAATTAGAAACCTCACTCAGAGGGCTCGGTAACACGCCTAGTATTAACCGGCGTGTCATTAATAAGGATGGGAGACTGACATGTGAAGGTCTCACATTGTGACTAATTGAAAAGGCATCAATCATCCGCGGCCATTTCACTTGCCTCAGCACCTGCTGCTGCATGGAGGAGGGTCACACTTTGAACAGGATCGAGACGACTTAATCTAGATAGATTAGCGCCGCAGACCGAGCCGGGAGGACGTCAACCTCATCCAACCGACTTCATCATGAATATGATAAAATCATAAAGTGTCGTTTTGCTCCCAAATATCCAGACGAGTTATCCAGCTTTAAACAGCATAAAAAAGCGCCTGGTTGTCAGTCGATATTCAAACAGTGAAGTGTTTGCCATTTTCATACCGTTACCACAGCTTGTAATGCGTCATCTTTTGTTTATTGAGCATCGTTGATGAGGTCCATGTCTCTGTAGGTTTTAGGGACATTCAACTAAGAATTTAGATTCAGCATCACGTACAATGCATTTAACAATTAGAACATACATTATAGATTAGCAGGCTGCACGGTGGTCTAGTGGCTATCACTGTCGCCTCACAGCCAGAGGCCCCGGTTTCGGATCCCGGTCTGGCAGGGATCTATGTGGAGTTTGCATGTTCTCCCTATGTCAGTGTGGGTTCCCTGCGGGTTCTCCGGCTTCCTCCCACGGTCCAAAGACATGCAGCTCAGGTTAATTGGACTCTAAATTGCCCGTAGGTGTGAATTTGAGCGTTGTCTGTCCAGTGTGAACCTGCCTTCGCCCAATGTCAGCTGGGATCGGCTCCAGTGCCCCACGACCCTAAAAAGGATCAGTGGTTCGGAGAATGGAATTATAGAGTAACAGCGTTGTGTGCAACTAATACTAAAGTGTCATCAGAAACGTAAGAAAGCCTCTCTGACGACGGAGCCGTCATGTAATATGGAGAAGTTTTGGGAAATAAAGTAAGAGGGCGAACGGCTCCAGAGACCGGATGGAGGATCATCAATAACCCACCGCCCTTTTCCATACTTGTCATCTATATTTCATCCTCGCGTCCCAGCGGCTCGGGCTCGGCCGCCGCCGAGGCTGTGGACTAAACAGATGTTTGGAATGGCAGATGAACACGACTTAGGCCTCACATATGCTGCACAATCAGGAGTCGGGAGTGATTTATTCATACCAGTGAATAATGTAAACACACTTTTTTTGGGTTCGGGTGTGTGTGAGCGACTCAGTTCAGCTCACGACAAGCTGATGTTGGTGTCACAGGAAATATCAATCACGCTGCACTGTGGGCTTAACTCTGCATGATTGTACTGATGCAGACAATTCCCTTTTTAGCCATTCAAGTTAAATCTCTTCTCACCGCATGCTTTCTAACCTTTAAAAAAAAAGCGTCATCCGCTACCGCCCTCCCGATGTGGACTTTCTCGCTCTTTATGCACCCTGAGTTGTTCTGACAGTCTAATAATGGCGCGGATAGACTCACAGTGGATTGTGAGTTGAAAGGCGCTAAAGGTTGCCTCGTGGTTACCACTGTGTTTGTCGAGTTGGGAGTGAGGACGAGCCGTGAAGAAGCCAGATGCTGCGTACGTTGTCCATAAACTAGCAAGATAGATAGGTAGATACAGCCAGGGGATAGAGGAGATCGGCCACTTTATTAGGTACACCTTGCTAGTACTGGGTTGGACCCCTTTGGCCTTCAGAACTGCTTTAATTCTCCTTGTGGAGTGCATGTGTAAAAGTATGTGTATGTGGCAAGCTATATATGGATGCTGTGCGGGTGTGTATGTGCATGTAGCTCGTTATGTATATGTAGATATTTTGTCAGTGTAGATGTGCATGTATGTAAAGGTTAGCGTTTATGCTCGCTACTAGCTAAACTATTGATGCTAATATTACTGTTTTGATCATTTACTATTTATTTGATTTTATTATGTTTATTCTGTTAAATAAAATGTAAAAAAGGTGTTGAAAACATTCCTCACAGATTTTGTGTCCACATTGACATGATAGCATCACGCTGAACAACGGAGTGTGTTTGCAGCTGAGAAACATCGAGACGGATTTAGTCATTTGCACTTAAAGCCTGGTTCGAGCAAGGTGTACCTATTAAAGTGACTGTTTAATATTCATATATAGATACACACCTACATATTCTTTAACTTCCATTTGCCAGTCTATTTCTGCACAGGGAGTCAAATTCCTGGTCCATGGTTCACGTATGCCTGCGTGTCACCAGAAATCCTTCTCGGACGTAATCGGCACTGAATAAGTTAATTGCCTGCCCTCCATCTAGTTAAGAAGATTGGTCATTTCAGAGATCTAATTCACCGTCGCAGTGTGATTGTAATGACAGCTCTCTGTAAGAATCATTTCATCTGCCTACATTACTCGGAGGACGGGATTAATGAAGCGCAGCGTCCCTCACATTCCTCCTCCGCTCGCCGCTCTCATTCGCAGATATCCCGATCCGCTGACATTTACTTAAGTTTGGGCTAATGTATTAATTCCAAAAGATAATTATTCAATAGACTTTTGTCACTGTTGATAAAGCTCAGCATCACCCTGTGCGATCTCTGCCCCGAGAGGCTCGATCTGACTTTGCCAGATGGGGAACCGGCTCCGACAGCCGTCCACAACCTTTTTCGCACCAAGGACTGATTTGGTAAAGACAATATTTTTACGGAACGGCCTTCAAGGTGTGGGGATAAATATGACGAAATAAAATGATTCGACTGGCATGAAAACAAATACAAAGTACATACAAAATACAACTCACCATTACACTGAATTATCGGCATATTCTGCCGAGCGGGCGTGTGAGAATAAACTGTAGCGATAAACCCGTATTTTAAGCAGGACTGATATTGTCTTTTAAATGTAGCTTTCTTTTTCTTGTAAGTCGTAGGCTCTTCTTCTTCTGCCTCGTATTTGGGACTTTTCCCCTCTCCAAAGGAGATTGTGTTATACACATTGTTGCTACCTTGTGGGCTTAATTTTTGGGGGAACGTATCACGTGACCAAGATGAGCATCTTGTCAAATAAAACATCTTTCCGACCTTGATAATTAATGAAATGTCTTTTTAATTCATTCTTCCTGTGCGGCCCGGTACCAAAGGACCCACAGACCGGTACGGGTCCGCAGCCCGGTGGTTTGGGGCCGCTGCTCACAGACACACAGTTTACAGCTCCCATTGATACACCTTTGACATACTGGGCAGTTTATAGACACACAATGAAATATGGATTGACATGCAGTCAAAATATTTGGCTTTTTGCAACCAATGAAGTGACCGTATTTGGACCTTAAGCAGTGTTTCCACTGAGCACTAAGTTTGATAAAGGTTGCATGACTATAAAGTAGCAGATACCTCCATTGATATGGCTGCCAGAGAAAGAGTAATTGAGCTAATTGAGCTGGAAATGCTTTCACCTGAAATTCCACTTTTTAAACCCTAAATCAGAAAATTTGCCTCTGGTATTGTTTTGTATGTTTGACCCATTAGATATTTTAAATAAGCTGTGTCAAAGTAAAGAACTCTTTGGATGGCAGTGAACATACCAGTTTTCTCAAGACAGAAACGCTACACCTCCTGCTAAAAGTGAGCGGAACCTTAATGCGTGGAAAAAACGACATTTTTCGGAGATTATGGAATTTGCCGTCTTGAATGGGCCTTGGGGGTCATCTGTCAAAAACACACTCCACCTTTCAGCATGTCGGATTACCAAAACATCTGGTTGAGCTCAACTCCACCATAGCTGCTCAAATGGGATCCATATGCTGTTGACTTTCTATTTTTCATTGTCAGCAGCGTGGCATATCCCCCAGGGAGCTGTAACGCAACAGGTGTGTGGGTGAGTCGGAGGAATAACTTGGCAGAGGTTTCTGTTTCCCTTTCAAAGTGTGATAAGATGGTATTGTCGAAGCTGAAATACTCCAGGAGCCTAAAACTCCCACTGAGAATGAAACAGCTGATGAGAAACATAACCTTTATTATATCTGGTCTATGATATAATGTAATGGTACGTGAATCATGAAATGACAGTACCCAGATGTTTGGTGATATATTGTTGTTTTTCTTTGTTATCCCTCTAGGGGTCATAATTCAATCATCCAGATAAGCAGAGGATCATTACGAGTAACAGTTGAAAGTCAACGTATGTGTTTATGTGGCTATTTAGCAATATTGTCGATGGATTTTCAGTCCTAATCTTGACATTTTAGTGTAAAGTATTTTAATTCATACTGTGTTATGAATATAGTAAGTAAAATTGTAAGATGACCTGGACAAATCATTTGATTTGCTTTTAGCTTGCACAAAAGAATGTTAAAGAAACGCATTGTTTAACCGCACCGTAAACACATTTAAGAAGGGTGCATTCAACCACAGACTGTGTGTAAGAAGTGGATGTAATCATGGTGACGTCACCCGTTGGTTTGTGGACTGATGTTTTGGAGCTCGGAGTTTTCTGATTTCGCCGTCACCATCTTGGATTCCGGTCATTGCCATGTTAGCTTTTTGGCAACCAATGAACACAGGTTGCCATATTTGGAATGTGGAGGAGTGAGGTAGAGACGCGTATATGGCTGTGATAGGGTAGCGACCTGTCAATCACAGTAAGCCCCGCCCCTAAAGCATACCCTGCTTTATGGTCTGTTTGACTTTGTTTGAACATTTATGCTGTATAGAAGAAGACTTGAAACTATAGATTGAGACATAAGTTCATGTTTACTGAGGGAATAAATCAAGAGAGAAGAAGAGTCATTTTCTCATAGATAAGAGGAGTCACCCCCTGGTGGTCAGAAGAGAGAATTCAGCTTTAACACATGAAGCATAGACTTCTATACAACCAGATGAGTCGCCCCCTGGTGGTCAGTAAGTCTAAATTGATTTGATATCAATTACTCCTGTGTATCCGTTCTGCATAACGGATACACAGACGGCCTTCGACCGTCTGCTTCTTGCTGTCCACCGTATGACGAAGATCAGTGCAAACGATTTTTCATTTAGACTTGAGATGGAAACACGCAAGAGCTGCAGTGACATCAGGAGGTCTGTGGTAACATCAGAGGTGACAACCAGGAATCAGAGAGGCTGTCGAAGCGCCTGGACCATCCTTCAACCGCACAATAGATGCTGCGTCAAAAATCCCTCTTCATGCTCCAAAACAAAGACTCTGAACATCAAATCTTTTCCGTTTGCGTGTCAGCCCCTTCACCACACAACACAAATAGAAAGCAGCAGGAGTGGAACGAAGCCCGGAGAAGAGAAGAGCACATCACAGCGGCTCGTTGTCATCCACCCAGCAAAGACGACATCACAGCGGTGCACACACACATCAGTCGGGTTGTGTGTGTCCGAGGCCATCTTGCAGATGTCTTTGTTGTGTCCTCTCTCTCTCTCTCTCTCTCTCTCTCTCTGGGCCGAGCTGGCCACTGTGTGTGTGTGTGTGTGTGTGTGTGTGTGTGTGTGATGGATACCAGGAGACACGGGGGGGCCGGCTGTGATATTTCAGCAGCTGTTTCCTTTATGCAGCTGCACTGCCACAGACAGGACACTTCAAATCATGCTCATCGCGGCCACCACGGTGCGTGCGTGGCAGTCCGAAGGGATCTGGTGCCCGACGTCTGCAGTGAGACACAACAGAGAGTCGAGGGGCACCCTACATCTATCACCTCGGATATTATCAGCACAGAGGAAACACAGGTCTACTATGTGTGTGGGAAGAGCCGGGGTACTGGCTCTGTTGACACGGATGCTTTTATTCCACACGCATCCGGAGTAAAAGCATCAAAACGGCCTCCTAAAACCACCTCAGTGGGAACAAAGCGACCCGTTCCGACAGAAAGGTCCTTCTGGTGTAAACATGCCATGATATGTTCAAAAGATTGAAGTTTGACATGTTCATTTCTTTTAGTTTACTTACAGTTCTAAGATTATCTACGTCGGATACGTTTGTTGAATGTCAAAATATTTTGCATGAATACATTTTGTCAGCGTGGTAAGGTAGTTTCGATGGGCTTCAAGCTAATATTCGCTTTTCATTCGGTTCAATTGCATTTATTTATTCTCCCATCAACACATTACCATGTGGCTAACTTTGTGAAATGTATTGGCTCGGGTTGAGGCAACAAGCTACTTGGTTGAGGTTAAAAAAAACAAAAAAACTAAAACAATGTAACAATCTTAAATTGAATAAGAACTAAGTAGCAAGTGTAAAGTCAACGTTTACTTTTGGATTCACACGGACAGCGGTCACCCGGGTGAAAGTCCGTTAATCTGTCAGGTGCCTAATACTCGTGTACCGTTATTTTTCCAAAAGTTTTCCCAGTTGCCTAAGTGTATCCATAAATTACTGAATATTTGCATCAGATCAATCAAACTTGAGCCGGGGGAAACATTCAGCTTGTCTGTAAGTGTATTTGTGATGCACGGGCCGGCAGTCGAGTCCCAACGCCAACACCCCGGCTACGACTCCACAACCATCTTTTTATTTCCTCTTTATTTTTCATTGAAAGCTGAAACCACATTGGTGTGCCCATGAAAAAAACAGATTTCACCCTTGTCTACTTCGGGGGAAAAAGATCCAATGAGGCAGAAAGACACATCAAGAGTGAGGAAAGAGAGAGAGAGAGAGAGAGAGAGAGAGAGAGAGAGAGAGAGAGAGGGGGAAACAACACACACAGCGTGTCCTTTGAGCCGGTGTCACCCTGCTGGGCGGAGTTTGACATTCAGACCATGCGACAAGGCTCGACCCAGGGTGGACGGCCCCCCTGCAATATTAACTCTCATTTGGAGAGCAGCTGTGGCTAAGAGCATGAAACATTGAAGGAAACAGCTGCCATGGATCCAGTGCCATCGCACCACCTCTCGCACTGTCTATTAAAGCGCCCGGCCCACTTTTCCCTCAAGCCTGCATGGAGAAAGAAAAAAAAGCACACAAACTGGCTCTTATTCCTCATGTAATTTCCCTTTGGACCGCCGTCTCTGGGCGACTTAGCCTGTCTGTGTGAGAAGGGAATGGCCTGGGAGATGTCACCAACATCTGGACGAAGGAAAAGTGCTTTCAAGGCCTCTCTGTCTTGCTGTTTGGTAGTGTGTGTGTGTGTGTGTGTGTGTGTGTGTGTGCGTGTGTGTGTGTGTGTGTGTGTTTGGATGCAAGGAAATGACACAGAAAGCGTTATTTAAGGGGCGAATAAAGGCTACAGACAGTGATGTGTTGTGTACTGAACGTTGAAACCGTTAACTGGTGGAAAGAAAAGAGGCAAACATACTGTATACTGTTTGCCGTTGAGATTTTATACCCAGACGGCCGACAGTTAAAAGCACATGAAAAGGTTGTAAAAGTTGTTAAAAAAAACACTTTGTTAGGCTTAGCAAACGATTGGGTTTGGGGTTAAAATAAATATGTTTGTCACTAACAAAACCAAAACTGTTCTTGTTACATATCTTGTGTTTGTTGAAGGGATAGTTCACCCCAACATCTAAACATGTCCGTCTTACGTGTAGTGCTGTTTATCAATCCAGGTGGATTTGGTTTGACACGTCTTAAGCTTCAGTAGTAGTAAAGTCAGAAGTAGTACTCCTCTGGCCCTATATAATATGTATATATATATATATTCAATACATCATGATGTTCATTTAGTAAATGATGGTCCATTTAGAGTCAAACAGACCATAAAGCAGGGTATGCTTTAGGGGCGGGTCTACATTACAATGTGATTGACAGGTCGCTACCACAGCGTCGTCCGTGTCTTCGTCTTACAACTTCCTTACAACCCTTTCACAGTGTGTTTTCACTTGATGAAAGTTTATTATACATTTTCTGTCACCTCATCGTTTTGTTGTACTCTCTTGTCACCACAAGTTGCAACAACAACAAAAATAAAAATAACAAGATGGCAACGGCCAAAAATGACGAACTAGAGGCTTCAAAACAGCCGTCCACAAACCAATCGGCGACGTCATGACTTCCTACATACAGTCTCCCAACCAGTCGTTATCCCCCACCATGCATTGCTTCAAAGCTATCACCTCCCGCCGGCCTGTTCTTCCTGAATCGCTCTGAACGCTACAGCGACTCTGCTTCCATTTTACAATCCGCCGTCCCTAAGACACACTGTCTCCTAACAGACCCTCTCGCCTCGTCGAGGAGCTCCTCGGGGATGCAAGCTATTTTACTTTAGCTTCAGGAGGGGCGGGAGCATTAGAAAGGTTGTCGGTGACTCCTACTGACAGGCTGAGAGTATAAGTGTGCATGGGACTGAACCCAAAGGTCCCCCCCACCGCCCGCCCGGCGTCCTCCTCGTACCCGTACGAGCTCCCATCGTCGGCGGTGTGTGTCAGAGACTGATTCAAAGGCAAGTGGCTTTGAATAATTGATTGGTCAGGTTGGCGCTGCTGTGGATTATAAAGCATGTGAACACTCGCCGATCTCTCCAGCCGTAGAGCTCAAGACACAAAGCGTCTCTCACAGATTCGGCGTGCTCAGAACATGAATAACTTTAATCCTCCCGGCAGAGCCGCCGCAAAACAATGTAAAATGAGGACCCCGACTCTTCACCAGCAATGTGGACAATTAAGCAGTTATTAATTATTCAAAGAGCGGAAATAATGGATCGGCAAGGTTGAAGTGGTCGCGAATTGCGATGGCATGGGCAGCACCGCGTTCACGGCGGGCAATTAGCAACAGGGGTAATTACACTTACAACCAATTTGTAATACCGCCGTCTCTTAATGCCACATGTAGTATCACGCCCTCAATAGATTATTCTTTTATTTTATTTCCTGGTTAAAAAGGAGCTGCGACGACGGCTCTGCTGACAGCAGGAGAATGTACGAAAATAGTGTAAATGTAAATACATTTATAAAATAAGGAGTAATAGTAATAATAGCCAGCGTCACACGCACCACAGATTTGTTCACAACAATACTTTTACAGTATATTATATACATCATATATACTTTTTGTTTGCACCGTGAATAAAAATATGAACCAATCATGAAGACCCCGTATCGGAACCGAGACAATAAACTTTATTACTCCTTTCGCGCAGACAAAAACCCAGCCCTTCCACTGTCACCTTTCACAATAAAAGGCCCTGGATATACTGTATTATATATTCCCACGCTAATATTTTTCATTTATGTGTCATTTATTTGTCGTGCCCTCGGTACACTGTAAAACATCACAGCCCTGTTTAGTTATGTCCACTTACTTCTTCTCTTTAAGTCAAAGAGCTCTGTCAAGTTTTACATTTTGAACTAACTGTTCAAGTTAAACTTAGTTAAACTTACAATAATGCTTTCTGTTGATTTCTTTGAGATTTGTTAGTGTTAATTGAACTTGGCTATTTAAGTTATCAGTAAAAGCTGTTTAAACTTGATCCACCAAGTTAAAATAACTTTACCATGTGTTTGTACAACTTGCCATTTCAAGTTAAGAGGACTTACATTCCAAGTTGTTTCACCTTGCATTACATGTTATTTTGACTGATAATTGAAAGTGTGCTTGCTTTATAAAAAAGAAATGACCAATAATTCTTACTCCTGTTCAAAAGATATAACATGTATTGGAAGAAAGTATACACAGACTGAAACATTGGCTACAAGTACATCACTATACAAGTGGTAGGTGTGGTTGTACAGTAGGTGTGGTTGTTCACTGACAAATGACAGATAACCACAACAGGTACATACATTTTCAATATGAACAAGAACATTGTAAACACTAACAAAAATGCAGACACATAACTTAATTGCATACTTTCCAAAAACGAGGAATAATATAATTAGAGACAGATGGAGATAAGGTAGTATGGCTGTGCAGAGGCAAAATGTGGGATACTGAGAACTTTATGAAAGCATATAATACATGCAGAATGCCTTCGTGTCCCATCAACAGTCCAACCTGCATTCATCCAGGGTTTCTCCATGAACCTGAAGACATATGAACACAACACGTGTTACCATTGTCGCATTACAACAATTGAGTGGAGGAAATGTGTAAATTCTGTTTTACATCACACATCCGGATTATGTCGGAGGAATACTCTGAAAGATAGTAGCATGGGAGACCAAGCAGGGCAGCTGATCTTCGGTTTAGGTTTGTATCCTACTCGACGTACACAGAGTAACATGTTTAGCGTTAAAGCTCATGCTTTTGTGCAACGCTCCTTCCTTCCTTCCTTCCTGTGCCTCGCCCCACCGCTTTCAACCTCATCGCCACCATTTTGAACGAAGCCTTCCTGTTAAAAATAATAATGACATCATCAGGGTTATTTTGTCAGACTTGACAAACAGCTCCTCATGACGAGTAAACCGTTAGCTGTAAAAGGCCTTTGCATACACTGTGAAGTAGACTGGACCCGTGCTGTCAGTGAGGCTACAAACGGAGCACCAGCAATGATCGGGAGAAAAAACGGCGTTGTGACGAAATCCTGCAAATGGAGGATAACGTTTTTGGACATTTCTCTGTATTTTTCACCACGAGGTGTTGTGTTGCAAGTCGTACAAAATGGATCACGTCATGAAAGTGGTGTCACAAACGCGTCACAAAGCGAGGGAATCTGCAGAGGAGAGCCCAGGCAGATAAACAGTGGGCTGATGTCTGAATTTTTGGTCTTTATGTTTCTTAAAGACCTTAAAATAGGGTTTATCATCCAAAAACCTTCACCAATGATTTAAACATAGAGAAATATTGTCGTTATGTTTGCGTTATTATGCTGTGATTTTAGTGGTCCAGCCCACTTGAGTTTAAAATGGGCAGCATGTGGCCCCTTAACTAAAATGAGTTTGACACCCCTGAGGTAGACGATAGATTTAGCAATCAAACATCGAACATGTGAGTCTTCTCAGAGAGGTTTCTGCAGGATGTGCCAGAAATAAACACTGCAGAGCTGGTTAACCTAAAGTGAAACCACTTTACCGTCTCTGTCTACCACACACACACACACACACACACACACACACACACACACACACACACACACACACACACACACTCTCTCTCTCTCTCTCTCTCTCTCTCTCTCTTTCTCATTTCTCTGATGATTCATTTCCAATGTGCCCTTTGCAATTAAACCCGGGGGTTCCTCACTTAAGACAGACAGTCCAGAGGAGGCGGGTGTCAGCCGAGACCATCAGTCATGCATGGAACGTGGCTCTGTGGATGTGATGACTTTTTTTTTTAAACCCTGCAAACAACTGCTGGCTGCCACACACACACACACACACACACACACACACACACACACACACACACACACACACACACACACACACACACATACAAACAAACAAACGCACACAGACAGTCAATTATCAATGAAATGGCACAACACTCTACTTCTACTGTTTCCCCCTCCCTCTCTCTCCCTCTCTCTCTCTCTCTCTCTCTCTCTCTTGTCAGTCTTTTCCAGTTCCCCGCCCTCTCTCTCTCTCTCTCTCTCTCTCTCTCTCTCTGCTATCTTTCATTGACGTTTTAGCACATTAATTGACTCATTATTCCGATTCTTGCTCAGGGTTGGGGGAGGGGCCGTTGATTAACGAAGGCAGATGCCCAGTCTCTGCAGAGGAGCCCCGGATCACTGTTGTTTATCCATATTTAACAATTGCATGACTTATTAGAGCCCGACTGGAAAGAAGAGAAACATAGAAACATCGCCATAGGATTGAAAGAAGCAATTTAGTCATTCATCAATGCAAAAAAAAAAATGTATCCGTGTTTACGTTGACATTTTTTTGCATTTTATTTTTCAAATTGTATAGACTGAATTATTAAAGAAAACAGACGCTCTTGCACTGCAGTCGCTGGTTCTTCTGGCTGTCACCCCTCGGCCGTGTGGGAAGGCAGGTAACAGGCAGCAGCCTACTATTAGGACCCAGACAAAGGGGCGGGGCCTCTAAAAAGGGGCGGGACGCTAACCTTTCTTCCTGGTTACTCAGACACCTGAGAGCAACTGAGGCCAGCCTTTGTTGAGCCTTTGCTCTTTTATAAATGTCTAAAAGCATGATTTTAATCTGGAAGTTATAGAAACACAATATCATCTTTTCAGTTTATTGTATTAAATACAAAATGTGTTATTTATCAGTCTTCATGTCTGGTGAGTTACGACAACATGGAGCGATTGCTTCGGCACATTAGCCAAGAAATAAGATTTCAGTCGCCTTTTGTGTGTGTGTGTGTGTGTGTGTGTGTGTGTGTGTGTGTGTGTGTGTGTGTGTGTGTGTGTGTGTGTGTGTTGCGTTATAAAGCGTAATGTCTTTCTGGACTAAATAAAGTGGTGTCTCGTTAGTCGAGGCATGATATCTGCACTGAACACACTTCCTGTTCCGCTAAATCAGCGTGCAGATCTGTTGCGTAGCTAACAAAGCGACACAGAAACAGCTGTTTGCCAGCTGTTTTTCATGAATAATCTAATTTTTTTTATATTTAATTTTGTGTTAATGTTATAATTCTGCCATTTTGGGTATAGTTTTCTCAGGAGTCCACTAGTTCCCGTGTAGCCGGGTCCAGGACTTCTGAGCTGTTGCCTACGCCTCAGATGCTCTCAGCCAATCAGATCTCTGTATGCCGGATTAATCAAGAAGATGGTCACGTGAGTGCGGATGAGATAGACATAAATACACGTCATACTATGACCCTCCAGTATCACTTTCAGACGTGTTTCCGCTCATTAAATGCACAGTGTCTTTTCAAAATAATCTCACGTACATTGTTTTTTCAAAATAAATGTACGTACTGTGTCTTTTCAAAATAAACTTACGTGCAGTGTCTTTTTTAAATAAACTACAATATGTGTACATTGTTTTTTACTTAAACGTAAAAAAAAAACAAATATAACTATTTGGTTAGGCTTAGGACACATGTTTTGGTTTGGGTTCATATATATTTATTTAATGTTTAAAAAGTAGGTTAAAAAAACAATAACCCGTGCATCTGAATTCTCTGCATGACTCTGCATGGTCGTCGTCCCCCCACCCCCGCCCTCTCATGTCTCTCTCTATGTGGCGCTAACATAAGATTTTTAGGCCACATCTTTAACCCCATTGTTTTTCACGACGACAGCTCAACATTTAGCCGCCCTGACACCTCCAGTTAGCTACAAGCCCAAAGTTTACCTGACACAGGGTGGCCTACTTATCGTCTCTCGCCCGCTTTCTCTTCTTCTGCAACCCCACCCAGCGAATCCCCCCTCTCCATTCCTCCTCCTCCTCCTCATACATCCTATTTGAGAGAATTAGGAGGGAATCAATCATTTGTCGCTGCCTACATGTTGTTACAGCCGGCCTTACTCCGCAGCCAGGGCTGCATCTTCTATCTCCAGGCCGACAGCCCGGGTGGAGGGACGTTATTGTAGAGGGAGGGGGGGTGGGGGGGTGGGGGATATCATGTGGCGAGACCAGGAATTCAAAGTGACGCAGGTTGGATCTCTGGTGGCCGCTAAGTTTCTCTGACAAACTGACTCCAACACCCCCCCAGGCTCTTTTTTTTTTTTTCCTCTTCCCTTCCTCTCTATCTGTCCGTCTCCGATATCTCCTCCGCCGACGCCACGCTGTTCTGTCATTTAATGAGACGAGAGGCCGCCGCCATCGCTGCTGTAGCAGCAGCCAATGGGAGTCTGTCTGTCTGTCTGTCTGTCTGTCTGTCTGTCTGTCTGTCTCCGCGATCTGCGGATTGTCTGAGGTCGAGGGATTCTCAGGGAAACACAACCTGCTCAGTGGACTTGGGTGCTGTTCAAGCACTTATCAGTTTAAGCACTTATCAGTCTGGATTTGATCTGAGAAGAAGAGGGTGAAATTACAGTAAGAGTTGTAGGCAGGAGGAGGAGGGGGAGGAAGAGGAGGAGGAGGACGAAGAACGCCGAGGTTACGAGCATCCTGAGAGTGATGAGTTTAAACAGAGGCTGTCTCGACGGATCCACTTAGAATTCAATCACATTTGCTGCGTAAAGACCCACCAGGAAAGCGGTAGCTTCAGTGTATCCAACAAAATGACCCCAGAGTGTTTCAGCATCTTTTAGCTTCTTTGTTTTGGCTTTCTGGCCTTTTGGTTTACTCTCAGCAGCACACAGCAGGCCGCTGTTTTCATTGAAACAGACTGAAAACGACCCGTGTGGAAGCAAAAAAAAGAGTTACTATCAGACTTTTATTCATCAGGTGGACACAAACACACTCAAAATGAAATGCTGATGGAGCGACTTGTCGGCGAGACCAGGGCACATTGGCTTGGACCGGGTTCCCAACAAATATTGTTGTGTTTTGGGCTACTTCACACGTGTGGATGGGTGTACAGGCACGCTGTAACCATTGTGTAACAGGGCCTCACAAACGCTTTAGCTTCTGTTTCTACTCTCTCCGGTTGGGTTTGGAGAGAAATGTGCGGCCCAAGCAGCACTTTAGTCTCCGCTGCCTCTAAGGGTCTTTCTACGGTGGACTGGTCTCTGCTGGATCTGGGTCTGTCCACAGTGGACTGGTCTCTGCTGGATCTGGGTCTGTCCTCAGTGGACTGGTCTCTGCTGGAGTCTGAGCTGAAGGAGGTTCTGGTGAACCTGCATGATGTCGTCTGGTTTCACCAGAATCCGACCCGGTGGCTCCGATGAGGAGCTTTAAGAAGAACTCTATAGAACCAGACCATCTTCTCTCTGATGGTCTGTTTACTGATGGAGGTCTATAGAGGACCAGGACTATACTGAGGTCTATAGAGGGGAAAAAAACTCACACAGTAGATTTGACAACAACATCAACATAAACTGGCCACACGAGGACAAGTAAACACACTGTGGCCACAATGCAAAACAAAATGAAATAATGAGATAAATGAAAATGAAAATGTGTCCGGTCGCACCAGAGGGAGCTGGAAGTGCCTGTAAATCTGTGTTTGTAATGACGTCATTAGCTCTCGGCTGTTTAAATAGTTGATTAAAGGCCCGTGCAGCTTGCACGGCGACCCCTGACACCAGCAACATCTGTTTTGTTTGTGTGGGATGAAAAGCAGTTGCTCTCACACTGCGCAATATGTGCCTTCGTAGCAAGGTGACATTAGCTCTGAGCACAACGTTCCCACTCCGATTAGCGGAACACTGGAGCGGCTGCACTCTGACTCCCGAAATATATCGTCTGAGGAGAAAGTATTTACACGATGATGAGTTGTGTTGATGTATTTTGCAAAATACTCTGGTATCGATTCTGATCTGATGAACTTTTTCTGACAACGTTCTTGGTTCCGAGTGAGGAGACTCTGTGTCGTTATTCTATTACCTTTAAATATACTGGTGACCGGTGGATTTTAGGGAACACAGATTCATTAATCGACAGCAGTTACATTGTGCAATCACTTAAAGCCCCCTAAAACGTGTCTATTGCCGCCTTAACACACACGTTGAGCTCGATGCTTTACACTGTTTTTAAACGTAGAGATACTCAAGAGGAGAAGCCAGGCGTTGGAAACATTCGGGACTCAGTCCAAAACCTGACCTTAAAAACCACGAGTTGTTTTCACTCCTGCCACCTAAAAAGAACTAACAAACTAAAGTCTAATTTAAAGTTGCATAACATAAGCAGGAAAGGTATTTCACGTAAACAGCAATCTTAAAACCCTATTTTTTTTAAATATACTGGAGTAGAGTTCACAGAATGAATGTTTAGCTAAATCCATGCCATAATAATATTTGCTTCCACCCAACAGTGCAAAGTAAATGTTGTCTTTATTACAATAGAAAATAGAAAATTAGGCAGACAGAGGAAATTTACTCAACTATATTAGACTAGTCTTTAGGCAATAGCATAGATCTGCCTCCATGAAGACGTTAGAGCAGGACAGAATAGCAAAAGTATTTATTTTAATAGAACCTTTGCTCCATTGGTCCAGTCAGTTGAAGGTTTTTAGTTCAAACCTAAACGTTAGAGAGTCGTGGACGTTTACCAGAGAAGAAGAACACCACATGGATTACAATTTAAATCTGAAGGAGACCAAACAACTCAATAAAAGCTTAATATCCTAGGAGAATATTTTAGGAGAATCTCCGCGGTCGTGACTGCACGCGGTATAAATGCACGAAGAGACCCTCTGCAGCGGGGGCTGCCGTCCCCGGGAGGTCATTGAAGGACATATGTTGGTTTGTAGCCTGTCTGCTAACAAGCTAGCGTTAGCATGTGCTAATATGTTTGTTTGTTTTGGATTATAATCGTCTGCAGCTCCCCCCCACCCCCCCACCCCCCTTTGCTTTATCTAGACTTGCAGATGGTGACCCGCTCTAATAATAGTCACTTAAATAGGACATGACTTTCCAACATGCACATATGTCTGGTTCCTGCTCTCTCTCTCTCTCTCTCTCTCTCTCTCTCTCTCTCTCTCTCTCTCTCCTCCTCTTTCTTTTTCTGTATTCGGTCCGTTTGCTTTTTGCATCTCACTTTACGCGCTGCAGCTCTCTGGCCGCTCGAGGATCTTTCTGTCGAAGCGGCGCACTCATGCAGAGCGAGCAGCCACGGCCATGAAATGAAACGTTCTCTTGATCAGCTTGGCATGTCGAGAGAGAGTCGGGGGTGAGAGGGAGAGACAGAGACATTCATTTAGGACAGAAGAGAGAGTACAGAGGGGCAGTGGGGGGTTTCAACACACATGGTTAACTAGCCATGAGTCTGAAAAGCCACTTGATGATGCACATGCACACACTGTGCACGAAAGCGTGCACCTGCATGTAAACACTGCAGCTCACTCACACTGTTGCTTCAGCCTCACGCCGTGCTGACTGATATTTAACACCCTGCCATTTACACTTCATATCAACGCCAACAAAAAATAAAACTTCAATAAATTCACTGGAATTCCTTCCAAAAACTATTACTTTAAGTGACTGTGAGGAACATTTAACTGGTCCTGAACCAGCCTCAGTGTAGTCCTGGTCCTCTACAGACCTCAGTGTAGTCCTGGTCCTCTACAGACCTCAGTGTAGTCCTGGTCCTCTATAGACCTCAGTGTAGTCCTGGTCCTCTATAGACCTCAGTGTAGTCCTGGTCCTCTACAGACCTCAGTGTAGTCCTGGTCCTCTATAGACCTCAGTATAGTCCTGGTCCTCTATAGACCTCAGTCTAGTCCTGGTCCTTTATAGACCTCCATCAGTAAACGGACCACCAGAGAGAAGATGGTCTGGTTCTATAGAGTTCTTCTTAAAGCTCCTCATCGTTGGATTCTGGTGAAACTAGATGACATCATGCGGGTTCACCAGAACCTCCTTCAGCTCAGACTCCAGCAGAGACCAGTCCACTGAGGACGTATTGCTGGACCCGCTGGAGGGAAGGGGTCACGGGAGAACCAGAACCAGGACTGAGAGGGACAGTCTGTCAGACCCTGCTACAGTGAAATTAGAGGTTTTCTAAAGGGTGTTTAGAGACACTACCACTTTGGTCCACAGGGGGCGCCACAATCGACACAGCATGAAAGTTCATCGTAGAAACTTTCAAGTGTAAACGATAGATTTCCAGACGTAATGGAATAATATTTTTGGTATTTCAGTATGATGGGGCTGCACATGCAAATCTCAGTTTATATTAGCTGTGAACTAATTATTTAGTGGCAGGAAATTATCCACAATTTGACTAATCATCATCATTCGTCATTATTTGACCAATCATTTTAAATAAATTAAAATCCGAAAAGCATTTGTCGGTTCCAGCTTCTTTTGCGATGTGAAGCTGTGCTTTTCTCTGTCTCGTGTCATAAAGAACCGCTTTACGCTTTAAAAATGAGTTTCCTAACAAAACCAAAAGGGTTGATTATTTAGATAACAATCTCTCGAAGTAACATTCTGGATTACAGAAATTCATGTGCGTGTATACAGATAAAGACGTTGTTGCAACCTGAGTAATTTATATAATTACCCTGAAGTCCTCTTACCTTTAGAGTCTACAGATCCAGCCCAACATGGACAATGGGACACAATCAAAGCTTCTTGGCCTCAATCTAATAATGGCTCCATTTGCATTCGTCACATGGCTGCTGCTGCAGACTGCTAAAAGCATGTTTATAAGCTTCAAATCCATCCTCTTCACGTTTATTTTTTTTTCATAGTTTACGGGGGGCATGACACAGATCTTACATATGTCAGGGATTATTATGCACGCTGGGCTAAGAGCATGCATTGTGGGGTGGAAGGATCCCTCGTGACAAGAGCCCTTTCCATTTTTTCCCTGATGAGGTCTAACTGTGGTGGTGTAATACTGACTCCGACCAAAAGAGGGCTCTCTCAACCTCTGGAGGCCTTCAGGGAGTGGGGTGGGGTCTGGGGTTGCAACTGCAGAGAGGGGTGTGAGAGGGTGATTTCTGAGACGGGTTTATCGGTTGGAAAATTTGAGTGGATGGATCAAATCTACTGTTGAGGGAGAGAAAGTGATGCAGCGAGGGAGAGAGCGTGCACGAGCCCTGCTTAGCATATTGGTCACCGGTGAGCACGGCAACATGACGGCTCAGCTGCGTCTCTATTAGACTCTCACGGTGCACTATGCAGCTCCCAGGTGTGATGTGTTTAAACGGCGCTGTGAAGAAAAGAAGAGCTTTTTGTGAAGAAAAAGTGTTTTTGTCTCTGAAAATCCGTGATCAATTGGGGCGTTCAGGGGGAGACCGTCACACAGAGGTCAACGGCTGCCATCCTGAGAGCTGTCGGTGGGTTTGACTCTTACACAGCTCACATCTCTCTCTATTGGAACACCGTGGGGGGGTTTCGTGTGGCAGAACATGCCCCCCCACCCAGCTGATATCTTGTTCCCCCCAGTCGGCGCCGTCCGACAGTCGAGAGCGCCGGCTTTGTAATTGTAACCACATCCAATTAAATTTCCAATTCAGCCCCCCTATTAATCAGCCCAGTGATCAGAGAGGCAAGAAGCTGCAGAGCATTTCCTGTGAAGGGAGCTGTGTCACATTCACAACAACAGGAGCCTTTTCTTTTTTCCTGTTTTGTGCCTCTCGGCGTTTGGGGTTTGAACTACAGGGGGGATGTTAGGTCTGTGCCACAGAAGGTAACCAACCATCATTTGAGGGCTGCATTCTGTTGAATAACTGGGAACTGATAGTTGGGGAAAGATTCTTTGCTCTATTTTCAGTTAAAATTGCTATTGTTGTTTTAAACCGAGTTTGATTTGACCGAGATTAGTTAAATATGGCTCCTCAATCTCGATTGGTGAATTTACTGCATTTTCACTGTGCTTGTACCGTAGACTGTTCATGAGAAGTTTACAATGTTTACTGAGGGAATAAATCAAGAGAGAAGTAGAGTAATTTTCTCATAGACTTCTATACAACCAGAGGACTCACCCTCTGGTTGTCAGTAGAGAGAATGCAGCTTTAAACACTCAACAAAGTCACGACTGTTTGCTGTTCTGGCTCCTCAATGGTGGAATGAGCTCCCCATTGACATCAGGACAGCACAAAGTCTCTACATTTTCCATCGCAAACTAAAAATACATCTTTTTCACCTACACCTTGAATAAGGAAGATAGCACCGTAGTAGCACTTTAGTAGCATTTAAATGGCACTTACTGATAGCACTCTGTAGTTTAACTTTCTTGAAGAAATTGTACTTTCTTGATTCTTGTTGTTCTTTGTACTCATGATTGAATGCACTTATTGTAAGTCGCTTTGGATAAAAGCGTCAGCTAAATGAAATGTAATGTAATACATGAAGCATAGACTTCTATACAACCAGAGGATTCACCTTCTGATGGTCAGTAGAGAGAATGCAGCTTTAACACATGAAGCATAGACTTCTATACAACCATAAGAGTCGCCCCCTGATGGTGAGTAGAGATAATGGCGATTTAAGGAGCTTCAGCATTGGCTTCACATTTTTGAACCGCCTGCTCAGAAAAGCAAAGCAAAGCTAACCCCGATGACATCATTAGGGATATTATTGTTATTTCAGACTTTAGAAATATCTCCCTCCAGAGCCACACAAGACAACAACTTATTAACTTAAATCCTAATGTGTACAATTAGTGGAGTGTCCCTCTATTTTTGTGCCAGTAATGCAGAACGCAATAGAAGTGTGGGATTCCTAAACCGGCCACATCTGTCCTGCACAATATATATCAGTCTGTCTGCCCATTACATAAATCAAGCATCCATATGTAGCCCAAGGTATTGGGGTGTGACAACTGAAGTGATATTGGGACGCTGCAATAATCATAATCCATCTAATGGATCAGGCAGATCTAATCCACACAGTTAAAGTTGAGCTAAATCCACATGCAGCTGCCCGTCAGACAATAGCAGAAATGAAAGTCGCTGTGGTGGTGGGCTACCTTCAAACAAAATAAAAATAATCCCCATGATGTGTTGGAGTGTAAGAGAAAGAGCTTTCTGTTGTAGGACAAAGCGTAATCTGCAGGACAGTGGGGGCTATGAGTCAGATACCCCGCCATCTCTGAGGTTTTACTTTCACCCTAACACATTTTCATTACATTTAGATGGTGACAAGTCCAGCAATGGTCTCAGATGTCAGATGGATTAAATGCTTGAACTCTCACTTTTGAACCCATTGTTAATGCTTTACACATCGTCATCTTCCTAAAATAATTGCCCAAGTCATTTTTACAGAAAACATAAAAAACTTGACCAAATGTAATAGTGGTGCACAAGCTGCCTCTAAACACGGCACAACAGTCATACTGTAATACCGGTCAAATTATGTTATGATTACTAATATTATGTTCAAGTGAGATTTTCATTGACAAAAATGCTCGCAAAAATGCTAACTAAATTGCTAGCTTAAATGCTAGCTTCAAAATGCCATCTTGAAAAGCTTGTAAAATTTCCTAAATCACATTGTCTTTTGACTTAGGGAAAATAAAATGGCCTAGGCCACACTCTTGACATAGGCCGTTATACTACAGGGGTACGTCCACTTCTGATATGCAGTCTATGGTTAAAATGATGGCATAACATGTTTATTGTATATTGCCATTTGATGAAATGATGCTGCCATACAAAGCATCATACATCTTCAATGAAGAGTATAATATACAGTATATGATACTATCGGACTATGTGAAATGGGATTATTTTAACAAAGCTACCAAGCAAGCTACTTAAATCTAATACCACTGACACTTCAGCTTTATGTGATGAGTAATGTTTAGCAAGCTGACGAGATAGGAGTTAACCCGTCACGTTCAGAACCTTAAACTCGGCGGTCGGAGTTGGACGAGGCGCCAACAGAAGGTTTGTGCAGCTTTTACTGGAAAGAAACTGCCGACTGCATGGTCGAGAAGCTGCAGAGGCCAACTGGAGCTGACTCATAAATCCATTGTCACTCAGCATGTGAAACACGGATAAGCCCTCCGCCTGAACAATGGGTCGGGGGCCCCTGTATAGGCATCTCACACGCTTTAGCTCAGATTAGTGTGTAAAATATAGGTTATCCTCTGATTGAGGTGACAAATGCACTTTGTGGAAATGTAAAACGCCCATTTTGACTAAGTGCCATTGTTTTTAAAGCTTCATCCATAATAAAGCTGTCTGATGCAGTTTGTTTGGGGAACACTGTGCAGATAGCTGTGGTTGAGATGCAGGATACAGTTTGTCCAAATATCATAAACCACCTCTTTTTTTTAAGCATACATGTTTAGGCACATGACTTTTAATGTGAAAGTATTGCACAAAAGGAACATTTGTAGTTGTTAAGGGGGTCAAAGGTCGGAGCAATGGCAAACGCTTTAATGATCATCAAGAAGAACAATATTTTAGGTTAATTAGGATATAGGAAGATGGTTAAAACTCACTGGGAACAGGATGCATTGAAGATCAATCAGTGGATACAACAACGTCAAGTCAAGCAACTGGACATAAAAATTAATTTAAAACCATTAATTGCTCAATTACTCAGCGAATGCACATTATAATGTTGGGCCGGGGTGGGAAGCTCTATTGTTTTACTGCCCATTGCTTTTAATTCATACATTTGCATTTGTGATAGGGGGTAATTAGGATCTATTTATTATTCACATAATCCCTCATAAAAGGCTAATGAGCATTTGTTTTGATGACAGTAAAAATGCAAGAGAAAACGATTTATATTTGTTAGCACTCACAGGTCATTATGCCGGAACCATTTGTCAATGGGCGTAGCATCCTCCGCTTGATCCGAGTCGGGGAGAGAGCTCACTCTCTCACTCTCTCACTCTCTCACTCCTCCTCTCGGGGTGGACTGATCTGCCCAACAGGGGTCCATCTGTAATTCTATGACTCATGGGCTTATTTATGTCTTTATTTTATATAGTTATACTATTGTAGGATTGTACGCCTCTCTTCTATCTCAGCATTGCTTTTTGGGACAAATGAATTCTTAATAATTTTTTGGTGTTTTCTTTTTTTCTTTTTCATTAAGCGGATGTTTTTATCATTTAATATGTAATCATTTTCTGATGTTTATGCTCAGTTTGTTCTGCGTTTTGTTTTGCTTTTCCATTGATACTGTGTCAATTAACATTGATTTTTACTTTTCGTGTGTTTGAGGACCGTGGAAGGACAACTTTTTGGGTTGATAACATTGTTTTTGAAGCCAGAAAATCATAAGCACTGTCAATCAAACAGACCGCACACTTCTCACATTTCATTACATTAAACTGAAACTATATTTTATATAAATCTAATAATTAAGAAAGGTTTAATTTGTATTCAATGTTTGCAAACCCAATCATTGTTCTGAGCAATAAATGGTTCCAAATACCCGATGACACCAGCGTGGTGACGCCTCCCTGACTCCTCGTGGGCCTTCTGGGTCGTGACGAGGAGGAAAATATCAAAACGCTCTCCCTGTCGTGCAGAGCCGAGACATTGAGGGCTCAAAGGTCAGAGGGTTCTTGAACTAGCGTGTCCTCCCTCTCCCGGAGGCCCGCTGGCCTTCACCTGTTCCCTGTCCTCCGCTCGCCCCCCCCCCCCCCCCCCCACCACCTCCCCTTTAACCGCACAACAGACGTCTTATCAAACGTGACTGATTGCTGTAATCTGGACTGGAGCCATTAAGCAAATTACCTGAATCATTGCGAGGATTAGTCTCATTAACACATGATTAGCATCAAATTAAAATAATGAGTGTTTAACTTGTGATGTCTTCCAGTTGTTGGAACAGCTTGATCAGCCACGCCAGGCTGACTGAGGCGGGGCGGCGGCCCCCTTGTCAGGGATCCGGAGGTGGCGGACCCGACCCGGTCCAGGACCTCACCAGGACCACCGTCCCCAAGGTGAGGGTCCCGTCAAGGTGCTTTCATGTCCGAGCGTCAAGCCGCTGAATTCGTCCGACACGAGGAGGGACAAACTTTCAAGGTCAAGTTGAAAAGGACGTTGAGATGGAAGTAATCGTTAAACATACAATACATAATAAATCCGACCTTTACAAAAGTTATGACATAGTTTTTGTTGAGACTATATTGGTGCTGTGTTGCTATAATTTTGTCCACCCAATGTATCAGTGAGTGCAGGTTTAATGACAAACACCTTTACAAATGAAAAATAGACATATAGCCATTAAATGAAAAGAAAGAAATGCCTTTTTAAGATAAAGATAGCAAACCAATGTCATGGTTGAATTTTTCATTTTAGAATCGAACTAAAGTAGCGAGTGCTGCCAAATATTGTTGTCAGTCTTGCTTTGGCAAAAGTCAAGTTTTACAAAAGTATACTTCTGTGAAAGTATTGCTTTGTAAAAAGGGAATGGAAGAAAATGTTTTGGAGAGTTTTACAGTGAACATTGTGTCTAACGTAAATGATCAAACCCCAAAACGACAATGGGCTGTACAGAAACAAGTAAACAATCAAACAAATATGCAGAAAACCTACATTTATTAGATATGATTGTAGTCAATCACCAACATATATATTTACTATGCCAGACAAACTATTGAATAAGGTCCCGATATGTATGTGATATGAAGTACGCCAAAAAAATACCAGGACGTTCTCCTACATCCGGTTGCATTTTGCATCGTGCGAACCAGCCGGCTTCTCTGGCTATTTCTTACCCACAATCCTTTGTGCAGCAGATATATTAGAGGGTAATAGGGTCAACGTTGAAGGTGCCGTGTTACGAGGAAGCAGTACGTCCCCTCCCAACCATTTTTGGGTTTGTCCTAATTTTGGCTTTTTTAATGCTGTGGTGACCTTTTTATTTTTCATAGGGAACACTTGAGTCTCATTTAAACACTGCATATTTCATTATTTAATGAAACGTACCAGAACGTCTGCAGTGAAATCTCAGGGAAGCGTCCCCGCTGCGATAGAAAGTCGTGCTCGATGTCCACGTATGACCGGATAACAGGATTAGACGAGGCTTTCAACGAGATTTTTTTCAAATCTGCGGACATTTAGTAACATCTGTCAAAGCATAATGAATCAGCATTCGCAGATGTTGCTTTACTGCAACCTGTTGACTTCCCCTCCCTCCTCGCAACAGAGAACATCTGATGACTTTGAATAACTAGTAAAATGTTGCATTATCCAGCGTCCCCCGCCCCTCACCTCACGCAGTGAAGACAAACAAATGGGAGTGTAGTGCACCTTCTGCTTTTATCTCAACAGATTTATTTTAATACCACAGAATGCATATTTAGTAACCCTCTAAGTGTAGTTAAAAACTATAACGCTAACCTGCTGCTGGGAGATTACGGACCCCGAATGACATGATGTTGTATCCGTCGGGTGGTGGGGGGGAGAAAAGGATGTCAAGTGCTCGGCCCCAGCAGCACGATTTAATATCATGTGCAGCGAGCACAATTCCTTTTTGCACTAATGAAAACAATAGCAGCACTAAACACTCCAGCCTACATTTAATTTAATCTTCGGAGGGATTATCTCTAATGTCGGAGTGTAAGACGGCCCGTGAATATTAAATACATTTCCTCTGCAGATGCTTCCGACAAAACATCGGCGGCGGCGGATAATGTCAACAGATTTTTTTCTGAGTTTCTTCATATGGGTGGAATTACTTTGCGGGGACGTTCTCGGCGGAAGCCTTTGCAGAGTTTCTCCATTACGCTTGAATGTCACGACTCAGAAAAGGGGGTGGGGGGGTTTGAGGATAGGATTCGTGTTAATGGCCTTGTGTTCCTTTTTGGCTTTGGCTAAATTAAAGGGCTTAGCAAATCCATCTCTACCGTGACTGTACCGCAAGGGGTGATGGGAGGAGAGTCTCACCGCTGCACTGTGCAGGATATTATATATCATAAGTCTGGTCACTCAGACGGCCTGATTCAGTGTGCATTATCAACTAATTCAATGAAATACACGTTTAGTTTAAATTACTTTTACATTACTTCATTATTATAATTACAAGTCGTTGTTAACAGCTGCTTTTTGACTTCAAACTCATTTTAACATACGTGAGCCCCAAAAAAAGAAGACTACAAAGTAGCCGTCTATCTGAATCAAATTGCGTTTCAGGAGCTCTTTTATTGATCATGGCGCCCACGTTAGCTATATTTTCCCAAGCATCTCTGAGACTTGTTGTTCTGAAAATAACAGTCCCGTGAAGCCCTTTCGTATGGCGGCGGCGTCACGTACCGATCCTTGGGCTTCGTGCCCGCGACGTCCCTGTAGACACGCAAGCTTGTGTTTACTCGATGGAAAGGTTGCAGAGGGCGAGGACCGAGAGGAAGTGATCCCAGAGGGCCACGGACGTACTAATTATGTTAATATGCTACAGTGCAGCAGGCCTACACTGGGCATTAGTGCAAGGCAGGTGGGTATTCCTTTGTTAGGAAGGGGCATGGTTGTCCATGGCTGTTAGAAATAAGTGAGCGTTGAATATACATTATATATATAATTCATATTATATATATGCTTAAAATAGTATATATATATATATATATATATATATATATATATATATATATATATATATATATATATATATATATCTTTTTTAAACCCAATCTCACTCCCAACTCAGGTGATCCTACAAAAATGTAACATTCCCCGTACCCCTCTATTGGGAATTCAAGTTCAATGCATCAATGTCCACTCGTCTTTACAAAATAAACTCCCGTGTTCACAGGTAACAGTTAGTTAGGGTTCAGGCAAGAAAACCACTTGTTTGGGCCTCGGAGAAGATTGTGGTTCGGGTTGAAATACGAACGTTTGTCACGTAGTTAAGTCGGATGAGTCGCGTACGCGACGTAAACGTAATGTTACATCAACCTCCCGACGCAGACTTTATCCCTCTTCCTCCGACGTCACCTGACTTCCCTCTCGCCACAACCGCGGCCACATAGAGCGTCACGGCTTGAACGCTTGGAGCCACTGGCCGAGCTGCTTAACGCCTCGTGTGAGAGCTGGATCATCCCATAATGTTTTAAAGGCTGTGGCACGAGAAGCTGTTTCCTCTGCAGGCGACGGCAGCGCTGCTACTTTCTGAAACTCAGCAGCCAGCTGGAGTGTCAGAGTATAAGTCAGCCCTTTTTGTATTTACTGATAAAGTAGACAAACTTTACAGCCAAGACGCACTCGCATTTGTTTTTGTTTTCCGTCTGACGATAATTTCCCACATTGTTGCTACTTTATGTCTGTCTGAGCCCATCTGTGATCTCCGTGGCAGCGGCTTGTGTTTCTCACTGAGCTCACTGCAAGCGAATGAAAAGTCATCCTAAGGACAAAGCGGCATCCGCCTAATTGCAGCTGATTAATAAAATACCAGCGCGGGGCAGCAGTTGGCAACTCCATTATTGTGTTTCTCAAACAGATTAATTGCGGGCGAACAATATGAGGCTGCCACCGGTGATAGCGGGACTTTGGATACAAAGGCAGTCATCAGGAGCGAGTGCGGATCGCATTAGTCATTTTAAATAGCTCACTCAGTGATTTGCTCCCGTGTTACAGCTTCCTGGCGGCGGCGCTACATCGATGTGCTGCTACACAAGCTCAAAGTACGAGAAGAAGTACAGCTGATTGTACTTTATCAATGCAAAAAAATAAGCATCATGTATCTTTGATTTATGATCTGTTAGTTGACCATAATGTAAAACCTAAATACATGTGTACTCCCTCAACACGGCCTCTGTAGTTCAGAGTCTTGTTAATGAACTTAAGCTGAGGGGGTAAAAGCCCCTCCCCTTCCTCACGACAGCAAATAGCCAAGGGCAATAGCCGATAACTAATGTGTGGAATATTGCAATTAGCATGGCAAAGTACTTACAGGGATCAAATTAAAAAATTCATTAACGCTCGCACTTAATTAAGAAACACTTTTCGGTTTACATGATAAATTATGACACCTATTAAATCTTCCGGTACGAGCTGTAATGGCCTTCTTTGCTCCCGGGTATATAGACGGTGTTTCCTTTCAGGTTCAAGGAACTCTCCAAGGACCTGAAGTATTTATTAAAGAGTTTTTATTAGGAATAATGTTTCCCTGCGAGGGATGCAGGAGCAGCCATTTTAGGGAAGATGTGTTTTTTTCTTTTTTCTTATCCCCTCCCCCTTTTTTCTGCTGTTGCACCTCAGCATCTTGTCTGAACATGTCACCCTTAATTGAAACAAGATTGGAAAAGAGCCTTGAGTTGAATGTGCTGTTAAAGGGGAAGTGAACTAATGAATTGAGCTGAATAACAACTCCCATGTTGGAGATGGAGCTATTATACGAGTCCTGCAGCACTTTTTCATGGAGAGCTTGTTGAGCTGCTTTTGTTGAGAGGTTTAAAGATCCCTTCAGAAAATATTTATAATGGTAAATTATTTAGGGTTCAGCATCTGGTTATATATTATATCTTCAGTGACTCCTAAACTTTCATGGAAGTCGGAAACTCTCTTCAACTCTGACAAGACTGAACTACTTTTCCTTTCAGGAAAAGGCTCTCCCACCCACGACCTCACTATTACCTTCAACAACTCAGTGTTGGCCCCGACCCCGACTGCCAGGAACCTCAGTGTGACACTCGACAGTCAACTCTCCCTGACTGCCGACATCACCGCAACAACACATTCCTGTAGATTCATGCTGTACAACATCAGGAGAATACGTCCTTCTCACCCAGAAGGCAGCACAGGTTCTCGTACAGGCTCTGATCATCTTGCGCCTTGACTACTGTAACTCCCTCCTGGCAGGTCT
Organism: Taurulus bubalis; assembly: GCF_910589615.1. Taxonomy (NCBI): domain Eukaryota; kingdom Metazoa; phylum Chordata; class Actinopteri; order Perciformes; family Cottidae; genus Taurulus; species Taurulus bubalis. Next base: position 24,940,073 of record NC_136596.1, read on the forward strand.
ACCTGCTAGTGCCATCCGACCTCTGCAGCTCACCCAGAATCCAGCAGCCCGACTGGTCTTTAACTTCCCGAAATTCACCCACACTACTCCACTCCTCCGCGACCTCCACTGGTTACCGGTGGTCGCCCGCATCCGCTTCAAAACATTGGTACTTGCGTAACGTGCTACGAACAGATCGGGTCCAGTCTACACCCAGGACATGGTAACACCGTACACAGAGTTGTTCAACACTCTGGCTACGTCTATACTATATTAGGACATTTTTCACCATACTATACAATAACTTTTTGTCTTTTTCCATACTATACTATTCATTTGTATGACTTTTTTCATCACTTTACTAACCTTTTACATCATATTATACTATGACTTTTACTCTTTTTTCATCATATTATATTTTTACTTTTTGTCTTTTTCTCAACACATTATTCTATCACTTATTGTCTTTTCATCATACTATACAATGACTTTGTGCCTTTTGTCATATTATACTATTACTTTTTATAACTTTTTTCATCATATTATACCATGACTTGTTGTTTTTTTTCATCATATTATACTATACTGTGACATACTGTGTTGATGTGAAGATATAGTAGAGAAAAAACCAGCAAATCGTTGCAAATCTGGGACGGAAGAGGGAAATAACTTTCTTTCACGGCAGTTTTTATATTTATCGATGTTATGTCTACTTAACATCTATATTCTTCTCAGTCACCACTTTAAATGTCATTGTCATACAATTATAACATATTATATATACAATTGTCCCCCTGGGGTGGAGCACTGGCTCCCGGATGAACCTGCATCAGCTGAACCGCTGTTTGTGATCTCAACACAACCAGCATAGCAGCTGTTATTGATTTCTTTTTTCTTTTCTTGTCATCTCCCATCTTTCCCCGGTCTCTCTCCGTATTGTCGAACTAAAATGACTTTGTCTTTATGCAGACTCACAGAGATGAAAGCCGTGAGAAGACGCCTGTTGATGAGCACACGCTGTGTGCGGAAGTTCGGTCTTGCCGCTGTATTCCACAGGCGGCCGCTCAACTCCCTGAGCGAGGTGGGGGAGGAAGCCCATAATCACCTCATTTATATACCGAGGACGATTCCACACACCAGTAAACATTAAACTGATCGTCCTCAAAACAAGCACGGAGATAAATCTCATTTGCAGCGCGGCCGTCCACAGACAAACCTGTTGGTAAGCAACAGGATACGAGGAAGTGGCGTCGATGCGGGCGCCTGCTGCGGCCCCAGCGCTCCTCACCACGAGGAGCTCTCGACAGAAGGCCCCTTGAACTCTGATTGGCTCGAGTGGCCGTCCTAGACGGACCCTTC
>NC_136596.1:24943910-25146410 GCF_910589615.1 Taurulus bubalis
TGCTGTCACCAGTCTGTCTGTCTGTCTGTCTGCTGTCACCAGTCTGTCTATCTGTCACCTGTCTGTCTGTCTGTCTGCTGTCACCTGTCTGTCTGTCTGTCTGCTGTCACCTGTCTGTCTGTCTGTCTGTCTGCTGTCACCAGTCTGTCTGTCTGTCTGTCTGCTGTCACCTATCTGTCTGTCTGTCTGCTGTCACCTATCTGTCTGTCTGCTGTCACCTGTCTGTCTGTCTGTCTGTCTGTCTGCTGTCACCTATCTGTCTGTCTGCTGTCACGTGTCTGTCTGTCTGTCTGCTGTCACCTGTCTGTCTGTCTGTCTGTCTGTCTGTCTGTCTGTCTGTCTGCTGTCACCTGTCTGTCTGTCTGTCTGTCACCTGTCTGTCTGTCTGTCTGCTGTTTGTCTGTCTGTCTGTCTGCTGTCACCAGTCTGTCTGTCTGCTGTCACCAGTCTGTCTGTCTGCTGTCACCTGTCTGTCTGTCTGTCTGTCTGTCTGTCTGTCTGTCTGTCTGCTGTCTGTCTGTCTGTCTGTCTGTCTGTCTGTCTGTCTGTCTGTCTGTCTGTCTGTCTGCTGTCACCAGTCTGTCTGTCTGTCTGTCTGTCTGCTGTCACCAGTCTGTCTGTCTGTCTGTCTGTCTGTCTGCTGTCTGTCTGTCTGTCTGTCTGTCTGTCTGTCTGTCTGTCTGTCTGCTGTCACCAGTCTGTCTGTCTGCTGTCTGTCTGCTGTCTGTCTGTCTGCTGTCACCAGTCTGTCTAAGTGTCCTGATTGATGTTTCTACTAATATTTACTTCTCTCTTCTTTTATTGTCTCTACATGCCGGTAAAATAGTTAATGATGCATATTATAACTTTGTAATTTGTAATCTTATATTCTGTTTTTTTTAAGGGGTGACTTTGTAACATCTGTCCAGAGGACGACAGATTCGTTCAAACTCTGGCGCACCTTCCCGACCAAATAAACCCAATAAAATACAATAAAATGACATAATTGTTACGTTGAGCTCGCTCTCAGTGATCTATTGAGATCAGATAAAGATTGAGAAAACACTTCACAGGCTGTGAAGTGTTTTCTCCTCTGTTGCCTCAAAACATCTCAAACTTCAACAATGCAGCTGAAGGCAACTAATATGCACAAAATTGGGGAAAGATCTCAGTCACGATGTGTGTGTCTGCCTCTGCTATAAATCCTAAACTTTACTCATTTGATCAAATGGATTTTCTGGGGGAGGACAGTCTTGACCTTGGGTGTAAATCATGTTTTAGTGCTGTTGATGTTTTATTAAAGAAAATAAGTCAGAAGATAGTGAATTATGAAAGTTTTCTTCTCGTTGTGTCCTTTTCATCTAGTTCCACAGTCCAAAGACATGAGGACAAATGAAGTGTTGCAGCCTCGTGATGTATTCTACTTCCTGTTCGGAGGTGTGGCCTCCGCTGTGGCCGGACATGTGAGTCCTTACAGTCGTGCTCGTAATAACAAAAGATGCAGCCAGGACTGTAGTTTGAGGTCGTCACCTGGAAGATGACATTCTGTAGATTAAGATTGAGACGCTGAAATAGCTGAACATAGGAATCGCACCACAAGTCTGTTTGTTTCTGCCAAATCATCTGCATGTTGCTACCATCAATACATTGCATTGTGGGAATCGTGTTGGAAATATGACGACTTCTGGCAAACAGAACTGCAAATATCCTGGAAACCTTTAAATATATTGACGGCAACTTTGTGCTGTTGTTGTAAAAACACCTATATATTTAAATGTATATATATATATAAATTTTTATATACATATTTATATATATATATAACACATTATGTGAAACGTTTAAAGTTCTTTACAGAAGGGAGTAAAGAAATACAGTGAAATAGAATTAAAAAGAGAGAATATGGACGACGACACAAAGTGGAACAAACCACAAGACATAAAGTTATTAAATCTGCAAAAGCAGATGAAAACACATGAGTTTTAAACTGAATGAAAAAACAAAACGCTGCGGAGCCCAAAAGTAAAAGATTAAAACACCAGGGAGACATCCGAGCTAGAGAATAGAGATTGAGTCAAAACATTGCAAATAAAAGTAGCAATTAAGTTAAGTATTAACGTGGTTTCAAAGCGGCCTGTCGTGGGGATAGGTCGCTCGTAATCAGGGGCTGCACTGTTCTAAAATGTAGAACACTTACAATTAAACATACTCAATGCTTTAATCCCACTGCGAGCAAAAAAAAAACGAATACGCCATAATTACAATTTCACATGCGTGTTTCTAATGTGGCTGGAGAGGGGTTCAGAAATATGTCATTGATGATGGCTGATGCATTATAATTGCAGATTCCTCTATCCTTTATTTTTTTTCTTCTAAGCTTTTTTCTATCCATCCCGGGGCCGAAATAGAAAAGCCGCTGCGAGGGGCCAGTAAGCCATTGTAGCACTCCCATTACGACGGCAGATATAAAAGGGTTACAAAACCTTTATCTACCCAGTTAAGAACATATATATATATATATATTTATATATATATATATATATATATATATGCAGCGAGGAAGAGCTCAGACAATGCACTGACCATAAATCTATAATAGCCTTTAGGATTAAAGAATATGCTCTCTGAGTTTAATTACATATTGCTTCTGAGAGGTTTACCCCCCCAGCTGGGACTGAGAGGCACACTGCCGCTCCTGGCGACTGCAGATGAGGGACAGACGGCCGGAAAATTAACAGAAGGATTTATTTAATCTCAACTAGTGAAAGTTTTTGTGTGTGTGTGTGTGTGTGTGTGTGTGTGTGTGTGTGTGTGTGTGTGTGTTCGTTAATGCATCCACTTTTCAGAGAGTAAGAATGGGCCAACTCGCATCAGGACAAGACACACAGCACACAACACATGATGTCACTGAACTACACACTCACGTATTTCCTGTTACTGTTATTGAAGCTGGGAATTGTCATACAAATAATTGTGCGGTTGCAATGACATAACAGTGATTAAACCTACATCTAGGTCATAAAAGCTTTAATATTTCATGTTTTAAACAAGCTGGAGAGTACAATTCATTTGTTTCGCACTAATTAAATGGAATAACAAAGAAACGATGAGGACAGTGCGGCAGTTATTTTCTTTTCTTTTTTCATATATTAAATTGGCAGCAGTAAAGTCCGTAGACACAATTTGATTGTCGTCCATTGGTGCACGTCTGGTGTCATCTGGCGCTGTAAAACAAAATAGTAAAGTACATTCATTTCTTGGACATTAACTGTTAGAATAGGACACCATAAAAGGGGAACGGACTTTTGTTTCAAGCCTTTTGTTCTGGAACCAGTGGAGCTGAAATCATGGTGGCTCTAGGAAGCTAGACTAGCAGGCTAGCTAGCCAGCCGCTAAATGAGTGACATTTTACTTCATCCCCACCAAAAACTCCTGACCATCTTTTTTTAAATCTAGCTCTTGTCACAGGAAAGCTGGTACTAGCCAATCACAGCGCAGTACGGTTGTACTAGGCAGAACGCCTGCTTATAGACTGATGTGATTAAAAACTTTATGTTTTAAGTGTTTGCTAATGTCATCACTACTCCTTGCTGGTAGAGGGAGGTGTTTGTCTTTAAACGCAGGACATCGCTCTGGCTCTGGTTTTTTCCGTTATTCCGGTGCTGACATGGTTTCTCTTGCTTCTCGGCCAGCGCCAAAAGGTTTCTGTACAGGAGCGGCGGCTGATGTAGCTTGTAGCGGATTCGGCTGCTTTAAAAGTCCGTGGGCTCCTCATGGGCTCTAGCATACGTGACAACCGTCATTTCTCCCTGGCTCCTTAAACATGAATCCCCATATGAGGCTCTCTTTATTTCTTTCTCCGGTGTCCTCCCAAGCGTTCTCGTCCAGGCACATGATCACGTCCGAAAAAAAGGCGAACGGACCACATGTTTAACCATCCCGGTGTTGTTTGGATTACTGTTTCCATATTGATGTGCGTGACCCCCTTCCTCTAAACCTGAACCAACCCACATCCCCAAACCAGCAAGGTGGGAACACTCGCTTCGTTTCTTGACTTTTCCAGCCCTCAAGAGTCTCTCAGCACGTCTCTTTTCCCACCATGCACTCACATTTTATAACAATTTTTGTGCGGCACAGTAACACCGTTGTAATGCTAATGTAATACTTTGTGTTTGCAGAGTGGTTTCGAAACGCGGCTCAGCCGCTCATGATTAAGGACCGGAACTATCCCCGTTTTATAATCTCCATTTTAACGGGATTCAGACAATTTATTTAAGAGAAGAAGAGATGAGGGAAGAAATTCAGTGGCCATGACACTGCATGCTTTGGTGCACAGGAAGTGATGCGCTTTGTGTTTCTGGATTGTTTGGATTTCAGTGTTGGTGTGAAGCAGCGATCGAAAAGAGTCCCATGAAGTGTAAATTATGTCAACAAAAAGTGCTGCAACGGATCAAAAAACTCACATTTCGGATCAGCACAAAAGAAAAAAGGGAGCAAATGTAGCTTTTAGAGATCAAATTTGTTTGCCACCGATACTAATTGCGGATTATTGTTAATCCATATTGTTATTTGATTATAGCAGCTAAATGTAAAAATACTAAATGTTATCCTTTTACTTTGTGAGAGTAATTTAGTGTGCTTTTTCTCTTCATAAAAAAACACGATTGAAATGTTAAGGAAATAAAAGATTGTGTTTTTATTGATTAAAAACAAATCTTGACAGTAGCTGATGATGTACTATTAGAGGAAGTGTAAACAGCTCATAATTCATCTCTAATATCTGTTTATGTCGTTGTGGAAACCTCTCCTTTAGTTTATCACCAAATCTGCATTTTACTAGATTACATGTGAACACTTGATGATGACGTTATAATTTACCCAACACTCATTTTCACTGAGCAGAGCCTGAACGCATCATAATGTAACTGAAAGGAACCTCCACTGGTTCTCCGTTAGCGGTGATGCTAACGTTACTAGCTCTCCTCCTGTTGGTTTAAAACGCTGATTGGTTGTTTACAAAGTCACATGATCAGAGATCAGTGACGAGAACTTTATTTCACACCGCGATAGTTGGCGTTAAACTTGGCAACGAAGCAACATTGTCGCTCCATGTTGCCGAATCGTTATTTTTCGTCGACTGCATCCTTTGTGTTTTCTCCAGTGAGCTATCCTGCGGGTTAATATTCCCTCTCTGCTGCCGACAGGTTGTGTTTGGGAAGCCGTGCAGGAGGGCCATATGTTCCCCGGCGCTCTCTGCGGGGACGGGGCTGAATTTGGTTGGCACCTGCTTCATCCGTGTAACACTTCTTTTAAAACTCCCACCGTGCCGCAAAAAACAGACCTCTGAGATTGTAGATGATTTGACTTTTTAACAAGCAGTTTTCTTTTGTGTGTCTTGAACGTGATGAGTGTGCTTACGGAATACTGTTGAGTCTTCAGGTTAGACGATGCTACCTGCAATGTCACTGGGAGGAATTCATTAAAAAGCCCACTATGAGTGGTTGCTTGATTTATAGCGGGTCTTGGATCCCGTCCTTTGAATTATAAAGTCTTGCAATTAACAGATTGAAAGGACATTTAACCCTGTGTTGAGGCTGTGCCGGGAATTACAATGACCGGGCGCTGAAGTTCAGCAGCGAGGAAGTTGAAAACAAGGAGAGGAGCTTATACCCGTTTGGAGCAGAGACGCTCCCCAAAGCACTGCAGGACAGAAGGACAATAACTCAGTAAGTTATGGAAATGACTTCTATTGAGTACACTCCTTTTTGAAGAATATCGGTGAGATTATTACGCCGGTTTAATTAGTATGCAAATGCATTTCTTTATGATCACTTTCTTTCTCTCTTCATTATATTTCATCTCTCTATTTATCCTTCAAGAAAAGAGAAAGATTCAATTCACTTTGTACGGCGTTGGGAAGCGCTAATTTATCGCTCTGTAATTAATTTCAAATACATTCCCCATTAATCAGACACATCTGTACAATTATATGCACAGAATCTCTTCGGCGAGCATACCTGTCCGTCCTGCAAGCTCGCACATTTACTATCGAGGACATTTAATTTGACAACTCGGAGGAGGTCAAACAAGTATTTGAAGTGATATTTTACTTTCGCTAAAAGTACTTTCCCTGAGTTCAATTATCATCATTCACTTGCTCGTCTTTTGGAAATTTAAGAGAATTAAATAAGCTGACACGGCAGACTAAACCAGTGCTTCTCAAACTGACTGATGAAATATAGATGCATGCACTATGCTACTTTACAGGTTTAGTAGTGTTTGTCTTGAGTTTGTTGATCACTGTATTTGAGCCTCCAGGGTTCCTCTCTAGGGCAGAATACTCATACATTTGTGGCCCGTGACCGCATATAAGGGCCCAAAAAAAAGAGTGGCACAGTGATTTAGAAGTGTTGTTGATGATTTGAGGCTATTTATTTAGTTTCTAAAAACAATCGTGACAACAATGTGAACCGTTTTTGAACTTTTAATTTGACATGGGACATGAACGGCGGTCTACTGGATGAAAGTCCTGTGTTTGTTTGACTCGTCCTCTTCACCTCCCGCCCGCCTCGTGTGGACTCTCTCATTCTTTACACAACGTCAGTTGCTCTGACCGTCTAATAAAAACGCAGATGGGTTCATATTGGAGTTAGTTTAGGGGTATTAAAAAAATTGCTGGCGACACCTGCAGGAGCCAGCAGAGAAAGCTGTGCACCGAAGGGGCCTCATCACGTTGCAGCTGTAAGGCTTAACAGAGAGATCAGTCAGACCTTAATCTCTCCAGAGCTGTCCATGCATGCCTTCCTCTCCACCTCCATTCTTATTCAGATAATGTTTAATTCCCATAATCCATTGCCCCTGGTTATGGTCTGAATTAATGTAAGCCCATAGACTTCACAGTTAAATGAAACAAGACCCTATTGTTGTCACAACAACGTTTATATATTACAGCAAGGAGCAGAGGGGCTTGATTAAATCGGCACTGCTATCAAAAGCTTCTTTTTCTTTTTTAAGCATTGCTGACTAATAAGAACCCACCGAGCATCCAGACCGGCAATGAACGAGATCCCATTGCGGCGGATCACCTGCGCTAACCTTCTGTCGAGCTCCAACGCGCCGTGATGTACTGGCTGTGGCCGCTTCAGTCGCGGCAGCAGATCTGAATATCCAACGAGACCCTGACCCCCCCCACCCGTGTGAGATTTATGCCCTCATTGAGAAAATTACATTCACTCCTCGTCCTCACTGTTTGGCATCCATTACTGTTCATTATTATCTTCTGAAGCCGTACAGCTCTGTAATAAAAAAAAAGAAGGGAGGGAAGAAAAAAGAAAAACGGAAGTTTGTGCCTAGATTGAGGCATAAATTGCTCCGTCCCTGCTGTTGCAAAACACTTGGCCGTATCTAATTATTTTGTTTCTCCTCCACGGTCTGTCTTTCTGGGGGTCCAGACATACTTGTTGACCAAATGTTGTGCAGCCTGACTTCAGATTGGAATTATTTTTAGCCATGCTGACAGAACGGCTCGAGAGGTGGCAGTCTGTCGGTCCAGAGTGAAATATCCTGATAGTACCGCATGGTCCGCCTTGAAGGTTGGCATGCAACATAGGCTGTAATATAACAAGTGGGCGTAGTCGCCGGGACATCACTCATTGGACGCTTTGAAGCCTGAAGCGATTTGGCCATCGCCATCTTGTGACGTAGAGAGTGACGTAGAGATCTTGTGATGTAGAGAGTTAACTTTGTCATGCTAAAATCCTTATTACTAGCATATTAGCATGCTCAGCAAAGCATGTAAACATGCTCTTACTACTTACTGAAAGTGTTATTATGATTGTGTACTTTACAGTAATGGGAAACAAGACGTTGCATGAAAATAAATATATTCATCCAAAAGTAATGTTTTGATACGGATCAGATTTGGCTGTTCAATACAAAGATTTGACTCTTTGTTGTTCTTGTTTTCACACAGATGAGAGATGATTTCGACCACATTAACAATATTCAAATGCGGTCACAGTTTCATAATAACCCGAAAATATGAACGTAACGTGGAGAGTTTGATACGTCTTCTTATTATACGTCTCCTCAATTCAATTCAACTCCAGCTCAAAGGATATCCCAAATCCTAAAAAGCACCTCTAAGATCAAGGATGGAGGAGGCTTGCCGGAGGAGCTACGAGCAAGGAAACGTCGGTGTAGCCTTTGCAGAAGTCTATTTGGTGACCAAATAAAAGAAGTGAGACACACAGGAATCTCAAACCACGGCAGGATGCTTCTTTTGTGTTCATACATTGTAGTTCTTTGTGTTTAGTTTGTGGCGAGCCTTGTAAGGCGGTGTTCTAACCGCATTAAAAAAGGCGAGGACGTGCCTCTTCCTCACGCATCTTCCATGGGTGGGACTAAGACGCAAGGTGAGGAAAGGAATCAAGGAGGCACACAATCTGGAAATGAGAAAGACCCTTGGACCCTCTTGTCACATGCGACTGAACCGACCAATCAGGCGCTAGGAGGACCTGGACCGAGATGCATGTGAGGAAAAACAACAGGCAGACTTGGCAGGTTTTAGAAGTCCCTAATGAAAGTGTTTAAACATGTAAAATAATAAACTGTGCAAAAATAACTCGCCACTAACACAAATACATGAATTTACTTCACTTCTGTGTAAGGCAGATGTCAACATCTGTGTTCCCCTCTTCAAAGTGTGAGCAGGTGTTTGGAACAATCAGACGAATGTGTGAGTGTGTGTGTGTTGCCCCCCCCCCCCCCCCCCCCCTCCTCCAACCCCCTCGGTTAAATCCTTCGGCGTCGTGTTGTTATGAAATTTTAAACACTGGTTCAATGTTATTTTGTTTTTTCATTCCCTCCCGTTAGTTTATTTCAGTTGTTCGCTTCGCCGCAGAGGGACGTTAAAACAAATGTTTGGAGACGCCAGCGGTAGCAGCAGCTAGGCTAACAGCTGGGACGCCAGGGGAGCAGGTGATGTCGGGGCAGATACTCCCGCCACACACACACACACACACACACACACACACACCTCCAACATGCTCTGCGAGGAGTCTTCATAAATAATCTTCCAGCAATCTGCCTCTCCCTCCACTCTCTTATTAATTACTTTTACGGCCAAAATCAAACATCTGTCATGCTAGAATATACAAATTAATTATGCAGCTTCTCCCCATCATGATCCATAGAACATTGTTCCTCAAAGCCTTGCTGGCTTCAGAGGCAGAGGCAGCAGAACAGGGAGTCAAGCAGTCTGTCAGTCTATCTCTGCACTTTATTTAAAAGATCTTTTAAAAGAGCATTTCAAAAATAGTTTATCGTTGTTTTCTTAGGAAGATTTTTCACAACATCCACTTTATAGGCAGATTTACATCGATTAACTGGACTCAAAGGAGCTCAAAATTATATGTTTTTTTTTAACCTTTATTCATCCAGGGAAAGCAAGAAACAGTTTACTTTCACTCTATTTAACATTTGTTTTATTTAATTCCTTTCTTGGCATTTGTAGATTCAAGACTAACACTATATGAACAAATGCAGGATTATGTATCCAAATTATTGTCAAAATAGACTCCCATCTTCACAGGTAACGACTGAGTTCGGTTTTAAGCAACAAAACCACTGTTTAACAAAAGATCGTGAAATACTTAAGTTAGGTTGAGGAAAAGATCGTCGTTTGGGTTCAAATAACCACGGAAGTTACTGAAGTACGCTAGTTTTGTGACAAAAACATCTACGTTTACTAATCGGGGAATGAACACATATATACACAATACCTCATAGTTTATCATTTTGGCATAAAAAATGGCCTCCGTGCGGTTTTGTAGCAGTCCCGATTTAGAGGTCCTGCAGCGGGAAACATCACAACTGGAACCATTTTAGAGTTAAAAGTAAAAGTACATTTTGGTTTTAGACCAAGACTCTCGCTAAATGGCCGTGTGTGTGTGTGTGTGTGTGTGTGTGTGTGTGTGTATGTGTGTGTGTGTGTGCAGAAAAAGATGATCTTCGAGGTCCACGGGCCCACTGACAGAAGACAGCTGTCTGCCCTTCCTCCAGCTCGGCTCTGAGGTGTCCTGGGACTCTGCCTGCTCGCAGGTCAGGACCCCAGAGGGGAGGCACCATTTGGTACCAGTTACCGAGCGGCGGGGGGCCGACGGTGCCTTTCTCCCTCCTTTCAGTCAAGGTAAAGCTGGCCATGTGAACCCAGGCCGCTCCTGTGCTGGCCCGCTGCCTGGCACCGGGCAGGAGCTACCCATCATGCCACAGCGGTGAAGGGCCCGCTGACCTTGAGACAGGCCGGGCTCCTCCCCCCCCGCCACACCTCGCTGTGCTGCAGACTGCTTAAGAGACGATGGATGGAGGATGGAGGCACATTCTGAGCGGCTTGTGACTGAAGGAAACATGTGCTGCATGAGCGGCGCTCGCTGTGGTGTGTTTTTAACCCGCCTTTATGGTTGGAGGGTCGACTGAGCAAAGTGTTAGTGAGCTGGAAAGGCTGTTTGTCAGCAACAGCCAGCGCTAGGATGCATTTACACCGGGCATGCTCCAAGAGATTTGTCCATTAGTTCAGTCATACGGTCTTTACGTGAGAGAATAATACTTTTTTAGTCACAGGAACAAGTTAAACATCCCATGAGAGTCCGGTTTCTTTCCACCCGATGAATGCAAGTCACTTAACATCCTTTCAGCTCTGCTTTGGTCTCCACCTTCATTTTTCTGCACCAGCTAGTCACTGACTTTGCACGACGGGCAGTTAACATACGTCAGCTTGTCTGCCAAAAAAAACAACTATATTTAATGTTTCTAAACGCTGCAGAATCGGGTGTTGATTATCAGTAGGTTCAACAATATAAGAGACAATAATCACATCAGGGTCATTTGATTCAACATTAGTATTTACTAACACAAAAATATTGCTTAATATTTGACATGGTGCTAAAGTTCTAAATGAATTCATTTATTTTATATTCATGCTCTTGTTATTTAATTGTTTTGAAAAAGTGGTAAAACAAATCTCTCGTTTTGAAATGCAGCTGTGAACTAAAACAGTGTGTTGGTAATGCTATTATTGCCAATACACTGTTAATTGAGGGTTTTGAGCTTTGTCAATACCTCCACAAATATTAAGTCCAATAAAAGGAATCCTAAAATGCGTATTAGCCTCTTCTAAATCTGTGAGATAAATCCTGTCAGCTGTAAAATCACTTTTATATCCACACATATATGTAAGTACGTAGCTGCTGTTAGCACAGTGGTCTCAGCACGCGTGCTTTTTTTGTCTTTGTCATCAAAAAATAAATAAACTAAACTCACCATTACAAACAATTTATGTCTGTTAAGCATGGCAGCATATATTATGACAAACAACACATGCTCCATTTTGCCAGCTGGTGTAATGATGTGGTAATGCCGGACTCATTAACTCCTGCACACAGTTTACGGCGGCCTTTTATGATGAAATTAATTGATTCGCACGTGCGTTAAAACAAAAATAACGGGAATGAAAATGCAGTCGGATGCTGGGCTCTAATCTGTCATAAACACTTCTGGTGGTAAAGCGTCCCGACATCATTCATGTAAATTAACAGGTCGTATACGCAATAAACAAACACAAACAAGCCTTCAGTTTAAGCGCCACGGCTTCGCATTCCTCACCCCGAGCGGCAATCAACATCTTTTAAACAAGTATTAATTACTTTTCGACATGTTTAATAAACATGTTCATTCCCAAATTTCTTAAAAGGGGTTTTGGGTTCTTGAATCTTGTTTCTCTTCTTAAAGGAATATTACGCTCGTTGGGGACGTTTTTTGGTGCAATTGAGCTCTTTGTTTTGTTGTCTAACCACGTACACCGATTAAATCCTCACTCGTTATTAATTGTCCAAACGAGACGTTAAATGGAGAGATTCATTCATAGGTTGTATTCACACACCTTCTAGTCGGCTGGATTAGACGCCACAGAATGTGATCAGTGTTGCAGGTCTTCTTTTCTTTTTCGCCTTTATACCTTTAAAAAAAAATCTCGATTAATGGTCCATTACTTCTACATTTTAAGGCAATTAACCCGTGTCTTTGTTTTGCTCCTGTTACATTTTACTCTCCTTGGCCTTGATTTTCTGTACAATATTAACATCCTGCACCTCTATGGAAACAGAACTATCATGCCTAGATGTAGGGATAACTGAAAATAAATAAATAATAATTGTTGAATTTCTTTGATAATTCAATTGACAAAAATTGGAAAACAATGGAATGTGTGGATGTGTTCAAGGACTGTCTGAAAGATGATAATCTGACAATAATGAAGTTTCTTTATGCCGTGGTCACACCGGACGCGACGCAAATTTGCGGTGCGACCAGTTTACATGTTAAGTCAATCCACAGACGCGCTGCGGCGCGAATTTGCGGATTTGCGGCGAGATAGACGCGTTGGAGGCGGCGCGAACAGAACGTTTGACCTGGGGCGAACAAAGCGAAGAATTCGCGTGAGTTGAATTATCCCAACTCTGGCGGAGAAATCGCGTGACGCAAAGTTGCGGCAGCCAATCAGCGTTGAGAATCAGCGTTGAGAAGCTCCGCCCATCATTACCGCCGTCTCCCCGTTTCTGAATGAATCTGCTGCTGCTCCGCCTGAACCAGCGCTGACAGCGGCTTCATTGAGACGCTGTTGTGGGATTACGGATAATATTATGAACCCAGACACCATGGAGTTTGATGTTCCGACATATGTGGAATTTACACAAAAAGTATAAAGCAGAACTAGTGGTTATTTCCATGGTGGATGGCATAATCGGTATCGTTTTACGGAGATACGCGAGACGCAGTTCCTGGAGGAGTCCGTGAAATTCACCGAGCTGTGTGCGGCTACGGATGATGTTATGAACCCAAATACGAGGGCGTTTCATGTTCCGACATGTTTGGGACTTCTACAACAAGTATAAAGCAGAACTAGTGGTTATTTATTCCATGGTCGATAGCGGAAATGAAAGCTTCGTTGCTTGTCTCTCACAGAGGCAAGCAACAGAGCTAAGCCACGCCTCTTTGGTCGCACCGCGAATTCGCGTTTGGTGTGAACGCCCTCTTTCTACTCGCGCGAGTAAATTCCGCGGTGGACGCGGTGCCGCGTCCGGTGTGAACACGGCATTACAGCTCCTGGCTGTGATAAACGGTGTAGTTTTGGCGATTGTTTAATGTTTCATTGGGAAGTTTGAAAGTCAACAAAACCCCTCAGTTTACAGAGACGATTGAATTGCAAATTATTACTTGAGCTATTTCTTTGAATGTGCTCGAGGATATTTTTCCGACTGGATCGGAAATAAAAACCTTGTCTGTGAATTTCTTTGTCGAATGCAACCAGCAAGATGATTCACGACAAGAACGGCTGCGTGAATGTCTGATGTCTTCCTTACTTTCAGGGCAAAGTTCACATCTCTTTCTCTTGGAACGGCCCAATAAAGGAGCCTCTGAGGAAAGATAAAGGGGGGGGGGGGGGGTCTTCCAGCATATGTGACAGTGAAAGTCTGACATTTAATCAAAGGTAGAGCGTGCATCAAGAGATGAGCGAGGGCTCAGGCTTCTTCTTCCCCAGATGACTCGCCGCCGATCCATTACCAACAATTTAAGCCATATGTTTAGGGATCTTCCCTCAAATCTCCGAGATGAAATGAAGAAAGGATTTATCCGGGAGTTCATTTTCTGTGTTGAGGGTCACATCAAAGCGCTCCCAGCGATCCATATTGAGGAAACATTTTTATTTATGTTTTATCTCCTGGGCCGGACTTAACATGTAATTGTACACAAGCTGTGCTCCGCTTCAAAACCCCATAATGAATTCCTTAATCCGAATCTCATTGTTATGAACCCTGCAATTACTTACCCGGGGATAACTAATCCATCTTTTGAAGCTGGACAGATACTGTATTGCTTTGAGCAAAGGACGCTCGATCAGTGGATTACGTGTGAATTGCTTCTCCGCTGTGATGTTTCGCTCTCGTTGGTGATGTGTGTTTTCATGCGGCACTTTCTAATGGGGTCGTATTTACCGAGTCCAGATGAACGCACTCCTCTTGTGGAAGTGAAAGTCTTCCTTTTCTTCTTCTTCTTCTTCTTCTTCTTCTTCTTCTTCTTCTTCTTCTTCTTCAAGAAATGGCGTGAATGTGACATCTTCAGAGATATGGAGGATGATGTCTGGTTTCTTGTATGTTTTCTGTCCTAGTCAGAATTTTTTGAACTCTAATTTGAGTTAATGTGTAACTTGTAAAAATAAAATGATTTAAATAAAGAAATGGTGGAGGAAGTTGATTTATTGGTGCAACCTGATTTATAAAATTAAAACATTTAAGAATCTTAAAATCATTCACATCAAAGTTATTTTCTTCTATTTATGTACCAAAGTGCCTTTTGAACAGCGAGTGTTGATAAATGTACAAAACCCGTGCAAGCAGATGATGAAATCCTTCCCTTCCGGAGGTAAAAAAAAAAAGGAGCTTTGTGGCCGCGACTCGGAGTGCGAGGAGCCTTTCGGTAGCTCAAGATTTCATGTCGAGGGCGATCCTCGTCACAGCTTGTATCACCTCACCGACAGATGTCAGCAAAATCAGCGACAGCCGATCATGCTGATCTCCCCCGTAATCATGTGCAATGATCCCGCCGTGACACGGAGCTGTGGGAAATATGTCCGTCAATACCATCGCCGCAGGCAGATGCACCAGCATACCCTTATCCAGGCCAACCACCTGCCCCTCCTCCTTCCTTCCCCTCCTCCTCCTCCTCCTCCTCCTCCTCCTTCCTTCCTTCCTCCGTGAGCTGCTGTCTTTTCTCTTGATCTCTCCATTACGCCTCTTCCTTCTTCTGTGTTTAACTGCTTATACATTTCACTTTGACCCACATGAGTGTCATTCCTGATGTGACCACATGAACAACGCAGTCTGACGGCAGTTGAACCTGCTAACCCTCAAGAAATGTAATCTGTCGGTTTTCTGTACAGGGACACAGTCATTTTTTTTCTTCTGTCTTTTTGAACGACCTTTTTCGGGATGACATTACGTTAAAAATAAAAAGGAGGATTCAGACAAAACATCATGATTAGGCTATTTTGAGCCTGATGACCTAGTTAGGTTTAGGCAACAAAAACTAAGACTGTAATTAGGGTTTGAAAAACCACCACCATAAAATCACAACTTTCTGGTTGAAGGTCCTGTTTGTTGGACCGTCCACCTCCTCTCCCGTCCACCAATAGTCGTCTTTTGGGATATTATAAAGTACGTCACTAGTGCTGACTGTTGTCTTGTCATGTGGATGCCTTGAATGTGCTTGTCCACCACAAATAAGGCTCCTAATTGACTTTCCATTGGCATTATTCATGCTGAGCGTGACGTGTCGTCCCTGTACACAAAACCAATAGATTGCATTTTTTACCGCCGTGAAAACAGGCTGACATGAATGTCATGGACGCAGACCAGAAATGCACAGAAGATCAGCGTTGTTGGTATGTTTGTTGTTTTTGCTTACCTTTGGGTTTTTTGGCCGGGTCATGCGTGTCTTAATGCTCACAGAGGGCTGGACAGCTGCTGTCCCTGACCAGCCCTTCCTCCCCATGGCCAGAGTTGCAGCTCTGTGGAAAATAAAGAAATAAATAAATACGCCTCACAAACACAGCCTCCCTACAACTGAATGTGGCATATGCTCAACTAAGGAAGTGGCATCAAACATTCTTGCAGAGCTCAGCTCTATGTGGCTGCGCCCTGTGAAGGCCCTGCAAGGCAAAAGGTTTCCAAACAGTTTCACGTTTTCATGTTGAAACCTTGCACAAAAAAAAGAAAAATAGGGGAGCTTTGCATATTCACACATGCCGCTGGGGGCTAGCACACTTCTTGCACGCCTCTGTGTTTCCAGATAAAAAATAAATAAAAAAAAACCTTGACAAAGGTCACAAACAATTTGCCGGATCCTGTGATTAAGAGAGCTTTAAAAAAATAGAAAACAATAGAGAAAAAAGCACTGATGATCACTTTGCCCAGCAGCTAGCTTCATCATCTGTAGCCATTCCAACATATGCTTGCAAGATAATAAAAAAAACGTGGCATTAAACATGGCGGCGGATTGGATTTTGTTCCAGGCGACATATAGTAAAGTCAATCCTTCCCTCTGGAAACCTATTTCATATGAAGTAGTTAATGCCAGCAGTCATGATGATGTTTCTTGCATAATATAATTTATAGTGGAAGGCGGTCCATAAATGGGAGGCATTGTAAAATATTTCCATTATGTGGGGGAGTGTCAGTGGGTAATAAAGGCTTTATTCTGCTTTTTATGGCTCTCAATCTGTTGTTGTTCCCAGACATTTTGAAATCTGTTAAAAAAATAAATCGGTGAATCTTTTAATGTGCGTGTTTTTAAAAAAGCAGGAAATATCAGTGAGTCTCAAGGGCGTGACTTTTTATTTTGACTGGGCATCAAAAAACGCCTGCACGTGAAAGTGCATCAGCTGGACTCCTGTTTTATTTTTATTACCTCGACTTCTCTCTTCTTCTTTCTTTTTTTTAATGCAGAAATTATACATCTTTCTTTAACAGGACTGTAAAGGTTACACAGTCATTTAAACAGCAGTTCAGACAGATTGATGTTTATGTGATGAAATGTCTCCCCCTCTCTTCTCTCACAAGCTTCACCCGTTGGTGACATTGGAGATGCATCAGAGTCAAAGTTGGGGAAATGAAGACGATGGTTATTAACCGACAGTCTGGATGAAGAGGGGGTCACCTGCTGGTCTTATAACGGCCACGAAGAAGGCCTCCAGTCACTTTGACGGGACCCACTTATCCATATATGTGTATATATATATATATATATATATATATATATATATACATATAACAGTTATGATGTTTTTTTCCCTGTGTTTTGCTGGAGAAAATCAAGCCGACACATTAGTCGTGGCTGAGACGCTCCTCCATGTTGTGAAATGTAGATGAGCTTGTTGTGGCTTGTGGGGTCGCACCTGTCCGGGCTGACGACGCCAATAAAGTCCATTCATGTGCGCGCATAATATTACGGCCTCTTCCCGCCGATGGTGATGCATTTCACACCATATTTGTGCTTCTATGTATTTGAAATCCGGCATCACTAGAACCAGCCTGTGTTGTTGTTCCCCGTCCCCCCTTCCTCCTCTCAGACTTTCCAAAGGCTGATTTTAATGAACAAGAGATATTGAGGTTTTCACATTTTTCCACAAAACATCCATCGTCTTTGCTGTTGCCTGTGGGAACTTACATTATCATAATGTACTATTCTAAACTACCAAGACTTGCTTTTCCCAGGGAGCATTTTCCCAAATAGGTGGCAATATTCACAAATATATTCCACATATAATTAGGAATAGGATGAGATAGGATTTTTTTTTCACAAATATCCTCACGAGTGATTTGAAAAAGCAGCCAGCTGAAAATATAGAGCCTGATTTGAATAAATACAGGGATTACCATGTAGGAAGCAGACTTACACAATGTTGCTGTTTCATTGGTCCTTTTATTTAAAGCAGGATGACCTCATGATTTATGCAACAGTTTGGTTTGTATGATATCTCTTAATTATCCGTGTGTCTTACTTTAAAAAGTCCTGCAACGCGAGTTAACAAAACTACGCTAGTTAACAAAACTACGCTAGTTAGGTTGAAGTACGCTAGTTACGTGACAAAAATGTCAACGTTGACTTTCTTGGACCCGTTGGACAAATGTGTAACATTTAAAAAAATGTCGTGGGATGTCTACAAATTACGCAGCATTATTTGTAAGTATTGCTACGAACGCTAAATGAGACCATTCTGGATTCATGACTATAGCTTTTGAACGATCAATTGTTCGTTTTCAAAAAGTTTTAACCATATTCTCATGGTTATTGTGAATTATGTTGGCCAGGATAATCGTAAAATGTTTCATATCCTCCCATGCCTTGCTATAATAGACTCACAGCTACTTTGTATATGTTGCTACTTTACCTGACTTGAAGTTACTTCACAGTTCTTTGATTCAAAACTAAACCTTTTACATACAAATTGTCCGTTTTCTCATTAAAGTAAATGCTAAGTCCACAGAGGACTGTCGCCAACAATGGATTGCACCTAATTGTTGGATTGATGTACAATGTTCTAAAAATAGTCTCTTTCTTCTGCCGTCGCGGCCCTGAGAATGGTTAAACGGCTAATTAGTGGCGAAGCGATAAAGACGCGGCCGCTACTTGAAGTCTTTCTTCGCCGCACTTTTGTCTCCCGTCTCTGGAGAAGGGAGTTATTTTACAGATTACGGCTCTCATTTCAGTTATCGGACAGAGTACGAGAATAAAGATCCGATAACATTTGGGATTTCTTTGTTTTGACGAGCTCGGCTCTGCTTTGTCACTTTTTGAAGAGGATTGTCTGCAGCGTTATTAAGGGGGGACGGAGGGACGGGGGGTTGTTGCCGGGCACACGCCGCTAAACCCATAAAACAGCCCAACAGCGATATCATGGCCCTTGTATTCACTCAACCAGAACATCATCGCCATGTGCCACCGCGCTGGAGAACACTCTCTCCTGCTTAGATATCCGATTATGCACCAAGTGATCACAGAACACAGGCCGCATCCTTTTATTCTCCCTTGATTAATGCCGACATAAACTTGTCTGGTTCTGCATAATCAGCTTTCTGCAGATAGCCGAAGGCTCTTAAGGAAGTCCCTCCTTCCACCCCCCGCCCGGCCTACACCCTGTGACATGTGTTTGTTTATATTTAAAAAATATCATCTGCCCCGCGATCGTCTGTCCATCCCTCCCCGAGACAGAATAATCCACAGATGAAATTGTGTCTCAATATGTCTCGGCGTGAGCTTAGCCTGCAAGACGAGGCCCTGAAAACACCCCCCCCCACCTTAAAAAAAAAAGAATAAAATACTCTCCAATGAATGCATGATATGATATAAACATCGCCTCATGTTTGGGGGGGATTTCAGGATCAAGCATCTGGTAAACACCTCTTTTTTCCAATGTGCGTCAATATGCTAGGTGTAGTTTTGGTGTTGTAATCTTTTGGGGGAACAAGCTGGAAGGTGACAAGCCTGAAGATCTGCTCTTATGGGGTATTTTTGACGACAGCATGAGAGGCGGGACAGATTTTCATTCGCTTGAGTTCGGTGCTGTCGGCGCATTCTGGTGGTCGGGGTTTTGGATCGTATTTCCGATATCATTTTTGGCCACAATTTTTTTTCTTGGAAGTTGGAAATCAGGCCTTAAAGCGGCGCACGCTTTCTTTATTGATAAGAGAACAGAGAAAAAAAAATAAACTTTTGAGCAGATCAGTTTGTGATTATTTGATTGATGGACAAACCTGCGCGAAAGACGAGAAGCTGCACAACGTTGAATAAAAACCATCCGGTAGTAGAACAAGCATCCACCAAAAGGTCGGTCTGTACCTCCTCCGTTCATGCACACATCCATTAGCATAAGTGAGCGCTCTCTGCAGACTACGTTGTAATCACTGATATAATCACGCTAGAACGCAGCCACAAAGCGCACACTGGAGGCCAAACCTTGCCAGCGGGGGAAAAACCTCTACATCCGCCCAAAAGCACAGAGAAAATCTTCCTTATTCTCGTAACAAAAGGTTTTCTTTTTGTTGTTTTTTCACCGAGGGCGACTGAGCGACTGAGCGGCTGAGCGGTCGCACAAACCTGGAGAGCCCCGGCGAGAGGAGGCGAGGGAACGCAGGCGGGGACATCGGCGCGATCTGCAACACTAGTCGCGGCAGATGGACATATCACAAGGCCCCGGCGCGAAAGTGTGCTATAACACATAACTCTGTTTCGTGCCACGTTTCCCCGGCTCTCGGCGAGCGGCACAAAAGGCCTGGATCCTGAACTGAAACAGCTTGACTCGGTGTAATGGAAATTGCCTGTGATCCCAAGCGCATTCCTCCTTTCTGCATCGCTGTATTGGAACGATCGCGTTGCCAGACACACACACACACACACACACACACACACACACACACACACACACACACACACACACACACACACACAAACAGAGAGGATGTTGAAGTTGGTTCGCTGCGTTTTTTTGTATTTATTTGGGGGGAGAGGATTTTAAATGAGATGTGACTCTGTTTGTTTGTGGTGGAGATATTATTTGCTAAATTTTGGTCTCTTCTCAACCCCTCCTAACCCCCTCCCGTCTCCCTATTGTCTGCTGACAGTCCAAAATCCAACAAAGCGGGTTTCACTTACCACGAGATGAAAAGATTATGAGCTCAAACATCACTTTAGTTATGGGTCAATAGCTTAGGTTTTTAATCTATGGCCCCCCTCCACACACACACACACACACACACACACAAATTGCACCATCATCATCATCATCATCAGGGGGCTTTGGCTCAGCTGTCGTTGATTAATCTCCAGGGTGCAGAGAAATATGCCTAAAAAGCACCGACTGGACGTGGAGGTAACTTTGCCTGAGTGGTATCCTCGACTGTCTCTGACTCATGTGCAAGGCAACACAAAGTGGGAGTGTGAAGTCAACATGTGCTTTGAGATGTTATCCACTAATCTGACGCTTGTCGCGTTGTTGTTTTTTTTCACCCGATGTCCTGGCTCCCCATCTGCATTTGTTTTCTTTCAAAGAAAAAAAACGTTAGCAATAGTGATGATAATGATAACATGAAGGAGGGATGACATGATTATTAGAAAACATAACGAGAATTGCATAAAAAGGCAAGTTCTAGGAGGAGCCAGGACCTCGGGATACAACAGGAGGCTTGGTTGGTGACCTCATATTTTATTCTCCAGTCTATCATGCTTTACTCCTCAAGTGTTTTTGGGGTAGCGTCTGATGTTGTTTCTAGTATAATTTGCCATTCGTGTAACTTATAAAAACACCCTAAATATATACATAGCATCAAAAACAAGATTACAAAATATGAATATTTAACATTATTTTTTTGACAGAAGATTATGTTTCCTCTTGATGAATGCAAAAAACTATTTCTCAAAATATATTTTTTTACTAAAGCTCACACTGGTGTGCACCTTGCCATGTTGATGGAAGCATCATTTTGGAAACTCAATTAATCGTTTAGCGATGACACATTCTCAGAAAAAAATGTCCCTCCATATCCTTTACTACCATTTATGTTCAGATTCAGATTCAACTTTATTGTCATTGCACACAGTACCATTACAAGGACAACGAAATGCGGTTTAGTATCTGACCAGAAGTGCAAAAGAAAGCAGTAAAAGTGCAGTGCAATGTGCTTGATAAATTCATCATCTAACATTATATTTTTTTACTTAAAATTGATGATTTTTAAAAGTACTGTATTAATAGTTATCATAACTTTTGTTGCTTTAAGTCTCTAAGGGTTAATTGTGTTGCAGGAGGACATTTTGACATGTAAACAAACAAACAGCCTGCTGACTGAATGTCTGTATGAACAGGAAGCGCTTGTTGCTCGATATTGATCTCCGTCATCAAACGTGTTCTGGACACATTGACAGAGCAAAGTCTCGGACCGGAGATGTGACGACATTCTCCAGAAATGTGAGTGGAATTTCGAGGCGTTTAGATCAACGTCCATCGCTGCAGAGTCCGTACCTTCTACAACAAAGCAAAGAAGAAGGGTTTTTGATTGGATGGACGGTGATGAAGCAGATAATCTCATCAACGTACCGCATTGGGTGATATTACACAGAACAGATTTAATACTTTCTGAATGACAAGCTTGCAGAAGGTCAAGGGTCAATAAATATCAGGTTGTAATATAAAGTTGAGAAGTGTAGAAACTAAAATCTGCAATCTCACAATATATATATATATATATATATATATATATATATATTTTTATATATATATATATATATTTTTATATATATATATATATATATATATTTGTGTGTTTATGTATAAATGTATATGTGGATATCTATATTGTATAAAAATTGTACATGTACATTTGTGTATGTATATGCATGTGTATATATATATATATGTATGTATTATATATGTGAATATGTATATTATATATGTATATACATTGTATGTATATGTGTGTGTATGTTTAGTGATAGAGCGGTGGAAGTTGGGTGTTAGGAAGAAGGCGTTTAGGAATTTAGGGTTAGAGATTTGGGGGTTAGGAAGTTAGGGAGTTGGGGGTTAGGAAGTGGGGGGTTAGGGAGTTAGGGAGTTGGGGGTTAGGAAGAAGGTGGTTGGAGAATTGGGGGTTAGGACGAAGGTCATTAGGAAGTTAGGGAAATGGGAAGTTAATTCCACGAATAACTGTTTGTTAACCAATCGTAAATTACATTTTCTCCGCAGACATGAAACGATGAGGTGAAACCAAACCTTAGTTTCACCTGCAGAAAGTCAAAGGCCCTGTTCAGGACGTGTCCCATTGCCCCGTCCTCCGCAGGACCCTTTTTAACTACAAAAAGCTCCTCATGCAGCAGCTGCTTTCACTAAGTGTCAAGTTAATGTCAAAAAAAGAACTTACCCCATAATATCCCGAGCAGCAGAGAGATCCACGGTCAGAAAATAATAAGAAATGAATCCCGCCCCGGTGTGATTGATGGTGGACAGGAGGAGTGAAGGTCTCTGGATCTCAGAGTATTTTTGACTCCGTCGTCCGCGAGGAGAGAGTGATTCTTTGCGTGGCGATTAAACGTTGACGTATAAGGACGCATTACCTTTTTTTCTCTTCTCTTGATTTATCACCCCGGTTCCCTTGACTGTGTTTTTTTTTTCAGACGCGTGGGCGTGATTTACTGCTTTGGATTCATTTAAGTTCTTGAATAAACGTTGTGGGAAGTTTTTATTAATGTCCAGAAAGGTTGAACGAAAAAAAAAAGATACCTGTGCTGCAGTGAAGTTCTGCATTACTTTGTGGTTAAATATCCGACACAGGCCGAGGGAACAGAGCACCATTTCAAGGGCTTCTTCGATATTTACCTTTGGTGTTTACCTAAGCAATAAGGTACTCGAGGCAGTACTGTGTCGTGCAATAATGTACTGTTCAAGAGAGTTGTTAGGCCCGACGCGCAGCACCAGAACCCTGGTATTGTTTTTGTTGTTATTGTTGCTCCGTCTCTTCTGAAGAGAAGTGTCGGCCTTAAGTCTGTAACGGGGCCGACCGCCTCAAACCCAGGAGAAGTCGCCGCTTTTAAATTAACGCTAAAAACAAAAGACATCTCGCCCGCTGCTCATTCTGACAGCGCGGTGATGAAAAGTGAAGCCCGTGTCCGTGTGAAGCGGCTCGAGCCCGGCCCGTAGTCTTACGCTCAGGGTTACTTCTCGGGTTGCGGCCTGGTGGCAAACAGCGGCCATTAATTCCATCATTAACATTCCTCTTCTAGAGGCGTCTTTAATTAAATCAACAGTCGCCGTGAGGCGTTTGTTTGTCTTTGCGTGGCGCCCGGGGTCGTGAGGTCGGGGTGGGGGGGTTTGTGGGGCAAAATGTTCACATTATGCTCAAGGAAGGAACAGCTCCTCCTCATCACTACGGATCTGAGTCCAGCTGCTGGGAGACTGTGTGATTCTTTGTGAGGGAACGTCTTCTCACACTGTGTGTGTGTGTGTGTGTGTGTGTGTGTGTGTATGCGTGTATGTTAGTGTGTGTGTGTGTGTATGCATGTATGTTAGTGTGAGTGTGTGTGTGTGTGTGCGTGTGTGTGCGTGGTACTCAACTGCTCTGGTATCACAACCAAAGACAGTTTTTTAAGTGTAATATTTCATTTTATTTAAATATTGAGTAGTTTACAATAGTAATAGTAATATATGGATTCATAAAAAGACGAAAGAATAAAACAAAAAAAAAGTATACAAAATAAATTAAAAATTGCTACTAAAGCCAGAATGCGTATCAATTCTTGCTCGTTACATGAACAGGAAACTTAGTTAAGGGTTTAGGCAACAAAACTACCTGGTGATCTAAATGTAACACGACGATGTAAAACAAATGCCGGGTTCAAGAAGAAATTAGTGGACGACCTCATGAATGCTTTTGTGTCTGAACGGGAGCGAATCCCTACGGCCACGTTCCAAAACTTATATATTAGATGTTCAGCAATCATACACAAGTGTAATGTTCACATACTGTTGGCCACAAATTGTATTGAAATGAGTGCTTCTTATGTATAACTCATTGTGTAAATGGGGGAAGACTCTATGTTTACATCCTGATGCTCGGTGCTCAAACTCAAGTTAACGAACAATGTTTCTCCAATGTTGAATGTTTAATGTTGAGATGTCGGCCATATTATCTGCCCAGATAATTGTTTGGTTTGTTTGTTTGTTTCTCGCGCGTAGCAGATGGGCTACAACTGCGAACTTGACCTTTAATCCCTGAATGTCGTGTCCTTGAACCTGATGCTCTGCTCATCGATTGTCATTTTGACGAATTTGTGGTTCATACGTGTCGGAAAAAAAGGACAAGCGCCTTCACCGGCGCCCGTTCGTCGCTGCGTTCGTGTTGCCGTGCTTTCGTGTTGCCGCTGCATCTGTGTCGCTAACATGCACGCGTGCTCTCCCGACGGAGAGGGGCGCGGGAGCACCGAAAGGTTTCCCCCAGCGTCCCAGGTGCCAGAGTGTGTGTTCAGTGAAGGGTGAGGACCATCTGCCGGGGCTGGGTGAAATCAGTGCAACATGCAGGTGCTGAGGTATTTACCCAGCACGCAAGGTAAAGAAACCAAGCAGGGGGGCGGGGTTCACGACCCACAGAGAGCAGGGTGTTTGGTCTAGAAAATTCAGACCTCATGGTCAAGTACATGCATAATTGAAAGGCCTGTCACACTTTATTTATTTTTAGTTTGACCATGAAACACTGCGCTGCTTTGTATTTAAAGGATTTGATTTGCATGCCTACGGATGCATTCAACGGGTAGACGGGTGGACTCAATTCGGCTTTGGACCCCCAAAGAAATCGGGACCTGGATTGGCCAAGGACTTGATTTTTATTTGCTCTAAAAGGATCCACTTGATCCACTTTGGCTTTAGTTTTTGATACATTTTTCAGCAGAAAATACACTTTCAAGCCCAAATAATATGTGATATAGTCTGATGACATATGGGTGATGTGACACATCGACATGCGGCCTTCGATAGTCTATACCAGGGATTCCCAAAGTGTGGAGCTGCCTCTAGGGGGTGCGCGAGAGGAAACATTTAATGTTGGTCTAATGGTGTAATAATTAATATTAAAAAAAATTAAGTAGGATTTTTTAATTATAAAAATTCCCTTTGTAAGATTTGAATTTAAAATTAAAAACGTACAATTTAATAAATAGATGCACTTCCGGTCCGGCCGCCAGACTGTCTTTTACGTACACACTAGCTAACCTAGCTTGTGCACCTAACGTCATTTCATTCATTCAGCAACATCCATGAAAATATGTTAAACTGGCTGAAATCGGGGAAGCTGTCAGGTGGGACATCTGAAGCTATCAGTAATAAAAGAGGAGAGGGACAGAGAGAGAGGGAGGAACCGGAGGGAGAGAAACGGAGAGGTGCGTTGGGGAGAGACCGGGAGCACAGAGGCCCATCGCGGAGTCAAGGTGAAAAAAGAGGAGACGAGAGTGAGCATCAGACTGGGAAAAAAAAGAGGAAATATAATGACAATTATCTGGGTCTGGGCTTCACTTGGATTGGCATGCAGATTGCCCGAAGCCACAGTGCGTGTTGTGCAGTGAGGTTCTGGCTAACAGCTGTCTGAAGCCTCTTATTTGCGCCGCCACCTGAACACCAAGTATGCCAGTGCAAGTCAGAAGCCCCTTACATTTTTTAGATCAAAATTGGAAGAGTCACAAAACAGCCAAAAACAATTGCAGTCTCATTCATGTGTTGGGTCTACACAAAACGCACTACGGACTTCATATCTGCTCACTTACCGAATAGCAAGGAAGGGTCTACCTCACACAATCGGCGAAGACGTGTGCTTGCCAGCTGCTAAAGAGATGCTGGAATGTATGATTGGAGAGAAAGAAGCTAAAAAAGTTAGACATGATCCCGGTGTCCAACAACACTGTCTCGCGCCGCATCGATGCTTTGTCCGAAGACATCCTGGCAACGTTAGTCGGTCGCGTGAAGAAGAGTGAGTTTTACTCTCTGCAAGTAGACTTGACAGGCTGAGCCACCTGCGCTGCATGTGAACATCCTCATATGGACTCCTCCTTTATTATTTATATCTGTTTCTGAGCCTATGCATGTGCCACTCTTTGTTCTTTATGTGGCTTACTGTGTTTAAGTAAATAAATGTGAAATGCAATCTGCCTCTGAGCCTGTGCGCGTGTCCTCGCCATCCTTATTGCTCTTTAAAAGTGACGCCTTGTTTAACTGAAATGTATACAGCGGACTAAATCTTGTAACAAACGCCACGCGCAAGCAAACAGTTCTCGCATTGGTCCGATTTTATGCGGCTATAAATAGGCTCTGTTGCGTTTTTTTTCAAGGTGTGGGGGATTGGGGGTGCGTGAACCCGGTCGGGATGTAGAAGGGGGTGCGTGGCCTAAAAAGTTTGGGAACCGCTGGTCTATACCAATGTGTCCTTGGGCGTGTGGTGTAAAGTGCTTTGTGTGGTCGGAAGACTAGAGAAGTGATACAATACAAGTATTTTTTACCATTTAAACCAATGGGAGTTCATCTGTTGCTTCACCAGCCTCCTTTCTGCCCGGAAGGCTTTTTCAACAAAAGGCCCGGCTGCCAGTCGGTGCTCCAGTTCATAAAGGTTTTTTCGACTGCAACCTGGGAACGCCATGAATTTAGGGAAATTGTCATTTAATTGTCATAAAAACAGGAAAAGGCGTTTCCTCAAAAAACATGCCACGAATTTGGAAGCGCGCTATTGTGGGAAATATAACCCTTTTGACTACTTACTCTTTTCAATTTGTTTCTGCGTCGATTTTGTTTGCTTGTATGTACGTTTGTGTTGCATCATCATTTCTACGCATTAATGCAAACCAAACTGTATAAATCCAGCCATCCCAGATCGGGATCATACATCAAACCGGAAGGCTGCAGTATACATGTCCAGTCCAGCACAGTGTAACAGCACACTGACGGTATGCCATCAATATATATAACACATGCTCATAGCATAAACCAATTAATTCTGCTTCCATTATTTATGATCTGCCTCAGTCATCGAGGACGCCGAGATGCTGAAATACACACAGCTTAGAGCCCTCCAGTTCGCCGCTACATAATTCTTTCTGATGAATTGTCCGTGCAGATGTTTGCATGTTCTGACTGTAGACCAAGGGACACGCGCTCAACAAAAACCAAACCCCTTCTTTTTTTTTATCGTAATCCTGCATGCAGGGGAGGGCGGGCGGATAAAATTAAACAGATATGCTTATCTAAACTATTTATTAAAGAAGCATATCCGAGATATAATCCTAATATGTCATCAAGAGCCGGGGGGAGGGTGGGTGGGGATTATGGACGTACGTACAGCGTAGAAATCCAGGTGTACAAGGTCGTAAATCGGGGGATTAGCGGAAAAGGTTATTGTAATTTTTTAAATAACACAAAAGCAGATTTCATTATTAAGAGGCTGAGCGGACCATCTGGGAGGAGGAGAGTACTTTGGTTTCATCCACCGCGCGCTGTGCTGTACTGTACCTCCGTACACCAATTATTATTATTGTTTTTCATCAACTCAGACCACCAGGTCAGTCTAAATGAAAAGCATTCATCTGATCATGTACTTGACTTGCGGTACGAGGACACCGCGGCCTCCATGAATAGATCAACAGACTGCACTGGCCTGAGTTATGTCAGAATCACATTATTTATTGTGTACAATGTTTTTTACAGTTGGGAGTGGGCGGCTTAACCTGCGCAACGGGAACACACAGGATATGGATTGTGCTTTTCCCTTTGTATCGATTCAACCTGCTTTTTGATATGAATCTCTGTATGTGAACGAATCTGTTGACCTGAAATGTCCCTGGTGGAGGCTTCCATTGTAGGCTTAAAACGATGCAGCCAGACGAGAACGAATGCAAAACCCCCAAAATACGTACAATGACAATGTGTTTTTTTGTATGTTCTTCGCAAACTTGGAAGAAAAATCTTATCGGTGCATTTGGTAACAGCAGCAGCGTTGAGGTTTGGCAACAGCAGCAGGGTTGTGGTAAAGTAAGTCGTTTTTTGTCTGTTTCAATCGTGTTTATTGTAGTTATTTACTTATTGGTTGATGGACAAATTGAAAACGGTTAAATGTCCGGCTATGAACGACGTGGATCAAACATTTGTGGTTGTAGTGATGCAATACGATGGGAACCTGCACAAAGGTTGTTGTTGTTTTTGCCTAAACCCAAACAAAGTGATTTCCTGTACAGACGGAAGTTGATTTGAGAGGAAATTGACGCGTCGCTGGCTTTTCGTAGGCGAACGCGCAATGAAATGGAAGCGTTGTTTTCATGGTACCACCGGAAAAAAAGCTCTCGCCGACAAACATTATCAACGAACGATGGAGGCAGATTTAAAGGAAAATTGATCTTGTAGATTAGCACTCAAACAGAGAAGGACTCGTTCAGCCCTTGTGTGAAACAAACACACTAGAAATAGGGAAATCAGGATAAGGAAGTGCTGACGGATACAGACTCGCTGTGTGCCACGCGCTGTGCTCACACTCGTCAACGGCTCCCTCAGCAGACTCATGTGACACCAGCCACCTCGTTTTTTTTTTTTAACCACGCTCGCAGCTTTCTGTGACAGGTACGCCAGTCGGCATCAACGTATCCCGGCCGCAACAGCCGCGACTCACGGCCCGGAGGTTCATCCGTTCTGACGGGTATTTTCTGTTTGTTGCCCTGAGGGATTACAGCCCCACCCCCCTCCGATGAAACAAAGGCACAAACATAATGTTTTGTGTTGGAGCTGCTTCTATCTCCTGTCTGCTGCAGAGACTAGAGAAGCAGATTTGTTTCCCCTCTCTGTTTTTGCTGTGTTGTTCAACGTGATATTTCTCCAACAGACTGGACGTTTTCTACTCATGTAAAACATTTACAAGCTTGTAGATGACTGCCGTAGCGATTAGTGCCCGTCAGGTATACTGAGGCGTTTTTTACTCAATCCACTGTTACCGACAATTTAACAGTAAAAAGGTGCCAATCTGGTCATTTGCTTTCCTCGTACGATATCCCTAATAAACTATATGAAGATGTAGAGCAGGCTGGTCTTATCTAGCATTCATAACAATACCTACGAAAAAAGACGTCTTACGTCATATTTTTGTGCTCGGAATTATGAACGGTGAAGGACCGCTGACGCCCAAACACAGAAGGCGGGTGCGGAGGTGAAATGGGTCCAATGAAAAGCGATCTTTTATCCAGGAAACCGTTGTTTGATGCCTGTGTGAGACAGGAAGTCAACTGTCAATGTTTTTTGTCACGTAACTTGAGTAACGTAGATACGTCACTGCCGTGGTTATTTTAACCCAAACAGCAATCTTTTCTGAAAGCCTAAACCTAACTAAGTTGTTTCCTGTGAAGACGGAAGTTTATTTTGAAAAGACAGATTGAAAATTGACAAGTGTTGCTGGACTTTCGTAGTAATATGCACGAAAAACCAGGAGGGACTTTTAGTAGGATATCAAGCAAACCGTTAAAAAGAATGTTGTGTAGAGCCTGAATATGAAACCAAACCATCCCCATGCCAAAGTAACACAAAAACAAGTTTATGGTCTCAATCTCTAGTTTCAAGTCTTCTTCAATACAGCATGATGTTCATTTCTGAAAATTATGGTCCATTTAGAGTCAAACAGACCCTATGGCGGGGATACAAGGTGATTGACAGGTTGCTACTAGAGACGTATACGGCGTCTTCACGTCACTCCTCAGTCCAAATATTGGAAATTGTGTTCATTGGTTGCCAAAAAGCCAAGATAACTTACCATGGGGATATTCTTATTATCACATCTACATTGTTATCCTATTCTTTTCTTTTACTGGTCTAAATGGACTTCCGTAAATATGTAATATGTAAACACATTTATTTTTTCTGCACCATCGTAAAAAGGGCAACACAGATTTGTCAGCGTTGTTGTTGTCGGCGTGTTGCTCAAGGACGCCTCGCCGGGACTCTTTTTAGCCCGTGACCTTCTGCTCAAAGGACTCTCGCTCCGACCATCGGGCCCAACCTGCCACCTCCCTGCACGGTCAAATCCCCCCCAGACTGCTTATTTCGCTGCGGCGGCAGCGCAGACTGCTGGTATTTACAGCCGATGAGCACGCTCAGTAGGGGCCGCGCGTTGATGTATGTGGAGAGTCACAGTCATGCTTTAGCAAGGGTAAATTCGGAGGCATCGCACAGTCGGGGCTCTCGCAGCCGCGGCATTGTTTTTGAGAAAGGAGGCGAGGCCAGAAGGTCAGCGGCGCCGTACACAACACAATTAGAGGGAGACACGCTGTGGCGTGACTGACTGGAAATCAAATATCACAGAGGGCATTTCTAATAACGGGCTCAGTAAAATCAAAGTTATGGGCAGGAGACACAATAAAGGTACTTTTTTTTTTTACTGATTTATTCGTCAAGTCGTTTCAGATTTTTCTAAATAAACTAAAATATGGCTTGAGTGCATTGCGAGTAAATTACATGTACACTTAAGATAGAAATTTGGATGTCGCCGCCAGGGGCGTTTCTAAGATTCAAGGAAAGGGGGGCTTAGCCCCTAGAGAACTGGCATGTGTGCGCGTGGCAATTTTTTTTCATTGTATTTAATTTATCCATTGTTTCAGACAGTTCATAGATTGGTTCAATCAGAAAGAGTGTGATTTTGCTCTGTAGTTTTGCTTGCATTCATTCAGTATATGATAATAGAAGAGACAGAATGTCAGGGTCATAGTGAACACAAATATGAACCTTTCTCAAATAACGAGAGAGAAATACTTTTCCTGCTTGTAAAGGAAAGACGGATGAACTAGCTTTCATATCCACGTCACTCCCAAATCCAATGGATGGAGAATGGACCTGACGTGTCAACTTGAGTTGTTTACTTGTTTTATTTTGAGCAGAAGGGAATACAATTTTGATCTATTATGTTGTCTGTGTAGTTTTTACAAACCAATGATATTTTATGCTAATTTGGACACTATCACTGAGATAAAGATGAACTAGTTCAGTGTCAAATATACCATTCAAATAAAAAAAAAACATGAATAACAAAAATAAAAACATTTCAAGTACATCTTAATTATCGAATGATAAATATTGTATGATGGTACTCCTTGGTATAGTTTACTATGAGATAAACGCCTTGGTGTAGTTTACTATGAGATAAACTCCTTGGTGTAGTTTACTATGAGATAATACGAGGGCGTTTCATGTTCCGACATGTTTGGGACTTCCACAACAAATATAAAGCAGAACTAGTGGTTATTTATTCCATGGTCGATAGCGGAAATGAAAGCTTCGTTGCTTGTCTCTCTCAGAGGCAAGCAACAGAGCTAAGCCACGCCCCCTTCGTGCCGTGATTTTTCGCGTTTGGTGTGAACACCCTCGTTTCACTCATGCGAGTAAACTTCTGTGGACGCGGTGCGAATTTTCGAGCCGCGTCCGGTGTGAACACGACATAATCCTGCTGTAGTTGATGAGAGACATTACAGAGTGAGAAAGCCAGCGCAGCAGCCTCCCCAAGGTCCTAGTGCCCTAAGGTTAAGTATGAAGATAGGCTATTGGATTGTAATTTTAAGGGGAGAAAACATACAAACCAGAACACACGCATATATGTAGCATGATAGAGTTATAAATAAGTTGTCCATGTGAAAAACAATAGTTTAGTTTAATGACATCACCAAAATAAAATTAAAAAAAAGATTTTTTATTTTTTTAAATTAATATTCGGGGCTAATTAAAAAACGGATGTTTTAGCCTAGAGACGCCACTGGTCGCCGCCATTTTGAAAAACCCCAGTTAAAACCCCGGTAAACATGTAAGAATGTAAAAAGGTGGACGAAACGTTGGGGGTAATGCGTACTTTTTAACGTTTAGTTTTTTCCTTTGGTTGAGAAACACTAAAACTACGTACTTGCTGTTGTTTGGTCCGTGATTCTTTATATATATTTTCTGTTTATGGTCCACAATCAAAACATTTTGGCCACTTCTGGTTTAAAGCAATACATTGTGTTTGTGGGAAGCTGTTGAGGGATTACGTTTTTATCACAGCACCATAGTAACTACTACTACTAATCCCACCTTTCACACCTTATATCAGAACATTAATGTAACCAGTCTGAAACCACTGGACAATGCCGATGTTTGACAATGCAATGACTGTCTTTATAGCTGGCAACAAAATAAAGAAAATGACTATCAATATTAAGTAAAGAAAACAAAATTGTTGAAAAAAAGGTGTTTGTTTACTTGTTGTTATCTTTGTCAATGCCCAAAAGCAGGTACGAATGTCTGGCTGATGTTAACATCTTTGATTGCAACATTTAAGTACTGCAAGGGAAGGAAAAATACCACAAATAAACTACAAAGACGTCACACAGAGGACGTTGTTGGCAATTTTGTGTGCCAGCCTCTGGCACAGGTTCTCCGTGAGGGTTGAAGAGTTTCACTTCACAACATTCACAGTGAATTCATAGTTTCAGAAAATAGGCGAGCAAGATACACAGATCTTTTATGTTGCTTGGAAAAAAAAGCAGAATTAATTATCACATAACAAATGTGTGCTGTCTCGGTCTGTGGGTGTATGTGTTCATAAGTGTGTTCTTGTGCTCGTCCGCCTGTCAGAAGCAGTTTGAGTTTCAGACATTTGGTGAGAGGACATTTTTTTACAAAGTGAGGATGTCTTGAATCATTCTCACTTCTTTACAGCTAAAATGTATAATGTTTTTTAAATTGATGAAACCGCTACAATGTTTGTTTGTTTGGCTACATCTTTGTAATACGGTTTGTTTTATTAGTTAATTTAATGTTATTCTCTTCTATTTTTGTGTATATTGTGTTTTTTTCTTATTATATTTCTGTGATTATTGTGCATTTTTTACCTGTATGTATAAATGCCGCTGTAGCGAAAAGGCATTAATAAAGTATCGATCTTTCTTTATGGTTGAATTTACTAAAACAGACAAAAAAAAGTACCGGTATGTATTTCCTGTGGTTGCAGATGCTCTCTGTTGTTGAGAAATGTTGATTGGGACCGTACAAATGATGTTTAACTTCTTCATCTCCCTGTGGTTTTGTGTTGGTTTTTGGTCTGTTTGTCAATTTGTAATTTCTTTAGTAGTTTTTTTTTTGTTTGTTTGCTGTTTTCTCCTTTGTTGTAATCATATTGTGTTTCTTTGTAGGTGTTTTGTGATTCTCTGTAGTTGTCTTGTGTCTCTATGTAGTTGTTGTAGTTATTTTGTGTCTCTTTGTGGTTGTTTTGTCTCTTTTTTTAGTTGTTGTGAGTATCTTTGCAGCTATTTTGCACCTTGTTGTAGTTTTTTGCAGTTTTCTGTCTCGTAGTTTTGTTTCTCTTTCTTTATTGGGATTGTTGTTGTCTGTGGTTGTTTTGCCCCTTTTGTGGTCATGTTGTGTCTCTTTGTAGTTCTTTTGGCTCTCTTTGTACTTGTTTGCCCCCTTCTTATATGTTGTGAGTCTTTTTGAGTTTTGCATCTCTTTGTAGTTTTGTTCTCTTTTTTTGTGTCGTTGTAGTGTTTCCATGTCTCGTAGTTTTTTTAACGAAAAAAAATGAGAATAAAGGATTATTGTCTCTTTTTTTTGTCTGTGGTTGTTTTTCCTCTTTATAGTCTTTGTAAATCTCGTTGGAGCTGTTTCGCATCTCTTTAGAGTCTTTTTGTATCTCTTTGGAGTTTTATGTTTCTTTGATGTCATTTTGAGTACCTTCCTGGTCAGTACGTGTTGGGTTTGAGTGACATTTTATAGTTGAAGACTGACACTTTGGGTCCCTGGGCTGTAGCCCGGTAAGCCCGTTCAGTACTCCATCCATGTACCAGACGACACAATATTTTTAGATATATGAGATGGTCGTTATGTCAGATTAATCCAGGGGTTTTACACGTATTTAGGCCATTATTGGCTGATCGGAACTGCACACGATTTGGGGAGATACAACTTGAATAGGATATCCAGCCAATGCCACTCAAGAATAGCCAAAATGTGGGGTTGAGTTCAAATTAAGATAGGTTTAGGGTTGTGTTTAAGGATTAGGATGAGAATCAAATAAAACTGTAAAGGTTGAAATGTAATCAACAAGAAGTCCTCACAGGTCTGACTAATACAAATGTGTGGTCGTGTCCCTCTTTGGGCTCTAGTCCTTGCTCTTCACAGATCACCAGCAGTCCTCCAGCCCAGGCCCCCACCACCGTCCTGATGATGTAATTATTTCCCAGCGGCACCTGGGAGCCACGGCCGCCATTCGGAGGCATCGCTCACAGCCAAGTATGCAGATGTTTCTAATTGCTTTCCATTACCAAGAATAACAGCTGTTTATATCTATCAGCAAATAATTCACAAGAGTTCCAGACTGTTAGGATAACATATCCCACCTGGTCACCATCACCAGTTGTCAACAGCCGAGCGCCGCGCTTGCCAGGCCTCTTGTTTACCGAATCCCCCGATAAGCCCGGGCTCAGAGTCACCTTCAGCCATCTTGCTTTGCACCGCCCATAATTTCCTGTTTTATCTTACGAGTCAATCTTTTATTATCATCATCACAGAGAAAGATGGAAATTGCATTTTGTTCTTGCCATGACATCAAGCGCGTTTATTATGCAGTGATATCAAAGAGGCAGGCGCTTTGCATTTTAACCCTCAACTTACAAACATATTTAACATACTGTCAGAGACACCTATCGTAGCTAAATGTTACTTAATGTATTTTCATAACTGTATAAGTTACGTGATCATCTGTGGGGGAAAAACAGATTGTTAGTATTTGTATATTGTGTAAAACCAAAATAGGCCGAGCACATGGAGTCTGCTGCACCTCTTTCCTTCAGAGTGCACCTACCACCTTGACAGTGGGTGATACTTTAAACTAGGACCCACGGCAAAACCTCTCCACCATCATCTCCTGGCGATCGTCAAAAAAAACTAAAAAAAAATTACAACATGCGGAACTCCAGGCTTCAAAACGTCCACCAAACCTATGGGTGAATTCAAAGTGACTATGTCCACTTCTTATATACTGTCTATGGTCAGGGTGGACTTTTTAGGTCCTCGTTCGCCTTGAAAAGCAAATTCTTCCCCTTGGGATTGGTTTGTTTTTTCAGGGCATGAATTTTTCGTCTGAGAGACATAATTTTAGATGTTTTGGTGTTTAGAATAAGAAAAAGCTAGTGTTTGTGATCTCGAGAAACTAGCAAGAGTACACAAGAGTCCAAACGTTTCTAAATCCAGCAAGAAAGTCTTCGAGTTGAGTTCTCTTCAGGCCCTCTGAAGGTTAACTTTTAACGAGGTCCTAAAAAGTTCCCTCAGACCACACACTGCGTATAAGAAGTCGGTCTAACCACCGTGACGTCACCCATTGGCTTCTGGACCGCTATTTAAAGCCTTGGATTCGGCATCTTGTTAAAATGATTTGACCGGCTTCTTGCAGTCTTGCAACATCCACAGATACTGCTTTTTTCCGTCAGATCAATTGACTCATTGATCGCTGTCAGGATGTAATTAGAATCTCTTAAAAAAATATCAATATGTTTTTGGAGAAGACTAACAACCCTACTTATTAAAAATGTAAATACCTCGTCTAAAAGTTTTTTTGTGAAGCTGAAACGTTATAAACCATTATTTATGTCCAACATAAGGTTTAGTGAATACCTTGGAGTTCAAAATTGCATTTTTGTACCGCACTTTGTGTGTGTTGCTGCAAACAAGCAGACATTAAAAGGCCCAGTTTGATCTCACCTTTGAAGAAGTCATTCGTCATGTTCAGACCCGGCGCCGTGTGTCCACAGAGCTGTTTTATTTCTAAAGTGATGACTTAGTCGCATGGTGCTTTAAATATTATTGGGCCTCACAGCTCTTCTTGCATTCCCTTTCATGGGGCATCAACCTTAATTTGGTCCAGCAGTGAAATCGGGGAAGCTCGTCATTGTCCCTCCCTCTCACTTCAGAGCTACGACATTTCTCTTTCTTTACGCTTCGATATTGGATGGTCAAATAAACTCAAATATACCGATCCATGAAGCCAGTATAACCCTTTATGTGCCATGATTATTATTATGCTACATAACACTTCTTAATATTAAGTCTGATGTTTATTTCTTGCGTCTATATTATATTATATTATTGCGTGTACATTAATGATTTGGGAATTGAATATGTACCTAAAGAGAAAAACTTTTTGTCACGTATACTAGTGGCTGGTAAATTTGACTCTAGTCAAATGTAGCCTTCCCTAACTTTAACCTTACTGTACCTCGATCATATTTTATTTGCCAAACCGCATTACTTTCCAAACCACAGCCATGTGTTTAAAAAAAATAATTGGTGCAGCAGGTAATAAATGTTTTCGCTGAAGGTTACCAGGCGTTTTAGACACAAATCCAGCTTCTGTCTGGATATGGTGTAGCTTTCTTATCGTCTTTCGGCTCATTGACAAAGAAGAAGATTGGACATTGACATAATTTGTTCCTTCATTTGAGTCAAAATCAATCTTCGACTTCAATATATTTGATGTTGTGTGTTTTTCGTGTAAAAACGCTTCGGAAAACGTGAGAGCAGGATTACGTTAAAAGTAACAACGTGCGGCCTTCCCAGCAAAATGAAGTCTTGCCTTTCAAGCGCCATTGCTGATTCCTGGCGGCGAGGTGTGTGTGTGTCCATGTGTGTGTGTGTGTGTGTGTGTGTGTGTTTGTGTGCTCTGTCTGACAACGCTGGCTTTTGGGAATGTGCCATCTGACGGGGGGAGTGACTGCCAACAAGAGCAGAATGTCATTATGAGTGGAGGCTGCTGCGGGCCTGCCACCATCACAGGGAATTCATCACCACAAGTGATGATGATAATGGACTTTGCTGCAAATGACTTTGGATGAGCAGTGTTTTTGGCAAGCAGCGCAGGGTTTTTTCTTCTTCTCCGTACCTCAGAAAATGGAGAAGAAGGCTCCGGGTGTCCCTGCGGGGCCGCCCGGTGGTTCTGGCATTCCACGTTGTGTAAATACGTTGTGTTTGTGCCGGTTGGTCATCGTCAGTGTTGATTTATCAGTCAGAATTTTTGTTAATGAATTGTTTAATTGAATTGAATTTGGTGGAATAAATAAAACATTTACATTTATGCGATCATCACAAACGTGACTCACGCGGGTGTAAACGTCTCCTGTTTGGCCCGGTGACATTTCTAGCGACATCACAAACACGGTACGACAAATCACAATCCGTTAATTGGCATGTTTTTCCCTCTGAGCTCGGGGATTCAAAAAATAATTGTCCAACTTTGCCAGAGTGCTCGGAGCAAAAAAAGAAAGAAGGGAAAACTCATCAAGTGATAACTTTAACCGCTGCGGTGTCGCTGCCACAGGAGAACGAGGCGCCGCGCGGTGACGACTCCATTATGATCTGCTGGAAAAGAAGGGGGAATCTAACAAGGCTCATTATGATAAACTGACAGACAGTTAGTTGGGGATCTGGGAGGTTTTAGCGCTTTTTTTTCTTTGACCGAATCCCTTTCGGTGGAAGCGGAACGCCTCATTAAAGCAGCACACTTGAAAGCTCGCGCAAATCGACACCAGATCAAAAAATGCAAGTCGCCTGCGCCACGAGAGGAGAGATTAAATTGAAGGTAAAACAGCCCCGCGATTGACTGTTGACCACGTAATTAGCAGTTTCAACCCCCTTTTCTTTTTTTTTCTTGCCATGAATGCAACATTCTGTCATGCATATTCAAATGCGCGCCCCGCTCTGCCATTTTAATTAAGAGAGTTTCAACTGACAACAGAGAGGGAGATGGATGGCGGCGCTTTGCAGGCGATGCTCTGGCCTCGCCCCGAAAGAGCCGTCGGTCAGTCTGTCTGTCGGTCTGTCTGTCGTGCAGAAACATCTTTCTGGGTTTGTTTACTGGGCACGGAGCGGAGTGAGTGCTCTCTGGCTGCTAATGTGACAGTTGCACTCTGGCTTTCAGTTCAGTGGACATGTTGTTTTGGAAAGAAAGCAGGAGGATGGTACCCAACTTATCTGATTACCGATGATGTACATCACACGTCCTCGAAACCGACTTCACGGCGGGAGACAGCCAAGCGAGAAGGGGGAGGGAGGGGGAGTTGGTGGAGATGCTGCATATCCGTAAACAAGGCTTGACTGACGCGGCGGCAGACGATTTGTGAGGCTCAGCTGAAGATCCGTGCCACATGTATGTCACTGAATGGAGGAGGGATGTCGGAGTAAAAAACACAGGCATGTGGCGTGACACTGAAGGGTCAGATCGGCATGCGACACCTGATGAGCAGCAGTCGCATGCAGCAGTCGCATGCAGCAGTTGCATGCAGCAGTTGCATGCAGCAGTCGCATGCAGCAGCGTTGCATGCAGCAGTCGCATGCAGCAGTCGCATGCAGCAGCGTCGCTCACATGCAGCAGCGCCACATGCTAGGGGTGAAGAAAAAAAAGTAGCATAGTATCGATTTAGCATAGTATCGCAATATTTTGCGTTGTGATACTGAGATATACACGGAGCCCAAATATGTAGTCCTGTGCTTGAAAATCCCATTTTCATAAAAAATCATAAAAATGATTGAAGACTGAAAACGTTATCTTCTTAGCTAAAATATGTTGACAAAGTTTTCCTTTGGGGACAATTTGCGGTTGAAAAAAGGGAATAAATCGCAATACTCAATGTATCGTAGTATCGTGATAATATCGCGGTATCGTGATAATATTGTATCATGGGACCTATGGTGATTCCCACCCCTACCACATGCAGCAGCGTCGAATGCAGCAGTGTTGCATGCAGCAGTTGTATGCAGCAGTCGCATGCAGCAGCGTCGATACATTATTTTACTTTGTTATAGTAATTTAAAAGAAACGTTACTGTAGCTGTAGGGTCAATTGTAGGTGCATTCTCATTTAAAAAAACATGGGCCATGCAGCTGTAACAGCCTTCACTCTGCAGGGATTTGATCCCATTCAGCACTAGGAGCAGTATTGAGGTGTTGGGTTGATCAGGTCTGGCTCTCAACCTCAAGGTTGTTGGTTTGGGGCTTGAAGTCCAGACTCTGTGCTAGTTCCTCCACACCAAACTGGGAAATCCATTTGTTTCTTGAAACAGGAAGGGGACAAACACAAACCATTGCCACAAACATTTGGTAACACGCTTATTGTCACATTTAAAAAGTTTTTTATTTTCTTTAACATGCCAGTCAACAAACCACCTGATGTTCAGGAAAACAGCTGCTTTAAACAGCTGTGCACGGACCATGAATTCATCTGGATTTCAATCCTACAAGGTGTGTTTTCATACCACTTACAGCTCTTTGACTGTAGCAACTTCCTCCACAGGGGGGACGACTCTTCCGGGGATCATGTACTCTTGTATTTTTGTTATGGCTAAATAATGCCACGGGGGTCGTGCGTTAAGCGCAACCGGCCCGTAATCTCAGTTTGCAAATGCATATGTTTCAGAAAAAGAGCCCCACAGTTATGAGCGCCGAGGCAGAAGCTCATTAATATGCATGGCTTTGCTAAAAGCTCCACAGTGACCTACATGACAAGGTTCAGTATACACTCCGACTGTGTGCCACACTTGTGGGACGTAGCGCCCGTGTGTTACCTTAATTAGTGTCTTCTTTTTTTCCTGGAGAGGCTCTTGAACTTGCATGCCGAGGGGGGTCACCGAGGGTCGCCAAGGGTCACTCCGAATGCCTGGCCCCAACGAAATGGTTCCCATTAAGCCTGCAGAGGACCGAGCACTAACATCGCCATTAGATGCACTTTAAACTCCTGCAGCCGTCAGGCGGCGCCACTCCAGCTCTCCCAGGTAATCCTCGAGGCCCCTTCACCGGCGCCATATATCAATTAACAGATTTGTTTGCTTTCCTCTCCTCCGACCTCATTTGCATCGCAGCCGGGCTATAACGCGCCGCTCGAGTTCAAAAGCACTGTTGACACTGTGTGTGTTGTTTTTTTCTTTTTTTCTTTTATCCTCTCCAACGGGCAGCAGAGGGGCAAAAAATTGAAAAAAAAAATGATAATAATAAATTACCATACATATTACAACTCAGCTGCTGCGTTGATGTAAAAGTATCCAACAGAAGTGGGTTTCGGAGCACAGAAAGTTACAAGATGTTAGCGAGCACTCCGGGGCGAAGCGATGCTGACACTCGTTCCCGTTCGCTCTTCGTCAAAGGGGAGCTTAGCATTCCCGATGCTAAAGGACAGCTGTTGCTGGCAGGCCTCTTCCTCTCACTAGCGGAGGCGCCAGTTTAGGGCGGTGATCTGTCAGCGCGGTGGCGTAGCCAATGTGCTCTGGCCCTCAGGTGGAGGCAGGGAAACGTGGCTCGGGGCTCTGTTGCATAGCAATGAGGCCGGACAGATGTAAAACTCCTCTGTGGTTTTACAGCCTCAGTGCTCTCTCTCTCTCTCTCTCTCTCTCTCTCTCTCTCTCTCTCTCTCTCTGTTTGCCTGGATCCTTTTTATACCGTCCATGCATTCCCATGATGCAACGCTGTTGCAAGGGCACATTTATGCTGTTTGAGGCGAGGCCTTAACCGTGATCCAGAGAGAGTTATTATATTCCCTCTGGCTCTTGTTGAAAACGGAGCAGCAGAAGAACTTCTTGGTGAAAACCAGACATAGCTAAACTGTATTTTTTATTTCATTATGTTTATGAATTCTTATTTCAGTGATGACAGAATGCATTCAAATGTGTGTTTTTTTCAGATATCTTATGAAATACTAACTCCTCATTTTGGTGCGTTTTCTTACAAAAGTCGAGCAGCACGTCTCAATTTCGGCACGTTGCACGAATAGTCAAAAATAAACTACCGTCTTCACATGAAACAACAGAGTTAGGTTGAGGAAAAAATGATGAAATACTTAGTTAGGTTTAATGAAGATAATGTAATACTTAGTTAGACTAAGATTAAATACTTAGTTAGGTTTAATAAAGATGGTGAAATAATTGGTTAGGTTTAGGATTGGACTAAAGTGCCAGGAGTTCTGCTCCTGTGGGTGACTCGGGATGTTTTTGGGGCCTCTCTGGGGATTCTGGGAGGTTTGGGGGGTAATTGAGCCTGTTCATTCCCAGTGCTCTGATGTTCCTCTTCTTCCTTTTGTGGTCGATCCCACGGTGATCGTTGCAGTCCTCGTTCCTGCGATGACCTCACTCGATAGGCTGAAGGCCAACAGATGGGACATACTGAGAAAGGTAACATTGATACAACTTCATATTATTTGTTTTATTGGTCTGTTTTTTCATTCCCACACCTTGAAAACATTGATTCTCTGATGAAAAAGATTGATTGCACGCCATTTAAAACAAGTTGCACGTAGCTTTTTGGGAAACTCTTTGACTTCTTATAATGACAATTGTAGATGCGATCGTTGTTAATGATCCCTAAAACTATCCAGTGGCCTTTTATAGTGGCGGGTGATTAGCATTCTGCATGCATTTGAGAAAGCCCCCCACACACACACACACACATATACATACCATACATACACACACACATACACACTGAAACTGTCACAGATAATTATCAGCACCACTTGCATGCTGTTTTCCATGATTAGGTGTCAAAGTTCAGCGTTCGATAATGATCGTCACCACACATTATTTCTTGGCTGCACAATTTACGGTCGTTGTTGGTGAATCGGTGCCTCGGAGATCCGGAGACGTCACTCAGAGGAAAACGGAAATGTAAACAGAGAGAGAGAGTCTTTCTGACACGAGGAAGCGAGGCCGTAAATATAGAGCCCATCCAGCTGCTTAATTTATCTAAATATGCTAAGGTCTTCTTAATTGTTAACGCGGCAATTTCCATCACTGCTGCTGCTGGTTTAACCGTCGCGTCCTGCAAATCAGTAAATTGCACAACTTTTCTTATTCAACGCAAGCCTACAACTACACTGATTTCTATAATTAACATGTATGTTTTCCTAATCACACAGAGTTTCTTAAAAAAGGCCTCGTAGCAGCATTACAGAAACATATTTTTCCTCTTCTCTGCTTTCGTATTTTTTATATTTGGTGATTTATAACACAGAAAAAATTGATGTGTTCTTATGATAATAATAATAATAATACATTGTATTTGTTTAGTGCTTTAAAAGGTACTCAAAGGCACTTTCCATGATTAAAAAAAATACAATAAAGGCAATAACAATATAAATAGAGATTACATAGCAATAAAACATAATTTGTACTGATGAACACATGCATTACATTACATTTAGCTGATGCTTTTATCCAAAGCGACTTAAAATAAGTGCATTCAACCATGAGTACAAACTCAGAACAACAAGAATCAAGAAGGCCAAACTACAAAATGCTATAAGTAAGTGCAACTTTCTTTATTCAAGGTCGGAAAAGATTTGTTTTTATTTTGCAGCGGAAGATGTAGAGACTTTCATGTAGAGACGTGCAGTTTGAATATATATATATGTATGCATATGTGTGTGTGTGTGTGTGACATGATTCCCTGCGTGTGAGGTCAAGTTTTAGTCATCAAAGCGTAAAATGTAGAAGATATTTTTAAATCCCTTCTTGTAAAATGAAGACAGACATTCTTGAGGTCTTCGTGTGTTCAAAGAGCCCTGAGATGCATATCGAGTCCCTCTGGATTTTGGCTGGATCCCCAGTGAACTTTTTTTTTTTATGGCGCTAAGTCACACGTGGTCTGTTTTCAAGCCTCCCATCAACACTTCAGATTAGCGGGCCTGCAGTTCACACATTTCAGTTCTTGGCCTGTTAGGATCCACAGAAACATGGTCCTTTGGACATGGCCGCACTGCCAACAGATGGTGAGAGCATCTTTAGGCTGAGTGGACGGGAGGCAGGCAGCAGATAGCAGAGACCCTCCCTCCCCCTCCCCCGCCCTGCTGACAGAAACCCCTTTTCGCGGCGGTGACACGAAATATATGTTTCCCCCCGAG
The DNA here is from genome assembly GCF_910589615.1 of Taurulus bubalis. Taxonomy (NCBI): domain Eukaryota; kingdom Metazoa; phylum Chordata; class Actinopteri; order Perciformes; family Cottidae; genus Taurulus; species Taurulus bubalis. The sequence continues at coordinate 24,986,951 of NC_136596.1, forward strand.
GCATAATTAATGTTTGTTTTTTAAATTCATGCGACCGCTTAGATGGAGACGAAGCTCGTCGAGAGCGACTGGAGGGGAAAAAAACGGGGCATATGTGGGCCGGCTTCGTGACGATCAACACGAGGTGGAGCTCGAACTTACTGTGCACGTTCGTTTCTGAGTTGATCTGGTTAAAAACTAAAATTTGTTAGTTCTAAAATAAAAAATGCCTGCTTGGGCAAAAACGATTTACTTAAAGAAATAACTTCTTCATGCATCGCAACGGTCAAAAGGATCGTTTATCGTTCATAAATAACAACATGGTTATTTCAACAGGCGCTACAGTTATTAAAAACTCTGCAGTTTGTTTTTCTCTCGCTCCCATCATATTTTTCTCTCTGCAGTCTTGATTTTACTCTGCAGTATAAAAGTCCTCACTTATATGGAAACGATCATGGCTAGAAATAGAGATCATTTAAAAATGTCTTCTGAGTAGAATAACACAGTTAAAATGCCATAAGTCATAAAAAAAGAAGAAGAAAAAAGCATGTTGACTTACTTTGATGATTTGCTTTTACAAAAATTGGTCAGCAATGGAATCCAATGTGTTTCCAAGTGTTAAACATCTTGGGGAAAAACATTGAGGTTCTACGTGCCTCATACATTGAACTATTTACATGTTTACAGCCTCTCCTCTCTGCTCTGTGTTCAGCCTGGAGGTCATTTGAACTTCCACTGAATTGTTGTCACGTGACTGTTGGTCTCAGCCGAGTCAATAGTGGCTTCATAGCTGCGCAGAGGAGCTCAGAATTTAATGTTTTTGACAGAATTTGGTTTCTTCAAACGTTTTTTTGATGAAGGATCAACATTTGTAAACCTAATTCCGCTTTCTTTTCCTGACGGGGGAAGCGATCGAGGACCGTCGGATAAATGAAAACCGGATGAAACAGCTCCTGGCTGTGATGAACGGTGTAGTTTTGCTGTTTATTGTAAGAAAAGATCAGCGGTTCGATCCTCTGCTCCTCCAGTCCACGTGGATGTGTTCTCATACTGTCCTCTCTTGGTCAAACGTTTCCTCTGATCCTGAACGCGCTGCAGCCGAACAATACTTTGAGTGCAGAGGAAGCCGGTCGAGGACGTGCGACTCCACAATGCGTCTAATGAGGCGCCGGGATGAAGTAGTTTGTTGTCTGGCGTAACCAGATGGATGTAGGCTGTGATTAAAACCAATTAACTCTCCCCCAGATCTAAACAACTTTTTCCTGTCATTAATGCACATATTTTACACCTCATTAGAGGCACGGTGATTGGAGGTAGGAGAAGAAGAGAGAGAGAGAGATTAATTTGCATTTTAGATTCACAATATGTTGAGGACGGTGCAAACGCAGGGAGGAGAGAGAGACAGAGAGAGAGAGAGAGAGAGAGAGAGATGAAAAAGTGGCTTAAAACACTCCAGGCCACATCTGTGTGAGCTGAACGAGCTTCAGGAGGCGACACATGACTTCCTCTAATTCACCGTAAGGGTTTTTTCTCTCTCTTCTGGTTGTTGGTGTAATGTGAATGGCCGTCAAAATCACCTCCCCCTTTCCCCCCCGTGCCGAAATGTGCATCGTGGGGTGAAACGGGCAAGATGTTAACTAATTTTATTTTTAATCTTCCCTTTTGCCGCCGAGCGTGTCGTCCGGGCGCTCGCGTCTTCTGAATTTCCTCGCCTCTTTCATGGAAACATATTGGGGCAGAATTCGCCAGCTGTCGGGCTCCTCTCCCTTCTGCTGCCATTATCCTCGGGCCCCGCCCCGCCTTATGGCCGGCCAGCCTGCCAGGAACCGGGGGCCCCGTCCAAAATCAAAAAAGGTGGCTCTTTTCAATTCAGGACATCGTCACACGTCTCCCTCCCCCCTCCACCACCTCTCACCCCTCACCCCTCACCCTTCCACCACCCGCGCACGCGACCGAGACGCTTCGCAAACACGCCATCCACGTTTCTCGCCACGATGCGTATCATACGCAAGGCAGGGCTTTTGGCTCTCCGGCTCGTGATTGTGCCTCTCATGTGACCATATGCCAACCTCCCCCCTCCTCCTCCCCCATCTCCCCTCCTCCCCCTATACAACCCAACCACATGAGCATCTCAATGGAAGGTTTCACCACGTAAGAAACTGATTTCAGTTTAGTCTATATTTAATTATATATATTTATTTATATTTATTTATTTATATATATATATATATATATATATATATATATATATATATATATATACGTATATATATACATATATATATATATATATATTATTATATATATATATATATATATATATATATATATATATATATATATATATATATATATATATATATATATATATATACATACAGTGTATATAGACACATAGACATCAGGGTTATGCCCATTTGCTACAGAAGAAAAAAAACGCATAACAAAATGTATATAATATCTGATATGTTTGCTGATTGTTGCTCTGTAACATTTAGCAAAGAAACAACTAGTATAGAGATTTATTTGAGAATTCACAAAATTATAGATTGTTGCTGTGGCACTTCCCAAAATATCTGTAGGTTAAATCTTCTTCCTTGAACTTGTTTTTAGTAGTTTGACTTTCTGTATGTGACATTTATTTTTGTTCAACCGTGATGAATATTACTGCTCATAATAAGTTGCCAACTCAAAAGAAAATGGGGTAAATTTTTTTATTTTTTATGAATCTATCAATCAAAAGGAAATTTGACCCCAAAAAATAACAATGACAAATGACCATTACAAATTGATTAAAATGTCTTATTTCAGGTGATAAATGGACAAAACACTTTTTTTATGAAGTGGAAAAACTTTCATAACTCTTATCCTTTTGATTGTTCTGTTAATTAATAAACGAATCTCTTCATCAACCTCAGCTCGAGTCTGACTTCGCTGTTCGGCCTTTAGAAGTCCGTTGTTAAGTCATTATTATTAATATCGGTGGACTGTCGTTAACATCCCCCACACACACATTAAGTGAGTCTCCCGTGCAGCTCGTCCACTGGATTACGTCAGGCTGAGTTACTTCCTCTGCCCTCAGGCTCTGTCATATGCTGCTTCAGGACCCGGGGGGGCCGGGGCCCCGTCCCTGTTGTTCTCTAATGGAATCCACCGTCTGCATGCAACGCTATCGCTCGCCCACTTTTGGGCCTTGTCTCGAACCCAAAGAGTCCTGTCAAGGAGGGTGTGATTTGTCAGGATGGGACGGTGGGTGTGTCAAAAAAACAAAAAGGGGGGGCGGAGGGGGGTTTGGTGCACTTTCAGGGGTCCCTGAGGTGACTCCAGAAAGGGTCCCCCAGGAGACGTAAGAGGAGGATTTTAGTGTCCCTCACTCGATTCCACTAAGGAACCAACCAAACCGGGATTGAAGTTACGTGGGGTAACTTCTCCCTCGACTTAGCAACTGGTGCACAAATTTGAACAATTTCTCGAGGAAATATTTAGATGAAGCGATGACAGTTTGGACAGACGTGGATGTGGAGCTCTTGTTCTTCTTACGGCGGTTCCTAACGAGGTGTGGTCCTGACCTTTGACCTTTGTCTCTGCTCTCAATTATCAGTTGTTGTTTCTTCAGCACGCTCACAAGAGGCGGACGTCGATGTGTCAGATATCAAACACTTGCTTCCGCCGTCCACTCAACACACAACCGGTCCTGTAGCTGCGCTGCATTCTGGTCTATTTTACATCCCTGCGGTTGCTTTGGTTTCAATACATACCAGTTACAATACATATTATTTTTGTTTCTGATGGACTGATACCAAAGCCTTCTATCTCGAACAATAAAACAAAAAAACAAGGGTGCACGGGAAACGTTGAATTGCTCAGCATGAATTACTGAAAACAAAAACAACCGTTGTCGCTGTTGTCGTGGAGGATTCTCACCTTTTGGCCCCTCGAGTCTCGATCCACAGACGACGCAAAACGATTTGTACTAAACACGCAGGTGTTTTCGGTTGGAGGTCAGGTAGTTATTGCTGCAGCTTTCTCTCTCTCTCTCTCTCTCTCTCTCTCTCTCTCTCTGTCTCTGGAGGCCGACTATCTGGTGGCGAGCTGGAGCGACGGAGCATGGCTGGCATTTCCTCATTAGGGTGTTCGTTAGCCTCATTTTGGGGCTGTCACAGCCAATCTCCGTTACGTCCCTCCGCCTCTTGTCTCTTTCAGAGAAGGGCGAACGACGAGGGTGTAGAATCCATCTGAATACCTCGATGAATAAACTCTCTCCTCTGTTCAAGGGCTCATTACGGGGAACGGGGAGTAAAAGGAAGCGCAGGTGGTTTAGGTTTGAGAAGACGTTTGTGAAAAAAAGAAATGTATGGACCAGAAAATAGGACCCAAACCAACGTTGGCAGACTCGACAGGTGCGTCCCCAAAATGCCCTTTTTTACGTTTTGTATGTCTTTGCTATCAAATCTGAATAAAATAAAAATGTAAAATTGCACTCGTCAATGCTTCGTAGAGGGGTGGATTTTAAAATCTGTAAATCTTTTTAGAATTCTTGTCTCCCCCAAACGTTCTGCTCTCGGGGCCCAAAATAGCATCTTCCAAAAAAATGGGTATCACCGCTCAATTTGACAACATATTTAAGGGGGCATTTATACATTTAAAGTCTGCGTCTGGGTCAGCCCATCAGCCAGTCGAGTGTTCGCGCGTGTGTCAGAAAACAAATGCTACGCTCAGACTCACTTTATTTATTTTTACGCTTGCGTTAATTCGGTCTAACGAAAGCGCTCATTAGTTCTAATAAACGCTGCGACTTCGTCTTGTTCCACTGGAGCCTGACCTTTCCTCCTGCGCGCCGCCTGTAAAATCTCCTGCTCGGGTTTTCTTTTTTTCACTGTTTGATGCCTCCGTTAATTGGGAATGATTTGAGCTTTTTCTTCTGCTCTCGTCGCCGGGGTCGAATTCAGCACGGAGCTAATGGCAAATGTCACTGTGAATTGGCGGCTGCATTAGCCGGGCGACCGCCTTTTTCTTTTTTTTCTTTCTTTCTCCCAGACGATTGTACGTACATCACTAAAACGGACCCCGTCGGAAGGCCATCCTCCTCATTAACGGGGGCCCCTTCCCTTGAAAGCGATGCTGGACGCAACAGTTGTGTGCATCATGTGGAAGCGTCAGAAAAACAACGAGATTACTGCAACCTCACTAGCTCCCCGTCATTAGCCTGTGGCCTCCACATCTTAAACGCTGCTAATGAACGGCAGCGACTTTTTTTTTCGCTGCACAAAAAAAAAGGGGGGTGGAAGAAAAGAAAAAAGTGCCGGGCTAAAGATTAGAAAGCAACGGGACGATCAGATCTAATTATGCTTGTACACCTCAAACAGCATGGCATTTGGCTGAAAGGTCAAGAGAAATCCCAAAGCCTTAATCTGCCGAACCTGTGGCCTCCGAGCCCTCGCGGATACATATCGGCTATTAGCAGCCGGCGAGGAAATGAAACTGAAACTTAACCCCCCCGACGCTGAACTCTGCCCCGAGCGTCGTCTTTCTTTGGGGAGAACGGAGCCGCTACTGTTCGTCGTGCTTCATCTCAGGGACGCGCTGGTGTGTGTGGAAGTCTGTGTTTTTTATTACAATCTAATCAAGTGTGCGGTGCACTTTTTTTCCCCCAGCGTGAATGCAACGACGCAATTACCGGAATTGAACGCGTCCTCCCGTTGATCCCAAACTCGCTGCCGAACTTTATCCGTCAGCTCAGCCAAATGATGTGCTTATGTCCTTATCCGCGCGCGCTGCTCCTCGCTCGAATTGTGTTTTGTTAACAAACGTGAGAAATAGCAGGCATCATCAGATTGCAGCCGTTTTGCACACATACACACACACACGCGTGCACACACACCCTTGAGACTTTGTCCTTTCAGCTGATATTGCCTCCCCATCCCAGCGGATCTATTTGGAGATTGAGGATAGGGCCGGGGCCATTTTCAAAATGCTGTATTCACCCATCATGTGCTAAAAAAACCTTGTCTGTCATGAAACTGATTATATGTTGGGTTTTTTGGGGCTGTTAATGTGCATTGTGGAAACAAAAGGAAAAAAAGGATGTCAGGCGGTGAGATGGAGAGGACGAGTGGGGGATGAGAGAGAGAACCTTGATTAAAGTAAGATGCATGCGCCTCTATGAATCAGAAAATATGAATCAGGAGTCAATGTGGCGGCGTGGATCTCTGCAGGCGGCGAGTAAACAGCCCATTAGAGTTTACCCAGCGTCATCATCACGCTCCAAAGTGTCCTTCGCCCCCCTCCTTTTTTTTTTTTTGCAAAAAGCTTTGTCTCCTTGATTCCTTAATGGCTTCACCCGACTGACTTTCTGCTCGACTCCTCCAAATGTGTAGCATCAAATATGTCGCGTTATAGCATCCGTCGAGTTCACTCGGGGGAGAGGGAGAATGTGCTTTGGTTTCCGTGACTGACTTCCCCTCTGTGTTGGGTGTCTCTTCGGCGCCTCGTCTCCTTCGGCGTAATTCACCAGAGCAATAATGGGTCACTTGGGCGTGCCGGGGTTTGCCCACATCATCATCATCATCATCATCGAGCGTGGACTTTTTTTCTGCCGTGCCGCCTGCACACTGGGGCTGAAACAGAGGTCCCCGTTTCAGCCGCCGTGGCTGCAGCAGCTGGACGACAGCAGATGCACTTCTCGGGGGGGCGAGGGGGGAAGAGAAAGCAAAGCGCGAGACGTGTGGCGGAAAGATCGCGGGAAGGGAAGAAACCGCGGCGTCAGGCCTCATCTGTCTTACTGCGCTCCCTGCTTCCTACAAGCAGCAGCTGAGCCAGTCGCACTCCCCGCTCCACTCCGCTCGGCCTGGCGTCCACCGGCTCGGGGGCTGACATTTCCAGAGGTGCTAAGTCACTCAGCATCTTGTTACTCTCCTCTGACAAGTCGCGGGGGGGGGGGGGGGGGGGGGGGGGGGGAACGGGCGCGTCACACAGCGAGCGCCAGCAGACTTGAGCCGAGGCCAAGAGGAGAGGCCTCTTTCACACAAGTCACCGATCGCCCCCCGCCCGCCGGAGGGGGGGGTGCCAAGATCTCAAGGTGTTTACAGAAGATCGGGCGAGGTGTCAATCACGCTTTTTTGGCCCCGGCACGCTAACCCACGGTGCCAGTCAGGTGTGAGGAGCTGAGGGGGGGGGGGAGAGGGTGATGGAGGGGAAGGGCATCGTAAGTGACAGCTCCGCGGTGTCAGCGGTCAGATTGCCCCAAAACCAAAAAACTTCACAGCTGATTTTCTTGGGTGCGGTGGTCGAGAGTGACACAAGTCCGTCCCCCCACTCCCCTCCGGTGGTAAAAAAAAAAAAAAAAACTAAATAAAAGCTTGATTCACTTGTCATTTTGCAGCGAGTGCAGTCGCAGCGCACCATGAAGGAGTCCGGGATCATCTGCTCGTTCGGCCTGTCAGCCGGGGAGAGTTATTGGAGGGGTTTAGAGAAAAGGTCACTCCAGTGCTGAACTGACTGTTCACTCCGTTAGCGAGAGGAGAGTCCAGTCATTACGGCAAGACGACTGCAGTTAATGTGCAGCCCCCTCCCCGGATGTGACGTGGCCGTAGTATGAGATGCAAAAACATTTTTTTTTGCATTTATTGTTAATGACAAAAATAAACCTCCAAAATCGAATCCTTCCAGGTTTCACGGCCTTTTTCACACATCTTCGCTCATCTCAGCGTTCCATGACGTTAGAGAGCGGCAACCCAAGCGATATGATCCCCCTCCACAGTGACACCTCGCATGTAATTTTTGACGGCCCCATTTCTAATTCCTTTCAAGTTCGCTCAGACGACGAGGGGAGGCGGAGAACCACTGTTCTATTATGCATGTGTTGCCGTCACTCGGTGAAGAGCTTCGGCCTGACAAGGTGGCGTATCCCATCATGAATTAATCACCCCGCGCTCTTCATCAGAGGTGACTTTGAACATTTTTGAAGTCGCGGGTTTTAAAAACAGACAGACAGATTTTTAATTTTTTTTGCCGTGCATCATTTATTCAACTTTAAGGTTTTTTTCACACAGCGTATGAAATCGGCCCGGGCCTCGGCGTCCGATTGTCAAAACGTTCACTCTGAAGGATTCAATACTTTGCACTCAGAGATTAGCAATAGAAAACACGACGGCTCGCAAATGACAAGACAAATGAAAATGTTCATCTTTAGTCTCCTCTGAATTCATAGAGCGGATCCAGAGTGTTCGCCTTGCTTTCAGATTACATTCACGCCAGCGTTCTTTATGCTCAGAGATGTCGCTACGCGGGACAAGCGAGGCCTTTCCCGACGAACCTCGCACTCAAATTAATCTATCGGAAAAGAGGAATATTTGGCTATCGGCTATTAATTGTAACACGTTCCGCAAGGCTGATAGTAGTGCTTGTGGTGGGGACTGCTAATGGAGACGGTGGAGACAAAGGCGGCATGCGCAGTAAAGATAGAAGTGCAATGAGAGAGAAGGGAGACGTTAAAAATACAACGATGGTTGGTGATTAGGGTGAAGAGAATAACGGGGAATAAGTGAAGAATGAGTATATGTGCTAACGTGTGAGGACAAAGCAGGCGGCCACGCTAAAGTTCTGCAGAGTGAAGCCGATGCGGAAGAGTCATAAAACTTGCATTATATCCCCTGACCACCAGGGGGCGACTCCTCTGGTTGTATAGAAGGCAATGCTTTATTTGTTTAAGCTACATTCTCTCTCTTACCATCAGGGGGCGACTCCTCTGGTTGTATAGAAGTCTAAAGAAAATGACTCATGAGAGAAGTCTCTCTTGATTTATTTCCTCAGTAAATATTGTAAAAATGAGTTTATGTCTCAATATGTAGTTTCAAGTCTTATTCAATACAACATGATGTTCATTTAGTAAATTATGCTCATTTAGAGTCAAACAGACCATAAAGCAGAGTATGCTTTAGGGTGGGGCTACAAGGTGATTGACAGGTCACATGCTCTATGTCACTCCTCCGCATTACAAATATGGTCACTTCTCTTCACTGGTTGCGAGAAAAACAACATGGCGACGGCCAAATTCCAAGATGGCGACGGTAAAATCGACAAACTCAATGCCTTAAAACGGCCCGATGACTACGTCAACTTCTCATATACAGTCGCTAGTACTAAGTACTGCCACAACCAACACCTTCTATAAAAGACTAATAAACAGTGCTGCAGGTCAGCGTCACACTGGTTCCCTCCACTACAGACGTTATTTCAGACATCTTACCAAAAACATATTTACAAAATCATTTTGAGACAAGGAACCGAAAGTGCACAAATGCAGACTCATTTGTTTTTAGGACTCATTCCGGCAGCACGACAATACCATGCATGCTGAAGTATGAGCCGAAGACGGAGGTCAAACTTTAAAGATTCAACTTTCCAATTAACTCAAGGGCCTGCATGGCTGGATTATTGGACAATGAGGCCCTGGTTGTGTTGTGTCTTACACTTCCTCTCCTATATAGCTGCAAGAGACAGACTTTATTGTTGTGTTGTGTCTCTCTGTGCTCTCTGGTTGTTTTGTGTCACTTTGTAGTGTGTAGTTATTGTGAGCCTATTTGTAGCGCCTTTGCATACATTTTTGTGTCTCTTTGTAGTTATTTTGCATCTCTTTTTAGTCATTTTGTGTCTCTTTGTAGTTATTTTGCCCATATTCATATACTATTCATATAGTGGTTAACTTTGTGATCTATTTGTGTCTCATTGCAAATGTGTTGCCTCTTCTTTATAGTGGATTGTTGACTTATGTTTCTTTTGCCGTCATTCCTGTTTTGATACGTGGATCGTAGAGTGACATTTTGTAAGTTCAAAGGTCAGCTGGGTGCTCTGGGCCCCTGGTTCCAGTCAGCTCTTTTCAGTAACCCATTCCTGTTTGCATTGGACACCTGTGTGAGCGGTTTAGTAGGAACACACTGATGATGCTCTAGGAGCTGTGACATGTTGTGTCCTCGATGGCAGGTGTCCAGGTCTCCTTTCTCTTGTTTGTCTCTGGATGTTTTGCACTCTCTCTTTGTCTCCTTGTCCTTTTCTCTCTCTCTCTCTCTCTCTCTCTCTCTCTCTCTCTCTCTCTCTCTCTCTCTCTCTCTCTCCCCCTCTTCCTCTCATTCTCTGAGAGAGGTTGGGTTTGGGGAGAGGATGTGGGGAACAGCTGGGCCCCATCACTTCTCATTGCGGGCCTGGGAGAGACGTCGCTGACAGAGTGATGCACAGAGCCTGTCCTCGCTAATGACTGCGCCATTCTCCATCATTATCACCATCATTAGGAAATTAGGGGGACAGAAGGTATTTACTGTAAACCTGCCACCTCCCAAGGAGAGATAAATAGAAACTGATAAATGTGATCGTGTGACGCCGCCTGTCTATTAACCTTCCCATTTTCCCGCTCCAGCATATGCACATTTAACAATCATTAATATTCTCTTAATTGGGGCAGATTTTAGCGAGGAAAATACTCTTGAAGAAAGAAAACTCATGTGACGCAGTTCAGTGCACCGCCTGACGGTGAAGCTGTGGAAAGAAGCTGCTGTCAGTCTGGGAACTGTGGGAACTATGATTTATGTTATAGAAAATAAAACAACGTTTTCCCTCGGTCCCCTTCCCCCTCACCCAAAAAAACCCGATGTGGCACTTTGTCTTTGTTACCTGTGTCTTTGAATGCTTCTTTTATCACACGGTGAAGGTCACACTTTACAAACGTCAAGTTTTTTTTTCACTCAAAGGTGAAAAATCTTTTTTTTTTAAATGGAATCACAATTTAAAATCAAACAAACAAAAAATATATACGCAATAGATTTGATATTGGTGCCAAACATCTGTTCTTGCATTGTAGGTTGCAGGGAGAAACCATTGGGGAGGAGGGTTTGTGTTACATTCTACCAATTTAGCGCCACTGTGTGACAGACTATGTGCTAATTTACATCTCGCTAACTGCTTGGCAGCGCTGCAGAAGCTGATTGTTCAGTGTTTGACTGCGTTACAGCTGGATAACAGCAGGTCAGGACTGCTGTCAAGGGCACGCACACACACAAAGACAAACACACACATCCAGTAGTTGTCGGTTTGTGGGAGGATCAGCTGGCTCAGCTGTATACGTATACAGGATGCACGTTCTCTCGTTGAAGCGCACTCGGAGACAAAGACGCAGTGAAGCTGGGGGCGAGGACACTCTACAGGATGAAGTGGGTTTTCACAACCGTTTAGCTTTGGCGTCGTCAGAGTGACGCGTAACCTTGTTCCTGTGCGGATGGCGGAGTGTTTAAAGGTTGTCGACGCATCTCCGTGTCACTTTTCGTCGCGCGTTGTCTGATTTTATTCGGTTTGCGTCAATCAATTTGTCTTTTTCAAATTTTTTTCAGGTTTTTTTTGTCCCCATTTCTTGTGGTTTGAGCAATGTTTGCTTTCATTTTATCACCTTTTAGAGTCGTCTTCTTATTTTGGTTTTCCAGAAGTATTATATGATAGTTATCTAAACAAGTGTTTCCCCAAACATTCTTTTTCTGGGGACCCACTTTGTACAAAGAAAATGAGACGACTCAAATCACGACTCAATTCAAACATGTGAAGGACGCGGGGGGATCCTCCGCCATCCTCACCGTCGCCTGCATGTGTGAAGTTCTTTTATTTGACAGCGTGACCTGAGAAGTTGCATCAACCCAAAGAGTGCAGACGTCACCGTCGGTCGTTAAACGGCCGCCATTCGCTCCCAGGGATTCATGTCGCACATGTGAGCGAGAGGAGGTCGGCGAGGAAATCGCAGACGAGACCTTCGTGGACGCCGTCGACGTGCAGCTGATGAAATTAAGGCAACACGAGTGTAATTTTATGACGGAAAAACAAAAACGCCGATGTGCATTTGATGCAGCAATTAGAAGCGGGGGAGGAGGTCCCTAATGATGATAATTTGAGTTTTAATGCTGAACCCACTAGTGACTGGCAGAGTCTATCAATTACTGCATTAAAACAGACCCCAGCTGCAGCAGCCACGGCAGCCGCCTCCCAAATTGTCGTCTAAACTGCTGTCGTCTCCTCTCCCATCGCTCGCCTGCGTAATTGCAGTTTAACCAGTTCATCATAATCACACAACAGCCCCCCCTTCTCTCCCGGTAGAGCAGGGATGTGATTTTCCCTTCAGATTGTGAGCCATGGAGTGTGTTTGCTTGTACAGATGGCTGTTTCCAGACAGGTACTGATGTGTGTCGTCTAATTCATATGTATGACTCAGGAAAACATGTTTACATCCGTCATGAGGCCCCACAAATAGCATTTATTTTTTTATTATTTATTTGTTTGTTTGTTTTTCATTTCTTTTCAACAGACTGTATGTAAGAAGTGGACGTAGTCATTGTATAAGTCTCTGGTAGCTTCAGCGACCCGTCAATCACAGTAGACCCGCCCTAAAGCATACCCTGCTTTATGGTCTGTTTGACTCTAAATGGACCATAATTTATTAAGTGAACATCATGCTGTATTGAAGAAGACTTGAAACTAGAGATTGAGATCATAAACTCATGTTTACAATGTTTACTGAGGGAATAAATCAAGAGAGAAGTAGAGTCATTTGCTCATAGACTTCTATTCAACCAGTGGAGTCGCCCCTGGTGGCCAGTAGAGAGAATGTAGCTTTAACACATGAAGCGTATACTTCTATACAACCAGAGGAGTCGCCCTCTGGTGATCAGGAGAGATAATGCAGCTTTAACACATGAAGCGTATACTTCTATACAATCAGAGGAGTTTCCCCCTGGTGGTTGTAGAGAGAATGCAGCTTTTAAGACACTTCCTATAGTGTAGCTGTGATGTAATCATTGGAGTCTGTAAAACATGTCTTTCTAAAAATTTAAAATAAGGCTTCTGTAACTCCTCATTTGGAAAATCTCGCTCCCCTCCCTCGTCTGATTTTTCTCGCTGAAAGAGCAGATTTAAAGGTAGAACAAGTCAAGCGTGTTTGTTCTTCTTCATCTTTCTGTATCTCAGCCACATGCCACTGAGCATGATCGACGCTTCCACCGCCACGCTGCAGGCTGGAAGACAAACAGGGCGAGTGTGTCACGGCGAATACGAACCAAGGTGAGCGCGAGAACTCCTCCACTTATTGGCCGCTCGCAGCGCCGCGTCGGTGATCTGTGAGATGAAGCTCGTTTTTTCTGCCGTTTCAGGCAGCGTGAAGAAATAAACAATAGTAATAATAAATTAAATCGCCGCGGATTGAAGCGGCAGCTTGCAGAGCCAAAACTACAGTAGCAACGATTTGATGATGAACAAAAGGGCTGAGAAAGGGTGGAGTCTATGTTACATCCTGTGGCGTTTCCTTCATATGTTGGGGTAGCAAAAGGATCCGATGGCAGATTGTTTTAACAATCTCTCTTTTCCATTATGCATTTTTTTATATTGTGTTTGAAGAGAAATATACGAGACTTTTATGGCACAAAACAGGTGCCCTTTTCTTTTTTTCGAGAGCGAAATGTGTGCAGGGTTGTACTCTTTTACATTTTATATTAAATTATATTATTATAATTATATATATATAATATAATATACATACATATTTATATTATATATTACAATTATTTATTTAATTTTATATTTTGCATGCCATTTATTTCATATTTTTATTTTCCTTGTATATTTGTATATGTATTAGTAAGAAACAAAGTGTTTTACCTTGTTTTAGTTCTTGGTGTATTTTGTTGGACTTCTTTCTAACAAACATACATTTTTCCATGTTTCTTTCCTGGTGTGTTTAATTTCTATTTTGTAAGAAGCATGCCTTGCAAACCCGTGACTTTCTTTTGAAGTACTGTTTTTCTTCACTAATCATTTCTGGTGACTCTGAGGCATTGTTTCTTTGAATTGACTGATTAAAGGCGCCAATGAAACATATATAAGACAATATCGCTCTGGTGTTGATGGAAGGCATTTTTAAAGCTTGGTTCGTCGTTTCTCATCTTTTAACACTAGGCTTTGTGCTAAGCTAACTAAACAAGAGCTACCAATTAACTGAATATTGATCTTTTTCATTTAACTTTCAGCTCATAAAGAAATATCACAGTATTCCTGTAGTACATGCAGCGTAAACATACACACCCTCCCAACCCCAAATCAATGTGTCATCAGTCCAACGCAATCCCACTACACATCCAAACCTCTCTCTCTCTCTCTCTCTCTCTCTCTCTCTCTCTCTCTGTCTCTCTCGCTCCCCCGTGGAGCTCGATCGGCGATGTTGCGCTCGTCGCCCCAAAAGTTTCCAGAAGAGCAGACGAAGAATGAAGTCGGGAGGCTGGATCAGCTGGCCTGTGATCTCCTGTGCGAGCCAAGCTGTCTGATTGGCTGGAGGGCTGGAGGGCCATCTTGCCTCCCTGGCAGGCAAGTGGCTCAAGCAGTTTGGTTGAGGGTGTGTGTGTGTGTGTGTGTGTGTGTGTGTGTGTGTGTGTGTGTGTGTGTGTGTACGGAGGGTGAGAGAGGGGTAAGAACTTGGAAAAGCAGAGGGTGATGAATGTGTGGGTGTTGGAGTGTTGGGAGGGGAGGGTTTTATGACCGTGGATGAGGAAGGGATGGCTTTTCAGTGTGTGTGTGTGTGTGTGTGTGTGTGTGTGTGTGCGCGTGTGTGTGTGCATTGAAACTTGTGTGTGTTTGACTGCACATACATTGTATGTTTGTGTGCATTGCAGAAGGCAGAAAAATACCAAACAAATACTGCAAATCTTAACTTTTTTATGACATCGTGATGAACATTCATTAATTGAGTTCTAATTTGTCAATCTATAGTTTAGTGACGTCCCGATCCCCAACTCGAAGATAGGTATCAGGGCCGATTGAGGCATTTTTCTCCCTGATCGGTAGCGTTTATTGAGCTGTTGAGTCGAAGCTGATCGTCTTCATTACTTCAGCTTCCATTCACAGCAGCGGCCGGGCCTACTGTGATTGACAGGTCACACCCAGAGACATATACAGGCATCTCTACGTCTTTCCTCCACATTCAAAATATGTGAACTTCCTTCCATTGGCCACAAAAACAACATCAACATGACAGTCGTAAACCAATATGCAAACCAAAACTGCCAAACTCAGGGCTTCTAGAACATCTGTCCACAAACCAACAGGTGGCGTCACGATGACTACGTCCACTCCTTATATGCGGTCTGTGTTCTTGCGTGATCCGATAACTAGTGGACAGCTCTAGGTACGTCTGTTGATGGACCCGCTACATGCCAATAAACATTTCCTAGCCAGCCGGAAAATAACAGAAGAATCAAATCGCCTCTTTGCAAAATGCTCTGATGTGAATTTAAGTTCCTGGTTCGCGGTATATGTCTAGGGCTTTTATTGTGAAGGCTAAGGAAGGAAAGAGTGACGCTGTAATGGATGGACCCGTTTTTAGGACACAACAACATGGGCTAGCGGAGCCGGGGATTGAACCGCCGATCCTCTGATTGAAGGACAACCCTGCTCACTACTGAGCCACAGTCGCCACAAGCTCAGGGCTCGCCTCCCCACCTCGCCGGGTAAGTGAAAAAACGATAAGAGTAGTGTTATTTCACCGACGGCCGAGACCTCCCACTTATTCTCCACAGTAATGCTCTCGGTTCAGACGAATAACCCTCGGTGTTGTTATTTTATTACCTTCGTTGGCGTTTTCCGAACCAACAGGAGAAAAGAAGGAGTAACAAAAGAAGAAACCAACGTATTTTCCTGTTTCCGTCCTTGTCAGAACACTTTATTAGCCTTTACGCGACCAAAAGAGTCAAGAGTCTTTGCCGGTCGTTTTAGGTTTGTGTGTGCAGTGCATTTGTACGTTAACGCCGGTCTTGTTCTCGCGTTGAAACAGGAAAGGGTCAAAAAGAAATGGTGGTTTTTCCTTCGCTGGAACAGAAGCATGCAAACAATAAAAGACAGGGGGGGGGGGGGGGGGGTTCTGTCTCTTTTTGTAAACTAAATGAGGAAACGGCATAAGATTAACTTTGCACGGTGAAACATATGCCGCTCATGATGAACACGTTCTCCAGAGCTCAGACGGGGAAGTGGAGCCGGTGGACGAGCGGGTTGCGGTCCTTTGTGTTGATGCTGAAGTTATGTTTCCTTCCCTGATTCCTTAATCCTTAATTCCTTAAGGTGTAAGACAGACAGACGTCAGACAAATTGCCATGAACACCTGCACATCCTGTGGGAATCCAACGCAACAACTTAAAACTCTCCCGTGGTGGCTATGTGTCCTGGTGTATGGGTGTGTGTGTGTGTGTGTGTGTGTGTGTGTGTGTGTGTGTGGGAATGACGAAATCCTCTATGTGGGGCTTTGTTGCCGTGACACCCATGGCCTTCTGGGGCCCAGACACCCCCTGTGGAGAGCAGAGAGACGTGTCACCTTGATCACTGTGTCCCCAGGAGACTGCCACACACACACACAGACACACACATTCAAATGACTGTGGTTGTGGGGACTTCCACAAACTACATTATCCCCATCATCTCAACATTAACCTTGAATAATAATAATAAAATAATGTAACTAATAATAGCAATATTAGTAAGAACAATGACAATAAAACTCTAGATTAATGATACAAGTTATAATGATATTAGTACTAATACAATAATAATGATAATAATAATACAAAATAATAGTAATTATATATATTTTTTTAAATGCTTATAACCCGAAAGAGTTTCCTCACCTTTTTATCCTTGAGGACACCTTTTTTTTACACTGATTTAAAAGTTTAACAGGGCATACATTTTGTTGTAAAAAATCTATATTTATTAAAAAAAAATGAATGTAAAGCAGAAAAGAAATTCTACAAATTTGTTTCTAGTATTTAAAATATCAAAATATATATATGCAGATTTTTTTTAAAAATATCATTAAGATAACAACCCATTATCTACATAAAGTAAAGTATACAAAGTTATAGAATACATGAAAAAATGAATTAAAAAAACACATGTACGGCAAAAACAACTCAACACAACTGTGTGTCGTGAGAAATGTCCGTCTCTGAATATTTCACTTCCTGTCCGCTGCGTCCAGCACACGTAGATGGGCCCATGAAGAGGCAGCTTCTAGCTTTACGTGATCAAGATGATTCCACAGCTCTCAAATCAATTAGGAAGCCAGAAGACAATATGGACGTCGGCTGGCCAGCGGCCGCAGCCCTCCCCCGCTGGGAGGAATCTCCATCGTCTCCTCTTTCCAAGCACGACTTCCAAGGACGAGTGTGATGTCTCGCGAGTGGAGGCGGCGGAGAGCAGCCGGTGTCTCTGGTGTGACAGGTGATAAAGTTTGAAATGCCAACCCAGTGCACTCCAGGCGCAGGTGTGGAGAATATGTCCAGGAATAGCCAAAACCCTCTGTTCACAAGTCTCCTGACGCCGCCGTGACAAATATCGCCGCGCCACTCCACTTTACCACCACCACCTCGCTGCACGACCGGCGGACCGGAGACAACGATACGTGTCACCTTGGGCTTTTGGTGTGCATTCCTGCTGCAGTTTGGAGGTTTGCATCAGGCCAGCAGGGATTATCATTCATTTCCACAAGTAAAAGAATCTACGAAGAAAAAGGACATAAATATAAAAGTATAAATCCAAGTATTCACTGACAGAAAAGCAACAGAATACCTTTGTTTTTAGTCATAAAGGTATACAGACTGAAACACTGTAGATCTTTTTTAACTGGTGATATAACTGATATGAACAATTGGACTTGGTATTGTGGTCCTGTCTCCTAAAGAATATGATTCCGTGCAACATAAACTGCATTTCGTGGGAAATATTTTTTCTTCCAAATTATGGTTGCAGTTTTAAGTATGTGAAATAAAAGAAAACAAAACTTGATTATGTTTTGTAAAACAAAAATCCTGGTTTTGCCTACGTGTGAAAGCTTGTTGCCGACGTAAGTACTTAACGTTAAACCTTTAACGTGAAACTAACTTTGACTTTTGGTTTTGCACAGGACACAAAAATAGGTCTCCTGGGTGAGAGTCCTGTGTTTGTTTCGACCCGATCCATCCACCCCGACCTGTGGTGAACTTCCGAGGACTGTGATGAGAAACACGATTTGTTTGATACGTTAAAAACCTTTGCCCTGCGATAGACTGCTGACTTGTCCAGGGTGTACCTGCCTTCGCCCAATGGATGAACAGGATAAGAGGTTTGGATAATGGGTGGATGGATGGACGTTAAAAACAAACGTCATTTGTGACGAACGTATTCGACAATGCAGCTTCATTGTCTGGGAACGTACATTTTAGGAGGCCTTGACAATAACAGTAGTAATCTCAACTCAAGGTCCATTTATTAGCTTTTTCCTGGAGTTTATAATCCCTTCGAATAGAAGGAGCAAACTCCATCCGCTGAGGAAGACTGGGACATGTGGTTGAAAGCTCTGGAGAAAGCCTTGAGTCTCTCAATAGACATTTAGAATGAGAGTAAAACAATAAAAACAGTTAAAAGTGCTGGAGACCTTCTTGTATTTTGACGTTTTATGCACATATGACTAACTGTCTTTCTGCACCAACATTTGAATAAACAATAACTGTGATGAAAGTCTTTTACATCTGTAGATAGTCGGTTTGGTTTTAGTACATCTCAGGTGTGACGTTAACAACTTGTCTCCATAGATACCGGGCGGCTCGGCTTGTTGTTCCATCTCAGTGACGCCATCTCCTGACAATGGCCTTTTGAATGTCACACCGCAGACCCAAATAAATACTTTGCGGCATGCAGTTCCTTGTAATTTCAGACAGCTGCTGTTCTTATCGCAGATCATTTTACCGTTTACTCCGACGTATAACTATTCTGCACATTAGCCTCCTGACCGCAGTCTCCGTGTGGTGACGGGGGGCTTCAAGATGTTTTCAAATCTCTGCCGCTAATGTCTTGCCGGGGAGTGGGCCATCTGTTTTTTCGCATCTCCCAGCGAAGCTGTTGCCGGGGACGGGCTCCTGGCTCCTGGCTCCCGCCTTCACTCGGCTTCTGTCGTGGGGTAATAATGTGTGCCGGGTTCTGGGAGCCCAACTGGTGTCCATGAGTTTGTCCTTTACCGCCACTCATCCTTGTCCCAGTCACGCCACAGCGAGGGCAGAGAGCCATGCCGTGATGGAGTGGACCTCTGGGGGTGGGGGGGCGTCTGCTTTTCATCGCTGAGAGGGGATTCTGCTGCAGCCAAAGTGGAGTTTGCTCTCTCCGCGCTGCAGCATGTTGTTGCATATGCATCTTCTCTTGCATTGTAATATTACATTTTAGGCTCCTGTCCCGACGCTCTCGTCCAAAGGGACAAGTTCAGATCGTGATCACGTAGAGAGTCCATCGAGCTTCAGGGGACGTCACCACAGCGCACACAGTTTTTGATGAGCTGTGAGAAGTAAACACATCCACAAAGGAAGATTTTGGATTATTATTATAATTTTTTTTAAATGCCATTGTTACAAGAGATTGCCTCTTAACGGCGAGCCGGTGCTCACAGCTAACGAAGCTGCTGGAGTAAACATATCCATGCATAAACACATCACCAGTCAAGTTGTCAGCTCACGGCTAGCGGTGCTAACAGAGCTAACAGCGTTTACCTGAATTCCTAATTCCCGCTCCCTTTTGCTCCGTGCTCCAATAAGTTGAGCTATCTGAGACCGATCGGTCACCTTTCCCCTTTCCTGTTGTACATAGATATGCTACGTCTGTCTAAAGGTACCATTGCTATGTAAGTCGCATTACATTGCTCTTTTATTACAGTGTAAATAGTCACAGTTTCAGTTAGCTAGTCAGATTAGCTTCCTCCTTGTTCCTACAGATTTATTTTGGTTGATTGCTGACATAAACAAAAGATTCAAGGCTAGCTCTACTTTGTTTATAGCATGTCTGTAAGGCTACATGCCGCCTGGCAGCATTTTCTTGGTGTGTTTTTTTTATTTGGATGTACTCAAATTTACCTGACATAAAGTTATCATCGTATATTTTCCATCACATACTGTCGTCATTGCTTTTAGCTTCTTGAAGCTTCATTGCCTGAAGCCCAAAAAAACGACAGAAACATGCTAAACAAAACCATAGCTGTAACTAAGGGACGAATACATGTGTCAATAGAATTTCGCAACACTTTTTCGCCTCATTCGCGCCGCCCGGCGGAAAATTTGCTTTTTCGCAACCATTCGCGTGTGTGCATTGACTTTACATGTAATCTACTCGTGCAAATAATTTGCAACTCTTTTGGTGTGAACGCAGGATAAGTATATTAACGTGGCAACAATAGCTTGGTATATTTTACATTTTGTTGCCCTGAGAAGTTGCCCCAATATATTCTGATATTATTCCTCCAGTTGCATCCCTGTGACATTAAAGTAACAATTAATGATGCAGCTTCATATAAAACATAAAACAGGAGAAATACATAAAAGATGGCGTACAAGAATCTGTTTAATTTCCGACAGTATAACGGAGCAAATGGAGGGTGAGAAAGTGAAGAAGTGATTTAGGTTTTTTATTTCATTCTCCACTTTTATAGTTTTATTAAACCACAATCAGTCTAATACATTGGGCTATCATTGCAACTATTATGACGTTTGTAAAGGACCTTTTATTTCTGTTTTTTATCAGTCGGGTGCTTCTATTTGCCCTTAACTTCTGGTTCATCCGGCCAGTCACGTAACAGAAGAAGTAGTTCCCAAGTCAATCGAGCCGTCAATGAAGCAAAGTCAGGACTTCCTCTCAGGCCCTTTTCGTGTTCTGCAAAATGTGCTGATTTTGACACTGAGCCATTAAAGGGGTGACTCGAGCCATAGATCAGGGTAATTGTGGCATTAGGAAGCAAATTGGAGCTAAAATAACCAGATGCGGGGGCAGATAGCCGCGTCTCACTCCAGCGACGGTGATCCCCGTCAAGTTCAAGGAGAGTTCAGGCGTAGAGGGGGAAGATACCGTAACCCCGCCAGGTCCGAGTGCTGCAGCCTCCTCACAGAAATTATCTTCACAAATATACGATTTCCGAAGGGTGTAATTGTCTTCACGCTTATGGTCATTCATGCCCCATTTCATTTTTCCATAAGTCTATATTTTCCTTGGCCTATTACAAGGGTATGTTGCACCCGAGGCTGGGAGATGATCTCTCTTCTTTCTTTTTTTTGTGCGCTTTTCTCTGAAAACTCCTGTCAATATGGATTGTAAGAGATGGCGGTCGTGTGAACTTTTATGATAGCAATAAAGAGCTGCAGCACCGCCCACCATCAACCCCATTTCCCATCCAATCCCACGTCCCTGCACCCTTAACAGAGAGAGAAACATGGGATCTGACACCGGCCATTAGGGGACTATAGTCCAATGATTTTCACCTCTGACATCAATCTTCACTGCTTCCTGGTGTCTACTCGTGTGCTTTTAACCACGACCTCTGACAGGAAGTCATTGCAACGTCTATTACAGCGTGTTACTGCCACGGCGAGGACTCAGTCGCTTTGTAATGAAAAGCTGCTTTTGCTATTTGGAGGAAGCTGTTTACTTTATTTAGCTTGCCAAAAATGAGAATAAATCTTTTTTTTTTTATGTGTATTATTGGTTATTTCCACAACATAAAAAATGCATGCAATACTATCAATTTAAAAAAAAACAATCATGTTTTTCATGTAAAGCTACATTCTGTGTTTTTATTTGTATCCACACTTACAAAACCCTCACATGCAATTTGTGGTTATTTCTGCCAAATCTTCCATTATTCCGCAATTGATTCGAGACGGTGTGACAGCGTTTAAAGTTTCGCACCGTTTTCTCAAAAATCAGAGGAGCTGATTGGTTGCGTGGAAGCTCTCACAGATCTGTGGCAGCAATAAAAAAAAATGTTGTGAGGTTAAAAAGGAAACAAAGGGATATTTTTTTCATCTTAAAATAATAAAATAGAAAATATAATTTTCCCACCACGAGACGAAAACAAATCAAAATAAAACTTGTCATCAGCCACTTTAACAAAAAGCCTTCAGAGGAAGACAAAACTTTTTTACATGTGGGGGGGGGGGGGCAGGGCGAGGGGTGAGGAGGGGTGAGGGTGTGAGGGGGTGTCCGTCGCTTTAGGCAATGACTAAAACACAATCAACCCTCTCCCCATCTCCTCACGCTGCCGTGGCCCTCGGCCCCCCCGCTAATTAAAGTGATACAACATCTCACAGGCCAGTGCACACATCTAATGGGCTGGGTGAGGCCCTCCTGCCTCATATACTCTCACTCTATCCAACCACACACACACACACACACACACACACACAGCTACACAGATCATGAACCCTGTATCCTCTTGTCCTGGCCCCAACATGTAATGTGTGTGACCTTAAACAGGGGCCCCGTCATGTCTTTAAGCTCCCGTCAGTCGGCTCCGCTGATGAAGAGGAAAGAGTGCGTGGAGGTGTTCAGTAAAAGTTTAGTTTTATACTATTTATAAAATCATCAATGTGTTCAGATAATCCCATGTTTGTTTTTTATGGTTTGTATAGCTGAAGAGGTTGCCACTTTTATTGGATCATATATACTTGTTTTAAAGTACTGTTTGTTGTTTACCATATTTATCTATTCTTGCACCATGTTTCTTGTTTTTATTTTATTTGTATTATTTTATTTTACTGTTTGATCCTATGGTTATTGTTATGCACCTTCACCTGGTCACATTCCTTGTGTGTGCAAGGGACTTCATCAATAAACACTTCTGATTCTGATGGAAAGGTTAAAAAAAAGGTTTATGGTTGCCGTTTATATGTTAAAACCAGAAACTGCTGTTAAAATGAACTTTTATTGTAAAGTAAAAAGGCTTTTGCACAACAAAACTTAATCTGCCTGTCATGTGGGAAATACTTATTTATAATAAACTAAAACAGAAAAGACGACAGACTAAAGTTCAGAGCATTAAAATACAAAATACTAATGGAAGGAAAGAGAAGAATGGAAGGACCAAAGCAAGAAAAAAGATATAGACAACACAACGGAAAACTAGCAAAATACAACAATGAGAGAACTACAGAACAATCTATGGACAGAGCACGAGAGAAAACGCTGTGATGAAGATGATGGAGATGTTAAAGGAAGAGGAAGAAAAGCAGGATGGACGTAAAGACAACGCAAAGAGAACGTAAAGTCTTAAGGAAAGTGAAACAACACAGACAATATCAGGAGGAGAAAATACATAGAAAATGCTTCTTAAACAAAGAGAGAGAGAGAGAGAGAGAAAATAAACCAACAACAGCCAAGACAGACAGAAAATATAAATATCAATACAAAGGAGCTGAGAGAAAAGGCAGCGATAAACAGAGAGACAATGATGGACTTCTGAGACGGAGACGGAGGGAAAACAAAGACGAGGCGAAGCAAACACTCGTCGAGCAGCCTGTGTTTGGTCATTTGGAAACTCTTCTCCTTCTTCTTGGATGATGTTCCCTTGAACCCCGTGTGTGTGAGTGTGTGTGTGGGTGCACGTGTGTGTGTGTCCGTGCACGTGTACACACACGCATTGGCCGCCGCTGCTCGAGTCTCGCCTGCCAACATCAAAAATGAAGTGGTCAGCGGACAGCTTGGCTTGTCACAGGAAGCAGTAGGCAGCCATGCCACATGTAGCTCAGAGGACAGGCCAAGGAGGGGCGGGGGGAGGGGGAGGCAAAGGAAAGCATCTTCAACACCCCCTCCCCTTTATAACCTGATCTCATCACGCCACATCTGTTGATGTGAACCCGTGAGGCGGGGAAGGTGTCGTCATCCATATTTGATGAGTGTTACAGGTTTTCTGTGTAACAGCTTAAATTTTACATTGGTTTGAACTATAACACCCCCACACCCCTCCTGCTACATTAATAATGTAATAACACTGTGCTCACGCTTTTTGACTTTGTCCACTTGGACTTCACTTGGCAGATCTGGTCACAGTCCAGTAATAAATAAATAACACAAATTGCATTCCACTGAAGCTAAACCTAAACCTAAGCCTAAACTTAAACCTAAACCTGAGCCTTTGACATTCAAAAAGTGTGACAGAAATCCAGAAAATTGCTTCTCGTTGATCGTCTCACGTGAAAGCTAGCGGGCCGACTATGAGATATTTTCACAGCCAATACAGTATGTGACTTTTTGAATGAATTAATAAAAACGACATTAAATCCATGTGTGTATAGACTGTAGCAGCGGCTCTGTCTGTGCGTTTAGGTGGCATTCAGACTCCTGTAATTGGGAAGACAAAGAAAGAAGAGCTAGCAAGGGTTTAACAACCCCACGTCAGCAGGGCTCCATCAGCCGTGAAACCAAAGGGACCCAGTGATTTATCCGGCAGAAGGAGAAGGAGGGAGGAGGGGGAAGTGGCGGGGGGGCGAAGGCAGCGGGGAATTATCCGGAAAGGTCATCCTCAATTTCTGTCCAGAAATGATCTTTTCCCACTATGTAATAAACATTTATCTGATCCCTTTATTGGCTTTATTAGATCTGACAGTTTAGTTAAGCCATTTCCCGCCGCCGCCGCCGCGGGTCGTGACAGTTAACGTTGCGCAAAAAGTCCAATTGCCTGGCTTTGCATTCACAGGACTGAGGGGGCAAGGACAGTGGGGCCGGAGCTCCGGCATTATTACCACTGTGAAACGAAAGGCTCTGCAGAGCTGCCCATGCACATTTAGGTGCCCATAAATATGCCTGCAGCACAAGGCGGAGCAGAACACCCGGAACACTGGGGCGATGAGTTTAAGGGCAACGTCTGATTGTCGACTGGGTGTCGTTAGTATATTATTTAAAATGAGAAGGCTTGGC
Source organism: Taurulus bubalis (assembly GCF_910589615.1). Taxonomy (NCBI): domain Eukaryota; kingdom Metazoa; phylum Chordata; class Actinopteri; order Perciformes; family Cottidae; genus Taurulus; species Taurulus bubalis. Next base: position 25,011,698 of record NC_136596.1, read on the forward strand.
AAAATAGTGTAAACAGCCGATGACAAAGGGCATTTTATTAAAGAGGACTACAAATGTGGCTCAAATTTCTTGAATGGCAACTGCAATTGAACGCCAAAGTTCAACACTCGCTACTTTTATACGTGAGTTTTAACACAATATGCAACAACAAATGGAGCTTTAACACAGATTTAACATGACTTAACATCTGGCAACTATTCAAACAATAAAAAGTAAATACCGTTCCACCGCTTTAGCAAAGTTATGGAGATTGAGCCACTTTCAAGTCTTTCATCGTGACGCGTTTGAGTTCCTGCTGTCACGCGTCATCTTCGGGAGTGACGTTCTCCCACGCTGGAGGTAACTGAAAGGTCACAGCTTTGATTTCTGACAATCGGTGTGTGATTTTAATCCGAAAAGGTTACATTGTTTGAAATGGACGATCGGCCATGTCTGTGACTGTGTGGCGTTCATGGACCCAATATGCTGGTGGGAAGTACTGAAGAGCAACGTGCCAACCAGTGATTTAGCAGGTTTAGGAACCCTTTAGAGACGTTTCCTGTGAGACAGCCAGTGCTGCTGACGCTCTCGCATCAGTATGCAGCAATAATGGTGGCGCTTTGCAGAAAGCAGTTGGGGTTGTAAACAACGTCTGTCATTCAGTTTAATAGACCCTGGTGGGCATTGTAATGGCTTTGCACCCGCTTTTCACACTCACCGCACCGGAGAAATGTGTTGAGGAAAAGCGTCACGGAAAAGATCCTTTTACCTTGAAGATGAAATAAACCTGCCATCTCGTGGCGAAATGAGACAGAGTGAATTCTTTTGAAGTGAATTCTTATTTGTCTATTTGAATAGCTTCTGTGTTTTCTCTCCGCCGGGGGTTGAAATCTCCAGCCGCCTCCCTCCCCAGCTCCACCGATAAGCACCCGCCGAATAATAATGACCGGCGCCGCGCACCCTCCTGTTTGGGAAAAGTGCTTCTTATTAGTGAGATTTATGAGGCCTCCCACATCTCGTGGTGGACCAGCCACCTCAGAATTAGTCATTGGCATCCCAAGGTTAATTAGGTTGATCATGTCTTTAAATAGCTGGATCATCATTGCTCTTCTTTTTTTCGCCGTAGCTCTATATACTGCCCTCCACCCCCTCTCTGCTGGATTTGAAGCAAGACTGCTCATCGGCTGGGCTCCCATTCAGGAGCTGTCAGTTTTTATTTTTTTATTTTTTTTATAAACCAAAATCCTGGCTCCCGATGTGGGGCAGGCGGGCTAAGTTAGCGCGAAAGTGAAGTTGTCACTCAGAGACAGAGGAGGTGCGGTGCAGTTTGGGCCGGAGGAGCGACGGTTTGCCCGCGCCTCGCCTCCAATCCAGACCATCTGTGGCCCCAGCTGGAGTGCCAGCGATGGTCTGGCACTTGTACCGCGCCATATTTACAGATCTAAACACAAATGGCTACTGCCTGATTGTTTCACGATTCATTAGTCAGACAAGCTCGGCTCCCGCGCCAGCCCAGCTGTTACAGAGTAAACCTTTGTCACTTAATAGGGCTGCTTATTGCCTCCCCCCATCAAACGTATTGATCTGTGGCCTTCCTCCCTTTTTCAGGTGAGGTGAGTGGGGGTGCGGGGACGGGACAGGGTGGGACAGGGTGGGGGGGAGGCTGGTGACACGGAGGAATCTACAATTCTACAATTGATTTTAAGCAAGTTTTTCTTATCACATCTCAGGGGAACTTCACAGTTCACCTTGTACAAGATTTAACCTCCAACAGAACAGAGGATTTCATCAATATGTTCTCTTGATTTTTTGGGATTGACATTAAAAACCTGCAGGCTGCGATGAACATTGTTGCTTTTATTTATTTTACAGGTTTGATTTCTTTAATTGCCACCTTTGAAACCTTGGGGATTAGTAAGACGTGGATGTAGTCGTCGTGACTGCCGTTATGAAGTCTCGAGTTCGGCAAATTTCTTTGCTTTTTTGTAACCAGTGAACTGGAAGTGACCATATTTGGACTGAGGAGGAGTGACGTAGAGACTTGTCAATCACCTTGTAGACCCGCCCTAAAGCTTACCTTGCTTTATGGTCTGTTTGATTCTAAATGACCATAATTTACTAAATGAACATCATGCTGTATTGAAGAAGAGGATTCACCCCCTGTTGGCTACTAGAGAGAATGCAGCTTTAACACATGAAGCATAGACTTCTATACAACCAGATGAGCCGCCCCCTGCTGGTCAGTACAGAGAATGCAGCTTTAACACATGAAGCATAGACTTCTATACAACCAGATGAGCCGCACCCAGCTGGTCAGTAGAGAGAATGCAGCTTTAACACATACAGCATAGACTTCTATACAACCAGATGAGCCGCACCCAGCTGGTCAGTAGAGAGAATGCAGCTTTAACACTTTTAAGAAACTTCAGCATCGGCTTCACTTTTCAGAACTGGAGGCCGCCACCTAGCAGAAACCCAAGAAAGGTACTAATGCTGCAGAAACATGTCCACTACTTACTGCTGTAGTAACGTGCTGCACATCTGCCACGTTTTACACCTAAATCTACAGGGTTGACCCCAAATATGCAAACAATTTCGAGGCCTATTCAGTAGCACTCTGGCAGACAGGAGGTGGGGTTTTACTAGCGCTTAATCTGACTGCAGAGAATAATGAATTATTTAAAGTTTAAAATAAGAGCTCTGTAACCTACACATGAACCAGAAATGGTGATAAAAATCCGGTGAAAAAAACAAAAAAACAGAGGAGATATAGCAGCATGTCATCATAAGCCCACCGTTAAATGTATCTACGGCTCTTGGTACTTGCTGTTTTTGAGGTGAACGTCAATGCTGTAGTGTAGCCGGAGTAAAGGCCCTACAGCTCCTGATATAACCTTGTGTATCGCCGCCAAAATAAAAGCTGTCCTCAAACTTACGGAGCCATTCCTTAGAAGATATAGAGAGAGGGGGGGATAAAAAAAAAGTAAATCCTCAGGTCAAGTGTTTTACACTGCTAAGTGAAGAAAGGTGTATTGATTTCACATTAAGAGCCACAGAGACGGGCTCCGCGCTATCAAAGTAATTCACCGATCTGGATCTCGAAGACGAGCTCAGCAATTGGCTTTCTGCCATTTTCCATCCGTGCTCAGTAGAATCTACGAGCGCGCGGCGTACGGTGGCCTAAACGCCGCCATCGATCTCAAAGGCGTCGAATTTTGTCACAGCTGAACACACGGACAAGAAGTGAGACTTGTTCAGGGTCTTGAGGTGGTCAGGGGGAATTGGATAACAATGGCGCACGGAGGGGAACCCCAATGGAGCGACGGCGGTCAGGTTATAACGGACACCGTGACATTTCTATTGACATGCATGTGCAGACACACTCTCTCTGTCTCTCCCTCTCTCTCTCTCTCTCTCTCTCTCTCTCTCTCTCTCTCTACAGTAAACGACATGTGCACGGTAGAATAAGCATTACACGTCTCAGAACTTTAGATAACTGATTTAATTAACACGTTATTAGCTAATTAGCGCGTGTTGATTAATGCTCTATTAATTCTCCACAGACCCGATTGAATCCTCAATGGCTGCGTTGGACATTAAAGGGGCCACGCGGGGTAATTAGTTGCCCAGGCTCCGGTGGGTTTGCAGCCGTGCGGAGTTAAGATGATTTTACAAATCAAACTTTGGTATTGTGATGTTCTTCTGGTTGCACTTTTCTGTTGTTTAATGGGATTATTGAATAACATGCCTTCATGGGTCTTCTTATATGTGTGTGTGTTTTGCAGTATAAGAAGTATCCAAATAATTTACTAAAGTAACAATAACATTGCCACATGTACTATGTAAGTACTCAAATGTTTACGCATGAGTTGCATGAGTATTTGCAACAACATTTACTTAAAAGTCAATGTTATTACATTATTTCAAATTGAATCGCTATTCTTTATGCATTAACATGTAAGCAGTATTAAATTTTGTAGCTGATTCAAGAGGAACTCATTTTAATAGTTTATGAATCTTGCAGTTCATCATATTTTATTAATTAAAACCTATTTTGTAAACGTGCAATATTTACTGTACATCTTGAAAGTGGGGGAGAATAAGTACAAATTAAGATAGAATCAAAACTCTCAGGTAAAGTACAAATACCCCGAAAAAAGTACTGTACTTTAGAAGCGTGTGTGCGTGTGTGTGTGTGTGTGTGTGTGTGTGTGTGTGTGTGTGTGTGTGTGTCAGTTTGTGTGTATAAGACAAGGTGTTTATGCGAATGTGGGTTTACATATGTGCAGGTGTGTTTGTGCATGTGTCCCTGGGATGCATCCCATGTGTGTGTGTGTGTGTGTGTGTGTGTGTGTGTGTGTGTGTGTGTGTGTGTGTGTGTGTGTTTCTGTGTTGCTTTCCTGCACACACAGGCACACACCGACAGCTCAGGCTTTGTGCAGCTGCCGACCCTCCGAGAGGCGTGCTGGGGCAGCGTGAGCCTCCAGTGCATCGATCATCGCGCTGACAGGGCGGCCGTCCCCACACACTGTTCAAAGTGAGATCTTCAGTATGGCTGCTTAGCAAATAATTGATGGGGTGCTTCCCGAGTTTTTAAGGGAGAGGAGCGGTTTCGACGGCGGGGCCTGGCCACGAGCGCTTTTAAAGTGACGCGTGAATCACTCTTTCATGACCCATAAAGCCATCTGGAATAACAAAGCACCCGACTACCGTTTGGGTCTTTATTCAGAGTTTCAGACACTCGCCGGTAGAGTTGCTCTTTTTCTTATTTTAAGCAACGATGTCCTGTCCCCCGACTCCTTGGTTGTTAGATTTTTCTTCTCTTTTGCGTAAGTCATAAGTCATGTTTGGTCTTCTATTTGTTAGCGAAATATATAGAAATACAGTTGAAAAATATCTAAAAACTTATATTTGGTGGCAAACTTTTGGATGGCAAACTTTGGGATTCCTGCTGCTAAATGTTTTTTTTGTTTTTGACAAATAACATCGACAGTTTGTTTTCATACATGTGGGAAAGTCTGGGACTAACAAGTCTTCCAACCTGACTGCTCAGTGTCATTGCGTTGTGACAAGAATGTGTTAATTAAACCTTAAATTGTTTCAATTTACTCATTTAGGGAAAGACTGGTTCGCTAGCTAGATTGCTAATTCCACCATGATTTCATGCTACAGTTACAGAATATTAAAAAAAAGCTACTTTAACTTGTAGACAGACTTTATTGTTTTTCACTTATTGTTCATGGTGGCTATTAATGCTAATTGCTAGAATGCAGACTGTTGTTATGATTATGGTTATTACGAGTGCTGTAAAGGGATTTATGGTGGCAAAAATCTGTATAAAGTGTGAGATGTGTATGCTAGCGATTAGCATCAGCGATTAGCATTATCGATTCACAGGCAAATGTAATGGGCAAAGGCTACTCTTCATTAATACTTGTTGTCTTGGAGAAAATGACTCCACTTCTCTCTTGATTTATTCCCTCAGTAAACATTGTAAACATGAGTTTATGTCTCAATCTCTAGTTTCAAGTCTTCTTCAATACAGCATGATGTTCATTTAGTAAATGATGGTCATTTAGAGTCAAACAGACCATAAAGCAGGGGATGCTTTAGGACGGGGCTACAAGGTGATTGACAGGTCTCTGCCGCTACCAGAGCTATATACACATTCCCAATATGGTAATTTTCATTCATTGGCTGCAAAAAAAAAACATGGCCATAATCCAAGATGGCGATGGTGAAATTGCCAAACTCAAGGCTTCAAAACATCAGTCCGCAAACCAATGTGTAACGTCACCATGACTACGTCCACTTCTTATATTGCAGTCAACATTCTAGACATTTGCACTAAAATGTCAAGATTAGGACCTGACTTCATCAACAACACTACTAAATGCACATATATTATATTATATTAGTGTTTAGCTTACAAAAGTGGTTTGGGGGTTTAATTACTCTTCAAAGAAATAACTGGTGAGGAAAATCAATACATCACAAGTTGCACCGTGCAGATCGCCAACAAGGTTTTTTATGTCGCGTTCCAGAAAGAAAAAAAAGCCAGTCCTCTTGGCCCGACATCTGCACGGGCAGGAACATAGTGAACGGCGACGTGTGAACGCCCGCAACGTCTGTGCGCCGCCTTTCCACTTCCTGTTATTGTCCGGCGTGTTTGAATGGCGTCTGGAGCCCACTGCACCTTCCCAGCAGATGGACCGCAAATATGGCCTCTGATTTATCTGGCCACTGATTAACTGTGAGAAAAACAACACTCCACCAAATGTGTATGTGTACGTGTGTGGTGGGCGGCGGTGGTTGGGGAGGACGCTAATATATTCATGAAAATGTATTCATAAAAAATGATAATTGTGATCGAAACCAACCCCCCCTTCTGTGGCTTGGAGGATGAGTCAATAAAAATAAAAAAAAGCAGGCAAAATTGACAGGCGCCTGGTATATGGATAGCACTTGCAATAACAGATGGGGGGGCAGAGGGATGGACTGAGCACGGGCTCCTGATTGATCACACCAAAGTGGGTGAGTGTTAAAATGTTACGCAACAAGCTTTTTAAAATTCCCTTCCTTTGCACTACTTCATCATACATGATTCCACCGCGGTGAGAGGAATTATTTTGTTAAATCTATTTTCAGGATGAAAGATCCTTCAACACTTTCTTGCCTTGTAATGTTGTGCCTCTAAGTCCCTTTAGGTGCAGCTCAACATGTAAATATTAACACGTATGACTTGACAAAAGGTCTGTACTTGAAATTTGGACTATTTTTTTTGTCTGTTTTGTTTTTTGTTTTTTTCCCGCCCGTCAGACTTCAGCTCCCTCGTTGTGTGAGCGTTAACCGGCGAGTTGGACGAGACTCAGACATAGATGAATGTCAGCCATTATCGCGGGCGGCCATTTGTGCTGGTATTTGACTCACTAATGATCGTCTTCCAGGCCGGGTTCATCAGCCTCTACGCAGAACACACACACACACACACACACACACACACAGATTCAAACTTGGGGCTAATTTGTCCCTCACAATAACAAATGCACTCCCTCCCAGTTTGCCGTTTTAAAGCACTCAAGTCAATATACGTGGAGAGAGTTTGGCAACAGGTTTTTGTCGGAGGTGCGAGATCAGTCCTGGTTGTGGCCTTGTCGGACCCTCCCCCCCTGCTGGTCTGTGCCAGCCCTCGTGCGTTGGCAGGCCCACCTGGACCCAGCACCTGCTTCTGTCACTGGACATGGCAGGGTGGTGAGCGTTGGGAGGAGGGCATTTGTTTAGTCGCAAAGTGCCTTAGGAATAAATCATCTCAGGCTGCACGGGAGGGGGTGAGGGAGGCGGAATTTTTGAATATTACCACAAAACCTTTTTGTGGTTTGGACTTTTTATTTTCCTTTTTTTATTAGAGGTAGAGCTGCAGTGGAGACAAAACAGTTTTAGGCTTTTCTTTAAGGTTTTACTCAACTGATGGAAGGATCCAAAAGAGCTCTCTAAATGCATTACTTTGTGTACGGAAGAACAAAGACAACAAACAACTGTAGTGTTTCCCTCGTACTTTTACACTGTAAGTAACATGGATAATCCCCATCTGTACTATTATGTACCAATTTCTCCATCAATAATAGTGTTTTTTTAATATACGGAAAACCCCCAAAAATGGGCCTTCAGAAAACAGGGTGAGTGAACAGCATATTTTATGTTGAAGTGTCACACTAGAAAAGTTGGATGAAAAATGGATGCACAAAATGGATTATGAAAACTTTGCGGAAAAAGTTTGGACATCACCAACATTTATCTCACATTACGGGTCATCTACTCTCATAACGGCCGTTAATTTGTTTTTGTTTCCAGATGAAAGAACAATTATAACTTTCCCAGTTGTTAAAAAAGAAATCCTACCGACCTCTCTCCAATTTTCTTTTGTAAATGGTTCGATGGCGACTTGTTTTGTTTCGGGTTTGCCAACCTCTACTTCTTCTACTGCTTTTATTGGCAGATTGCAGTCAAATGTCAACTTCTGACCAAACTACTCTCTCGCAGAGTTTATTCGCTTCACACCAGTTGATTAAAACGCACCTCATACACACTTCTTTATATCTGTTTCTTATTCAGTCTCTCTTCAAACTCGGTGCAGACTAATTTTGGAACGATGGCGGACAGTTTTTGTGGCCGAGATGACAAAGAAAGCATCGGAAAAAGGAGCAAGAATGAGTGTATCCGCCCAGTCGCCATGTTTCCAATACTGCCAATCGGAAAGCTGGAGCTGAAAATAATCCTGTGACTGCTGCCATTTGTCATTGTCATTTGTCCCGGGAATGAATGTCGATTTAAACCTTTCCCAATATAGACAAAAGCCAGATGTTAGTGGCTGTTAGTGGGGTTTTTGGTCCAGTGGGAAAATGGGCTTTAGTGGGACAACAGGAAACTACTGTATATTAAAAACAAATTAAGCAGCTGATCACAGCAAAGTCTTTGGGTAGTTCAAATCCAAGCTGGTTCTTAATGGAGGCAATAACAAGAGTTATAACAGTGATGGTGGCCGTAACATTGCTTCCAATAGTAAATCACCATGTCGCCATGTGTGTCCACCGAACACTAGTGGAGATGAGGGGAGTGAGGGCGGGGGGAGAGAGTGAGAGAGTTGGCAGCGCTGTCTGAGCCCTTCAGTAAGGTCAGCTCGCTCGCCCCACTCCAAAATATCCCTGGGAGAAAAAGAGAGAGAGGTGGGAGGATGGGGGGGTAGGGGGAAGTACATTATACCTAATGATGCCTCGCCAAGAGTTGCTGAGTGTTGGGCATCGGTCGAGAGACTGGGAGAGATATATGGCCAGGACCCAGGAGGGGAGAGAGAGAGAGAGAGAGAGAGAGAGAGAGAGAGAGTTGGTGAACCCGAGTGTGAGTCCATGAGAGTCAGTCTGACTGCTCCGTCTGTACACGCAAACACGCGAGAGACAGACTGAAAATGGCGTTTCTGTATGAATGTTTTTGCATCAAAGTCACTGCCAATATCTTTGGGAAAATATTCTCAGATCTTCTCTCGTGTCGGGTCAAAAAAACATGTCACTGATTTAGATTCAGACGCTTATGTTTGTGCATTTGAAAACACACATTTGTCTTGCAGTAAGTTCAGATTTTTATGTCCCTGGGAATACGTATTTTTAATAAAAAATGTCAATGCATATATTTTCATGTTGCGACATAATTCAAATAACAGATTTTATTTTGTGTTTTTTTTATTGTGTTTTGAATCTGATGTTTTTCTTTCTTTAACATAGAGGTCTATGGGGATTGACTTCCTTTGGCCACCTTTTGATTGGCCGGTCGCTACCACGGCTCTGTCCAGTCTGGGAGGTATCCATGTCTTTGTCTTACAACTTTTCAACCCTTCGTTGGCATGCTTTCACTTCATGAAGGTAACATTTTTGCCCATTAAAAAATATCTTATTCAGCAATAGTTGTACTTATCTCCACCCTCTCGTGCAGGGCTATCAAGTGTCACGCATTGAGCGTGACTGTCACGCATTTCGGTCTTAAGTCCCGCCCTCCCGCCACACATCGTATTTCTCACGCAGAAAAAAAACTCTAGGCTATTTAATGTGCCGCAGCGCGCAAACATGACCTGGTCATGAGAGAGAGAGAGAGAGAGAGAGAGAGAGAGAGAGAGAGAGAGAGATGTCACTCTTACCTGTCTTAAAAACTTGAGAGCCCTGCTCTCGTGTCACTTCTGGTTCCAAAAAAAACAAGATGGCGACGGCCAAAATGCCAAACTCAAGGCTTCAAATCCGTAGTCCACAATCAAATTGGTGATGTCACGGTGACTACATCCCCTCCTTATATACAGTCTATGGATCTGACACCGTTCGGGTTAAAGTTTGGTTGGTTGGTTTTGGCACAAAACAACTTCATCGTTCATCATTCAAAGAAACCATTGTTTCTGTCGGTAGGAATCAGGAAATAAACAGGAAGTAAACAACTGGCACACTATTTCCTACTTTGCGCCAAGCAGAACATCATTCTGTAAAGCCCATAGAGGACTTTGTCACTTCTACTTCAACTTATGACGTTTTTAGGCATTTACTGGAATTGATTGATGCTGTCAGTTTTTTAGGGAGGTCTTAAACACACACACACACACACACACACACACACACACACACTCAGCTGACTGAGAAGCACCTCAGCAGCGCTCCAACACAACTGAGACACATGAACAAATGTGAATATTTAATATTTTAAGTGTTGATATTAATTATTCATCAAACCGGCACTTTGCAAATGGATTAAATTAATTATGTTGATAGAATTAGACTAGATTTGGAGGTTAATATAATAATGTTTGTACTATATTTGCTGTAATGGATTCAGAGCCATCTCCTATTAATTGGATTGATGACAGTTCAAAGCCGCCAGGGTCATTTGCGCATCATCAAGGCTTAACATTAGTCAAGCTGAAGTGTGTGCACGACTTTTAGAAGAGGAGATGCTTCTCCTGTAGTCCAAAACTTGACACTGTGAACAAAAGGATGACACATAATAGAGAGTCGAAAGCATACAGTGTGAGGCATAGTGCAAATTCTCCTTCATTTGTCCTTTCTTAATGCCATAGATTAGGTTAATACCATTATTTTATTACACAGTAAAACCAATTTAGTTTTTTTTTTTTACTTTAATGTGTCTCAGAGAAACTGTTTAATTAGCTATTTGATGGCAGTAAAGATGCAGTGAGACCTAAAACCAACAAAAGTGTCACAAAGTCAAGTATGTAACCAAACATAACTGAACTTTGACAGATTCTTGTTGGTTCTGGCTCCATAAAGATGAACAACCACCATCGAGGTGCAGCAGCAAATCAGCAAGACAATAGGAATTGTGACTTCTGTGTTTTTACGCGTAAAGCGGCTCTTAAAGAAGTCGCTAACGTACTTTTTTTGTTAGCGGAAGTAGCTCAGTCTGTTTACGTTCTGCATATAGTGATACAGTGAGTTTGCTGTCTTTATAATGCTGACGAATGTATAGTGAGAATCATAAGACCCTTTAAAGTATATATATATATATATATATAAATAATATAATAACTTATATATATATATATATATATATAAATAATATAATAACTTATATATATATATATATATATATATATATATATATATATATATATATATATATATAAGTTACTTCTCACAGTGCATAATGCACTGTGAGAAGTAGCGTATGATGGTCACACACTACACCATTATGGCGTTATTGAGAAAAATCCACGAGTTGTGGCGGGAAAGTCATCTTTTCGATGTGGGCAGAGCAGCGCATCACAACACAAACGTTGGATTTAGTATGTTGGGAAAATACGCTTTTAACCTCCACATTGACAACACTTCAGTTTTTACCTTACACAATAAAAGTCCTATAGCTATACAGTGTACGCTACATTCTGCTGACCAAGGGGAACTTGGATCCACTCTAAGCATTTGGCAACTCAATAAAATAGCTTGCAAACTGTATTTATTACAAAAACAATCATGTCTGCATTTATAACCGACGTTTAACTGGCTCGCTTTAATTGCGCAACAGCAGTGTTTTCGGATTTTGTCAATCCACATTGAACTCTATGAATAGTAAGTAGAGGAAGGAATGATTTGATGTGGCAGCATCATCACTCTGACAAACTTCATAGCTAATCTATGTGTATAGTATTGCATGTGTGTGTTCCGCACCTATGTGTATTTAATGAACAGCAACAACAGAGAGTTAAAACTGAGAAGGTCTAGCTGCTGGGCTACAGGAGGAAGTGACGTCTGAGTTTGAATGACGCCACACGACTTCCACCAATAACACCAAGGTCAACAATATGATCTTCATAATGGGACATAACTCACTCATAAGATTCTTCGTTAAGGAGAAAATAACAGCACTAACCTTATGAATTAGCTAACATTAGATAGCAATGTTAATGTCATTATCAAAATAATCTAGTCGTTAACTGAATTTTTTTTATTTTTTTTATACTGTTGTTGTTGTTTTGCTCATGTACATTTTGCTTTCACATTGAAATAATGAGATGTGTCAGAAGCCTCATTTAAACACAACACAATTAAGAGAAGAACAGAAAAAACAATGTAATTCTAACTGTTATAACAAATTTAAATATATAGTGAAAGTTGGGCCGAGGGGTCTGACCGTGTGATTTAATCCCCAAAAAGAAAGTCATTTAAAATAGTTACATCAGACGGGAGGGTTTCTGCATGTGTGATGTAATAACTTAGCAACATCCTTCAAGCTGCTTCCTGCTGTGAGCTCCTGACCTGCGGAGGGGCGACACTGCAACAGCCACAACATTAATTAGCCAATTAGACACCTCCTTTAACCCTAGCAACAGCAAAATGTGTCACATATCTGTTCTCCCTCCTCCTGTCAAGGTCACTGGTATTTGACATTTGACCTTGCAGGACTGCAAAATGACAGGGAGGCGCACTGCTTAAGCGGAGATGTTTTAATTAATTATTTATGGTTGTTTTACTTTATCTTCAGATTAGCAAATTGTTTATCAGATTTGTATTTATATTATATATTTTTGTATTCTCACTTTTGCCTCACACACGTTTAACATTTGAACTTCACAACATCTACCGTTTAAACTACTTATTATTTAAACTCTTTTGTTGTTTTGTAGTTTTGTTTTCTCCTGCCTCTAAAAGCTCTATTGCAATAGTTTCATTATTTGTCAAATTAATTTCTTAATAATAATAATAAATTGTATTTATATAGCGCTTTTCTAAGTTCTCAAAGACACTTTACAAACACAGACTTGGTGTTTGGGATAATTTCCCACCGTGACAAGAATATACATCTACAGGAAACTATCAATCTCCTTTAATATCTGCCTCTAAATTGGGCAAATTTGAAAATGTAGCATATACCAGCAGAAAGCACCAGCAATCAGCGGCTTGAATCCAAAGACATGAATGCCCTCCACCCCTCCACCCCCATCAGTCAAACACATAGTTTCAAGTGCTGCTGTCGCTCCCTTGCAGCCCTGTGCCAACACACTTCCTCGCCTTTAAAATCATATTACATTTTGCCGAAGCCTGCGTATAAATTGTCCCTGCGTCTCATCAGGGCCCTTCCTCCACCGCCCCCCCTCCGCTCAGTATGGCCTCTCCTCTGACTGATATTGGCTCATCATACTTAATCTAGGGTGAAATTTCCGAGTCTGTGCTAAATGACTTGCAGCCTTCGCGAGAGAGGAGATATTTATTTTTCTCAGGGCTAATGACCTGTCCCCCGGACCCACCCACTGATGGTTATTTACTAGGGCCCAGATGCTTGGGCTCAAAATGAGTGGTAATGTCAGCGGGCGCCATCCTTCATCGGGCCGCCCCTGATTGAATCCGAGTGATCCCATTGACATTGACTCTGTGACTTTTAAGGCCATTACCTTCCACCGCCCACGATGATCACCTCATCATCGCTTCCGAGCTGACAGCTGATTAGCAACAAATTACTGACAGGAGAAGGCTTTGACACCCGGGTGTAAGAGGTTGGGGAGAGAGTGTGTGTGTGTGTGTGTGTGTGTGTGTGTGTGTGTGTGTGTGTGTGTGTGTGTGTGTGTGTGTGTGTGTGAGGTGGAGGTGGTTGGGTGGGGGAGGGGGATGGGTGCCTAAGAGTCAGTGGCCTCCTCCTCTTCCTCACACACACAGAGTCAGACGCCCCGCATGCACTCAAAGTAATAGCCGTGTCTATGATGCAGCATTGCCCTCGCTGCTGAGCTCATGGTAATGTAATAAGTGTGGAGGGAGAAAGAAAAAAACGCCAGGGCTCATATGGTTAGTCTTTCCTGCAACGAGTTCACAAGCAGCTGCTCCTCATTGGTGGACAAGGAAGCACACATCTTTTCTGTGGGGTTTCCTGTTTGGGGCTTGATCCAAGACGACCTGAGTGAAGCTGATGTAGAAGTGTCTTAAAACTACTGACCAGCAAGAGGCGACTCTTCTGATTGTATAGAAGTATGTATTTCATGTGTTAAAGCTGCATTCTCTCTACTGGCCAACAGGGGGCGATTCCTCTGGTTGTATAGAAGTATATGCTTCATGCGTTAAAGCTGCGTTCTCTCTACTGGCCATCAGGGGGTGACTCTTCTGGTTGTATAGAAGTATATGCTTAATGTGTTAAAACTGCAATCTCTCTACTGACCACCAGGGGGCGACTATTCTGGTTGTATAGAAGTCTATGCTTAATGTGTTAAAACTGCAATCTCTCTGCTGACCACCAGGGGGGCGACCCTTCTGGTTGTATAGAAGTATATGCTTCATGTGTTAAAGCTGCGTTCTCTCTACTGGCCATCAGGGGGTGACTCTTCTGGTTGTATCGAAGTATATGCTTAATGTGTTAAAACTGCAATCTCTCTACTGCCCAACAAGGGGCGACTCTTCTGGTTGTATAGAAGTATATGCTTCATGTGTTAAAGCTGCATTCTCTCTCACATTCTCTTTACAGAATAACTTTACAGATTTGGATTCTGTTTTGTTTTTCTTCTCTTTGTTATGGTGTTCCTCAAGGAACCTTGTGGGGTTTCCTGTGGTTTAGGTTTAAAGATCACCTCTTGTTTCAAAGGTATTTTTAATATGTAGAAAGCAGGGTCATTACATTTTAAAAGATCCTTCTCAAGCTGCACATTTATTTACAAGTTCAAAGCCTTGATATGTGTCTTGTATTCAAGTACAAGCATTCTCTTTTAAGAGTAATGTTTATAAATATATAAACTTATAATTAGCCGTCATTTTATAATTAAATAAAGCTTTGGATGTAAGTGGCTTAAAACATGCGTCACATTGAATTTTCCTTAATTTCGTGAGCTTCTCTTGAGCTGCTGTTGCTTTGGTCATAAATGTCACTAAACTTTCTAAGTATTGTGAATTATGCAATAATATCCATGTAAAGCCCGCTGACATTCACCAACATTAGCTACTAATCATACCTTCTTTTAAAATGGTCGGAAATGTATTATTAATGTTGTTGTTTTTTAAACAAAGTACTAACAACCTGTTTTCCTTGGACCACTGTTTCATCCTTCAGCAACAATATTCTGACTTAAAGCCTTCAAGGATCCAGCCGGTCACAGACATCCTCTCCTCCTGGAGCATCTGTCTGGGCCTCCAGCCCTCAAGGACCTGGACAAGATGGCTGCAGATGAGCAGGAAGATACTCCATTTGCTGCCAACAGGATCCATTTTTAATGCTTGGGGGGCAATCTAAAGCCCCCCAAGTTTTAATTCCATATAGGTCCCAGTGTGCCGGGAGGGGGAGCGGGAAGTGTTTTTTGAGGTCTCGCTCTGCTTCTGGTCTGGGGACCTCGGTGAGATGCTGGAGTTGACGGCTGACCTCGGCACCAGTGCCGAGTTTCTTTGAGAAGTTAGAAAGTCCCAGAAGTGTCAGGAGGGAAGAACGGAAATGGTCTCCGCTTGCGTCTCCGTGGGACAGATGACACTGAGTGGGAAAAGCACTTTTCCTGCAATTGCGGGGGCCGGAACATTTCCTGTACGTTCCCACCAGTGGATCGCCATGATGGGTTCAGGGCTGTGAGAGACTGTGACACAGGCGGATGTTTTCACCTGGAGGCATATCTTTTAGTGCGCACAGGTCTCAAACTAACAAGTCATTGTGTGGGAAATGGAGGCAGCGGAAAGTATTTTTTTACATTGTTTGCAAGGCAACAATATAAAAAAGTGTTAAGCTAGCTCACGCTTATAATGGTGCAGTTTAAATCGCCTCCCGGCCTGCTGTGTCCTGTTCAGATTGCGGTGCGTTTCCAGCAACTGGCGCCAAAAAAATCCAAATGCGAACAACGTTTTATCTATAAAAGAAATACAAATACAAATTTAAAGGAAGAAAAGAGCACGTGTCTGTTCGGCAGCGTAACGCTCGATGCCATAAATCATCCTGGCTATCACGGTGTCTTCCCTACACCCCCTTCCAGACAGCTGAAGCTGAACTCTCTGGCCTCTGTTTTGGTCAGCAGGGCCGGGGTTGGCGGGGTCCGTGGGGCCGAGGTTAGCCCGGGCTCAGACCTGGTCTCCGACCCCCGAGAACATCAGGGCCGTACAAGACAGTGATGAAGCCCCTCCCTCTGGTGGATCGGGTAACTCCGGCGTGTCTGTCACTTAGCCCGGCTGACTCTCCCCTCTCTGTCTGCCTGTCAGGATGGCAGACGACAGCGGGGGCCACAGGGGGGCCGCACTGGCTCCCGGTGAATCACCATTTGAATCACCCTTTGCTGTCCTCCGTGGGAGAACAACCCCCCTAACGCCACCACCAGTTGTATTTCAAGACCCCGCCGCACTGCTGTCACGCCAACAACAACAACAAAAAAACACCAAAAGCGTCCGCTGCAATGAAAACACAAGTGAGGGTCAGGAGGGGCCCCTCTTCTAAGTGACTTGAAGCCCACCACGCCATTCATTTCATTTTTCATGCTCGCACGGTCCATTCTGCAGCTGACACGCCCCAAACATCGGAGTTTTATGATGTGGAAACATGCTAAAAGCCTCCGTGAGGAATGGACGTCACTAACACAAAGCCTGCTCTCATACTGCTATTCATGAAATACATCTTTAATACAAATATTGCATTGAAATTCGTTTTCTGTAGCAAAAACACTAACATGCCCTGGTCTGAAGCAATAAAGTGGTTAAAAAAAGTTATTGAGTGATTAAAAAGATAATATGGAGTGTTTACAGGTAACTAAGTGCACAGTCCAATAGTCCGTAATGTGGTGGAAGAGGTTTTTAATTTGGTAAAAGTATAATAATACAGTGTAGAAATATTCTGATGCAAGTAAAAGTACTGCATTTAAAAAAATAAAAACACAAATGTATCATGATATACTTATAGGTCACAATGTCCACTTTTATTTTCTATTTATATATATATATATAGTGAATCTCCGACAGCAGGACATATGGGACACATAGGGCGGCGGTATGAGGTATTTTGGGGCGTCACTGATTTACAATTCTCATTAACTCAAATTTGTCATGTCACGTCGGTCATTTACCTGAAATCAGGAGCGTTCGCTGAATCTGAGAGAAAGAGAAAGTTGATAGGAAATCATTACGAAAATGTTCCACAGTGGTGAACATCAACAGCATATCAGCGCTCTTATGTTTACTCATCAATAAACCACAGGCCTGACCCCGAAGAAGTGAGGACGATCCAAAACATCCTCTTTCACGCAAAAACAATATATTCATTGTGAAGTCAACCTGGTTCTCACAGAGATAGAGGTTCACACACACACACACACACACACACACACACACACACACACACACACACACCACCCCCACATAGATGAATCCTGTATGCATTATGTCCAGACTGACACGTAAAGAGGCCCTAGATTAACTGCCCCCTCCACCACCCCATCCTCCTCCAGACTTTTTTTTATCCCCTCCATTCCAGGGGCCACGCTCATTTACATAAACAGATAATCCTTGATAAAAATTTCCATTAGACAAAGGTGAAATGGATCAATTTCTTCTGCCAAGATAAATCTCACGTTTTACACCGACAGGGTCATTACACAAGCCACATTTCAGGAATAATGTATTTAAAAAGTCCGCCGATAGCGGCCATTTCCCGCTTTCCAATTACCTTAAAGAAAAGCTTATTCTGTGGACAATAAAGCACATTACGGCACAATATGATACAGTCCATAAAGATCAGCGTGTTTGATGAGAGGTTAGCGAAAGCTCAGCATATTTCGGAGGGGATGTCACAACCCCGTGGTTATCGCTGACACCTCGCTGTGCTCGCCATGCAAATGTCCCATTACGCCCAGTCCAAATAGATTAAGAGGCCTGTTCAGAAATAAACAGTTTTTTCCTGTTTTTCCCTCTCTCTCTCTCTCTCTCTCTCTCTCTCTCTCTCTCTCTCTCTCTCTCTCTCTCTCTCTGTGTCTGTCTCTCTGTGGTGAAGGTGGGAAGGAAGGGAGGGAAGAGAAGGGTGGGTTGGTTGAGGAGGGGGAGGAGGGGGGGTGCGGGTGGTGAGGGGGGGGGGGGGGCAATGGATTGACAGGACAGCGAGGAGGTGATGCCAGCGGTCCGGGGCAGAGAGAGAACGGGAAAACTCATTAGTTTGCTTCCAACCCCAATTCGCCGCTCTGCATTTGACCTTGAGACTTCCACTCCCCCTCCATGCCCCGCCCACTCTCCCCCCATCTCCGGTTGTAGGTGAATCACGCTGTAATCTGTGGATGGGCAAGGAGTCGGAGTGAGACTTCCTCCACGCTGCAGACACAACACAATCAACTGGTTTCGAGAATTTTATAGAAAGTAGAAACTTCCTCCAACAGCCTCGCCTCGTAAAACATATTTTGTTTTTAGGCGTATGGCAAATACGTTTTCTTATGTTAGTGGAGGTCCGTGCAGGGAGGAGTTTGAGTGGGATGGGTCAAACATACGCAGGACTTTCACCCAGGAAGCGTTCGTGTCCCGCGTGAAACCCAACGGTAGTCACTTAAACAACAAATCTTACATTTGTATGCTTTTGTAAGCCGGTTTACGGACCAATCGGCGCCCTGTGAGGAGCTACAGGCAGCGGGGGGCGTGGCTTAGGTGTGTGCGTGACAACAAGAGAGGCGACTGTTGACTGTTCAGTCCTTACAACAATGACGGCTCCTGAAGAGGTTCCTAAAGATGCTTCTACAGCATCAGTTATAACAGAACCGGAGTGTATTTCCGTCTTTTCTCCTGACTGGCTTCAGTAAAGAGTTTTGATTGACAGATAGTTCATCCAATCACCTGCCATGTTCTAGTTTTCCATAACGACTTCTCAGATGGTTCTGTGTAAAACAACATCTGGCGTGTCGGCTTAGATGTTCTAACTCAACTCTAATTTGCGTTTTGTTTTGTTTCAGTTTATGACGTTTGAAACTGAGACCGTAATTCAGTAGAAAACACGTAACTGAGAATGTGGTTTTGCAAGAGACGGGATCCCATTCCTGAAACAGAAAACTGTGATTATTACTTGAAACAAGTTCATTTGCATTTGAAAATATTGAGCTTGACCTCCTGAAAAATACCAGTTGATCAGAGGGTTATGTTGACATCCTGTAGTCACGTGACCAGAATTCCAGGTCATGTGACCAAGGCGAACTGAGCCGACTTTGTTGACTGAGAAAATCCCCAAAGAAGCGGAAAGAAACGTTCTCATTGCACTGGCAGACATCTTTTTCTTTCTTTCTTTTTGTACTGGTTGTAGGAAAATAAGACAACAGAAGATGTCAAGAAGCTATCGAGTTGCTTTGTGGGAAATGTAGGATTATTTTTTGTATCTTTACTGTTCACACTGCGGTATACTTGTACATACAGCGAGGAGCATGTGAAGCACATGTTTAATCTGTTACATGAAGTTAATACGGCTGCCATATTAGGTACATATCCATTTATATATATATGTGTGTGTATGTGTGTGTGTGTGTGTGTGTGTGTGTGTGTGTGTGTGTGTGTGTGTGTGTGTGTGTGTGTGTGTGTGTGTGTGTGTGTGTGTGTTAGACTGTTAACATCTTGACAGGAGAAAGAAAGACATTGTTGGTGCTCCAGACTGGAATAAACTGCTCTCATGCAATTAAGGAGCCTGTAAGAAAAGGGTCAAACACAGGCTGCAAGATAACATCTTCAAATTAGGACATGTTATGCATTGAAATATTTTTTTTATGTATAAATAATCTAATTATTTTTATTGTCACATTAATCTGAAGTGGATTGTTGTGTTGTAATGTGGGATGATGTGGTCGTCTGTCTCCATCTTGTTGTCCTGAACTTCTACCTGACGCTGTCATTTTACGCTGTAAAAAGTATGTTTATTAACAATATTGCGACACAAACATACACACACGTGTACATTTATAGACAGAAACAAAGACACACACACAGGAGTTCTTCTCGTCAACTAGAACACACACAAACAAAAAATCACAAATGACGTCTTCTCATACATAAAACCATATGTTTGACATTCATTCATCCTCAAAGCTCAAAGTTCAGGTGAAAGGTCATGTTGCAATGCTTCATTGTACTGGATTTAAATCGACTAAACTACACTAAAAGATATTTAACTTTTCAAATGTTTTCTTCTATCATGTAGATTAGAACATGTATTCTTATGAGTATCGAGCCAAAGTGCTGTAAAATGAGTCAAAGCAGCAATAAGTGGCACAGACGCACAGTACTTTGTGTAAAGGGGAACTAAAACTAGCCACCAGTTTACAAACTGTCACACAACTGGTGCAGAATCATCCCACGTATCCAGTCTAAAGTTACCGCTTAAAACACTTCCACGTATTCCTGAGTTGTGTGAGAGTTTTGTAAACTGATGTTTTGAGGTTTTTAACCCCCATTTACTTCCATTCATGAAGACTTTTCTCTGTGTTTTTTTATTTTTATTATTATTGTTTGTTTATAGGCGCGGTGGTCATCTTGTGGGGGACATATTCCTATAAGTACATTTACTCAGGTACTTATACGTATTATATGTACTTATAGAAGTGCATTTTATAAATTCTTTCACTTTCATGTTTTAATTTTGTGCAAATTTTGCACCGTTTTCCACATGATACTGTAAGCGTGCAGTAAATTCATGCACGCTGCATCTCTCGATGCTTCACCACCTAAAATAAATGGTAGTAGTATTTGGTGCAGCGCCTGCTGTATAGCTGCAACATTGAAATACTGCTTTTTGGTTCAATGCATTCAATCTCTCGCAGTAAGGAAGGGTCAGTACTTTGTTACTTCAGGTGCACCTTTCTGCTAATACTTCTGTCATTTGATGTTAAATTTGTACTCATAATGGAGTATTTCTTCCACATTTAGCAGGATTGATACAGAAACAAGTGAAAGAAGTTCATATTGTCTGGTGATGATGTGAAAACAAAGTCCGACTACGAATCTGTAAATGGTGGATGTGTGTGTTATAGTGTATGAGCGCAGCCAGAGAGCCTGAAAGAGATCCAAACGTGACCTCTCCTGCGGTGACAGGTTGAGGGCTAACCTCCCCCTTTCTCTCTCTCTCTCTCTCTCTCTCTCTCTCTCTCTCTCTCTCTTCCTCTCCATTACCAAGACAGGACAACCCTTCTGCTGTGAACAAAGTGTCTCTCTTTGAAGCCCCTTTCAAATCTCTCTGCCTACCGACCTGAGGACGTGCCCTCAACTTCTGAGGTATTCATGTTGAATTAAACTGCACATTGTATTTATATTTGTATTTGTTCTCCATGTGTGTGCTGTGGACTCACAGGCTCGACATGCCTGCAGAGATGAGAGAGGAAACAAAAGAAAATCAGCTGCAGAGATCTTCTCCCTCCCTGCCCATCGAACGCCAGCAGACATGAAACCCATTATCTTGATGGGATCAGGCAGCATCCATCTTAATACTGGATTGCATATGATGACAATGATGATCCTCTGAGCATCGGGCCACCAGCTAGAGAGCTTCCTGGCGGGCAGGTTTGGAGCGAATCCCATGAGAAAAATCTTTCATTTTATAAAAAAAACGCCACTTAACAAAAAAAAAAAAAGCTTGGCTTGTGTCTCAATCTGGTTTAATCCAACTGTGAATTATTTATCAAAGAGATCTGTCTGCTGTAGTCTGTCCGTCCCCGCATCCATTTTTCATCGCCCACGGCTCCCAATCCTGTCATTTCCTTAATCATAACTTCAATTATTGCCCCCGATCTAATGCACTAACTTTTAATAAATCATACCGGTTGAAACAGCCCCCCAATTGGTGTGTTATTTATTATTGGCCTGATGCCGGAGCCACCATTGGGGGGGTATAGCTGAGGCTCATGCAGGGATGCCCTGTCTGCACGCGGGGCCCAGACAGAGATACCATAGCGCCACCTGCTGCCTGCAGAAGGAACGAGAGGCTTTCTGAGGTTTTGTTTTGCTTCCTCTCGTCTCGTCTCGTCTCTGATTCATTGCTCTGCAGCTGCGAGTCTTTTGTTGCAGCCACACAGTGAAAACAGCGAGTAACAACAAATGTGTGTGTGATTTACTGTCCGTGCTGTCAGTCACCTGGCGGCCCATTCACACATTTAATGCTGCTGCTTTAATTTGCTTTTATATGTATAAAGGGACAGAATAAGTCAACACTAAATAGGGACATTAAGATGCTGACCACGTAATAAATGCAAAATCTCCTGTTTGAGTATGGCCACCTTTTTATAGACGTCGATCATTCTCGTTATTGTTAGATAAAGGAAAAAAAGTATGCACAAAATAGCATGAAAAATGATGTAGATTTAGAGAAATCAATAAAAAGAAATTCTATAAAATACAAGGTTGACTTGTGTTTATGATTCCTTTAATTCTTGAAAAATGTTCATTCTCATCTTTTATACAACTGAAAAAAGCACAAATAAAAAAAGAGCAAATATTTAAGATAAAATATATTTGTATTAATATGTGCACAATTGTAAATCCCACCTTTTTCTTTGAAATTAGAAATATTTTGTAATGATTTTCTATATTGTGCATCCAATGAGGTGAAGAACTGAATCAAATGTGCATATTAATATAAGATATTAATTCTAATATTTATGGTTTTGTCCTGCGTGGCCACATGCTGTGCAGTTGGTGTGTCTGCTCCTCACTGACAGACAGATTAAGATCCATCAGCCTTCTGCTGCTCTGCTGCAGGTACAGAGCGACCTCCGCAGGCCGCAAACCGAACTGCAGCCACATCTGACAAACACCCAAATGTTCATCGACTGACTTCCAGCAAGCTAGCTCAAGTTCCTCTGCAGGAAACTTCTTTTTTTTGTGAATGCAGGCAACACAATCTCAGACTTAACATTCTTAACTATCTTTAATGGATACCAATAGAGTGGTGCCGAATGGGAAGTTTCTTCCCTTTAATTTGAAGAGAATCCATCAGTTTAATTTTAATTACCAGTTAGATTGACGCAGCAATTAATATCTGCGAGTTTGATGCATTTCAGCAAAGAGGCCGCTCGCTCAGAAAGTTGCATTCTCATAAGTGATATCCAAATGAATTCTCTCTTCAGCAGATTCAGTGATGAATAAAAGACAAATCACTGCAGTAGTTTCTAGTTAATCTCCCTGTGTCGTTTGACTAAATGGCTCCGGAATGAAAACACTTTTTTCTTCTGTTTTACAGCGTGACACAGTAGGGAAGTGGTGACACAGAACGTGATGCATTTCTGTGAGGCCGACATGCAGCATGCATCTCTCAAATGAAGGACATAAAATGTTGGCTCTAAAACTGGTTTGAGTTTAGAGTTACGTGCAGCATATTTCCTATGTTTGTGCATTAAAGTAGGATTTTAAAAATAACTTGCTCTCAGGGTCGTAGCAATGGGATTTTTAGAAATACTGCCTGCCACCAAAGAGGAAAAGACTGGTGTCAACAATGGATGATTTCACAGATTTTGGAATAATAATCTGGGAATAATCCTGGTAGAGTGTTGGCAATAAGACTTTAGGGTGTGTGAGAACTTTGTTGAATTTGATACCCCAAAAAAATAGAAATGTCACACTGATGGTTTCATTTTGTTTACGTTAATTAAGCCTGTTTACAATCTGCAGTATCTCTAAAGAATACAGAAACTTATTGTATTTAAAGTCATTTTCTGTAATCATTTTAAAGAATTGCAGTGTTATACTGGCAGCTAGTTACTACGGTATCGGAGAAATAAAGTCAGTTATTGTAATAGAAATGTAACTTGTAATTTGTCAGCGATGAATCGTAAATTACCATAAAACTAAAGTATTGCCTGTTGGGATCATGGGAGCAAGCGATATGCATTGATTTTCACATACGTTGAAAGTATAAGCATAATACAGTTAATGTCCCTATAACTTTACATAAAAGTGTCGCAGTGAAACATAAGATAAGGTCCATAGAAAGAAAGCTGTCCATTATTTTAATTTTAACTTCATTTAAACAGTTAAATCCCACAGAGGTCAGAGACAAAACAATACTAAATGAGACAAAACAATTCTGAAAAGAGCAAAGAAACCCTAGTCATTTAGAGTCTGAATACAGCAAATATAGATTTGTTGTGACCTAAAAGAACCTGCTCACTAAATGTGTCTGAGCTGCAGGATCGTGTGACCCCGCCCACAACCTGAACCAAGGTTGTTTAGAAGGTTCGAGAGGTAGATGAGTACAAGTAACAATCACATAAAAAAGAAGCTTTTTTGGGGGGGTTAAAAAAATACACAATTACATAATTTCTTTAATCTAAATCTTCTTTGTAAAACTGAAGAAAACCAATCTGCAGCCCATGTAACCCTGCAGAAAGAGGATAACTGCATCAGCGCATATGCAGGTCTAATCTACATCAGTTGTATATTAAAGGGTTTATTTTGTATTGTTCCGAAAATACAAAGTACCCTGGATGCATACTCTTTGTGTCAGAAAGCTTTTGTCTGTGTGATGAGGACGGGCTTATGATTTCTGATCCATTAAGGATTAGAAGAAAGTTTTGTCCAGCTGCAAAAAAAAGTGCAACACGTTGCAGCAGTTGTTTGCTGTTCGGAGGAATTAATCTCATTCAGCAGCTAAATGTCCTAAAACAACCACGCTGTCCTCCTCCCTAATCCCTCCACTGTTGTAAAAATTGTTTTCGCTTTTTCTTTGGAATCCCGGCAGGAATTACAAGATCGGAAACCAGATGTATCTTCGAAAGTCTTTTTAAAAAAAAAAGTAAAAAAAGTAAAAGGAAGCCCAGAGATTAAGACTAATGCCTTTCAATATTGTTATACAGATGAAATTCTGTAAAAAAAAGAAAAGAAGAAGCAACATTTCATTCCCAGAAAGAGCTCAGTGGCCCAGATGCTACATGGATGGATTCAGACATTAGCGCTGGAACATTTGTTGATGCAACATTTCAGTTTTACTTGATTTACTGCTCTACATATGGCCTCCGAGCAAAACAAATAGTGTTTTTTCTACGATAGTTCTTGCCTCGCAGCAGCTATATTTTATTATTTACGTAGATAATTTATGTGGATAATAGATATTAATGAATCAACATGGACATTTTAGCTCGGTGTCCAATTTGCACTCCTTCCCTGCAGACAAACGCACAAACAAATAAAGATATTCAGAAACAATTTAGAATATTTGTCCAGGCTTATCTCTCAAAAATACAAATCAAATACTATTTAAACTTAATTTCAACATTTGGATGTATACTGAAGTTTAAAATCTAATTGATGAATTAATTTGAGTTTATTTGACAGGCCTCTTCTTCAGACGGGGAAGATTTTGCAGATTTATTTCACTCACGGACATGATTCGGTAAACACGAGACTACTGAGCTGTTATCGGTGTAACTTTAAAACGGACGAACGCGTGAACAGCGTGAGCCTGAGGCCACCGGAGAAACAGCATGCAGCTTTAATCACAAAAATGTGTGTTTCTGTTTCTGCAGGGAGAGCCTTTAAAGTTTGTATCACAGGCTGTGTATAAGAAGTGGACGTAGTCATGGTGATGTCACCCATTAGTTTGTAGACTGATGGTTTTTGAGTTCACCGATTTTCCCGTCGCCATCTTGGATTTGCATATATTTTTTGCAGCCAACGAAGAGAAGTTCCCATATTAGGACTGAGGACAAGTGACGTAGAGACGCCTTATACGTCTCTATCTACCTGTCAATCATCAGGTAGCCCCGTCTCTAACCAGAGGAGTCGCCACCTGGTGGTCAGGAGAGAGAATGCAAGATGTATGACACTTCCGCTCGGGAGAACCGCTGGTTGTTACGTAACCTGAAGGCCACCACAGTGAAGATTACCATATATTTTTTTTACTACGTTACCACATCCTTGGAGAGGGAGGAGTGAGAGGAGGGGTGTTCAGTTCGACGCCACGAATTCCTTTACACTGTCCCATTAAGGAAGGCGTTCCTCAGTGGATCCAAACTAGGCTTCATTTTAGTTTGAATCACAAAAAAACTAAACAAGATTCCTCATCCAACTAAACACATGGTTTCAACAGCATACACTCACTATATTTCAATATAAAACCTGCACATAGATGCACAAACAAATATTTTTCTCTTTGAACCAAATATTGCTTAATTAAGATGAACCCGTCAAATGTTATATTTAGTCTTCGCATTCTGAAGCGAGAATTTCTGGTATTGGCTTCCTCTCGGGTTGGTTCTTTTTAGGAACATGTGAACAAAGTATTTTCACACTCCCCCCATCGCTCTGTGGGAAGAGCAAAGAGCTGTCCCCGACACTTTGTGTCAAGGCCTGGAGCACGCTCAGCCAGAGACGTCCAGACGTCCTCGATGTGAGGAGAAAGAAGACGGGAGAGGACGAGAAACTCTGTGTGACACGGAGGGGAGGAGGAGGGAAAAAAAGGCGAGGCCTCATCAGACGGCTGCCGAGCTGCATCCAAGTGTCAGGGTCCCCAAAATAGTGGCGTGCCGACGACGACCAGACTGAAGACACCAAACAAACAACAGCTCTCAGATCAAGTAAACATCGGCTAACGCGCGAGACGCGACGAACTGTGAAGCCTCCCTCTGTCTTCCGGTCGTGTTAATCAGAACCGCAGAGAAAGCAATCGGAGGGGACACCCGTCCCATTAGAGGAGACTGCAGCCGTCTCCACCCCACACCCACCCTCCCTCTGACCGGGGTCCTCGCAAACACTTTGCCCTCTCGAAAAGCAACGTTGACAAGCTCCCTCTGTGCGGTGCTGTGCGGACACAGAGGACAGAGTCTCGTCTCCAGCAGATGTCTCGTGGCGCCGACTATAAATAAAGCCAATGAGACCAGCCGGCCGCTGACGAGCACAAGCCGCCGCGAGGCCGTGTTAGCTTTGCAAAGGGCCTGTCTAGTCTTGGCACGGTGGGGCGGGCTAACATTTGGCGGGGGCCGCCGTGGAAAGCCTGTGAGCTTTGTGTTTAGGGTTTGAGAGGAAAATATAGATCCGAGCCCCGCTCTGGATTTGAGTTTTTTTTTTGTCACGTAGAGGCAGGTGGGAGAGGAAATGGAAGTGGAAATGTTTCTCCTCCGTTCGGTAACGTGTACTCAATTTAGCGAGCTTTTAACGTCACAACATCTAACGCATTTACTGTTTAATGTGCTATTAAATGCGGTGTAACAGTCATCGATGACCCTGACAATCCCATAGGACGTTGGCAGCCCGGGGGCCTGTCTGCCTCTATTTAAAACCACTCTAACGGCGCCTTGTTTGGAGAGGAGAGACTTACACTTGCCGAGACAGTTTAGGCGCCTTCAATTAAGACGTAATACAGTGCCGCTTTTACTGCACATTTAACCGTAGGACGCGGCCCGCAGTTGGCTGCTTCATGAAGGAAAATATCGGCCGTAACATGGAACACTTGCGGCGTCTCTGCACAAGTGTTCAAAACCACTCAGAGTACAAGTAGGAGCGCTTTAATTTCATGTTCCATTAGACGCCGTCTAACCGCACAATTACGTCGAGGCACATTTCTCTGCGTTAAGTCTGACAGAAAAATGGCGGACAGAAATCAAAGACAAAGATTGAGAAGGGGGCGGGGTGGAATAAAAAAGGGGTCGACGACAGATTGTCACAGTGAATCAGTGAGGAGGAGGCGAATGAAAAAAGAACTCCATCATGAGAGTCCACAGTGCATGTGAGAGGCGTGTCCTCTATCCTGACTGGACCAAGGTCTGGTTTGATTGGCTGTGATATCCTGAGGGGAAACGAATTTTGAACCCTTTCTGACCTTTTTGAAAACCAATAAGCAAGAGGTGGCACAGAAAACCAAAAATGTCTGAATAGCAATGTCAAAGCCAATGTGAAAGCGCTGTAAGCTGCACTTCTTCTGATTGCCACTAGATGCTGCCGCCAGAGAACCTTTGATCACACTTTCTATGTCCACGACAGGCGGAAAACTCTGGTTCTTTAAAGTGAAGCCAATGCAGAAGGGTTTTAAACTCGTATTATCTCTCCTGGTCTCTCCTCCTCTCGTTGTATAGAAGTCTATGCTTTATGTGGTAAAGCTGCATTCTCTCTACTGACCACCAGGGGGCGACTCCTCTGGTTGTATAGAGGTCGATGAGAAATGACTCTACTTCTTCTCTTTATTTATTCCCTCAGTAAACATTGTAAACATGAGTTTATGATCTCAATCTCGAGCTTAAGTCTTCTTCAATACAGCATGATGTTCATTTAGTAAATGATGGTCATTTAGAGTCAAACAAACCATAAATCAGGGGATGCTTTAGGGCGGGGCTACACTGTGATTGACAGGTCGCTGCCGCTACCAGAGCCGTACACTGCTACGTCACTCCTCCTCAGTCCAAATATGGTCACTTTCATTCACTCCTTTAAATGGGCGTCTAGACCAATATTTGGCTGTCTCTGCCTGTTTTTACTTTACTTATATCCTTATTTACCACCACTTACCAAGCCACACAAGGGAGACTAGTTACTATAATGCATCAGAGATCTAAGATTTCTGTTAAAAACATCCACAAAATTACCATATTTACATTTAGAACAATTGAATTAATATATGAAATGGTAAACAGAACAAATGGTAAACAGAACATTATTGTAAGTTGCCATTTACTGTATTGTATTGGAATATTTTTGTATTAATTTTAATAAAATATAAGAGCAGTTGCTACATAAATGGTGTTGTTATTTTAATTAACTAATTATTTTCTATTGCACCTAGGGGTTTTTGATCGGGAAACACTTATTTTCGTGCAGTGTAACAGGTTGAAAACTACACATTTAGTTATTGTATTGTAACAACAACTGAAGTCAACGTGTACCAAGTTGAATGGGTGTTTTTCTAAGTGATTTCAATTTTGGGGAGAAGAAAGTAGAAGGAAAGCACATATTGTACATTTCGCTCCCTGTGTAGCCTCATTTGTATCCGACACTGCCAACTGTTAGCCTACAAAATCAATTAATAACTGAGCAGCGACTGCAGCAGCAGGAGATTATTGTAGTTTGCCCCTGCATGCACGAGTTACTATCTTAACTTGGCAGCTGACACTTTGCCGGAGTGGATGTGCTGAGAGGTGTATTAGAAGTGATAATGAAGAACACACTTCCAGTTGAGAATGAGGCAATTAAAGTGTGGTGTAAACAGCAGAGGGAGGACTGAGTGTGACTTTCCTCCTGAGGGAATCCCCCAGCATCTCTCACACCTGAGAGGTTTGCAGAGAGAGAGAGAGAGAGAGAGAGAGAGAGAGAGAGAGAGAGAGAGAGAGAGAGAGAGAGAGGGGGAGCTCTGATGAGGATTCTGGATGACAGTTAGCGACAGGAGGATGTAACACAGTCGTTCGGTGCAGCGGGGTGACAGCCAGGAGACTGGGAGCTGCACTCAGCCGCCTACATTTAAAGAGCAACTTGAAGGTTGAATTTGTCACAGAATTCATACTCACAGCTTTTTCTTGAAAAATCATAGTTTTGTGAAGTTAATGCAGGATTGTATGTCTTACGAGCACAGACTGTGTATAAGAAGTGAACAAAGTCACGTTGACGTCACCCGTTGGTTTGTGGACTGATGCTTTGAAGCCTTGAGTTTGGTGGTTTTGCCGTCGCCATCTTGGAATACGGTCGTCGCATGTTTTTTTTTTCAGGAGGCGTTGATAAGAAACTGCGGTCAAGTCAAACAGTTTTAGGCTGCCTTCAATGTATACACAGGAAGTCACAGAAAAAATGACTTCCTGTTAGTTCCGATCTGTAGTCTACTTGTAGTTTACAAATCAAGTTTGGATTTATTCACATGTGTTTTAAATATGTATGTAGAAATGTGTGTGTAGTTGCATCCTTTGTTATTTTTATGTCTGCATGTGAAATACATTACTACTAGTTTTGTGTTATATAAATACGATTTTGTATTATCATCCACACAATATATGTTTTTAGATTAAACATGATAATAGTCAACAATCAAGCGTTAAGTATTACAACTACACATAAAATAAGGATTTTCTACAACACGTGGTGCTGTCAAATCTAAGAGACAATCAGCTCTCTGATGTGGCGACAGCCAGGCGTTTCCCATCATGCCACGCAGTCGATGGAGAGCTACTGCGGCGCCTGGCTCTAAAATTGGCGGCCACCTTGCTCTCGTGAGATTATCGTTGACCACGTGTGCATGACGTCAGAGCAAGTCGGGACCAAGTCGGACACAAATCTAACCGGCATGCATTGTGCGCCGATTGCCGCCGATCGATTCTGCACAGAACTGGCTCATCTCGAACGAACCTTATTGTCTGTTTGACTCTAAATGGACCATAATTTACGAAATGAACATCATGCTGTATTGAAGAAGACTTGAAACTAGAGATTGAGACCGTAATCTCATGTTTACAATAAATCAAGAGAGAAGTAGAGTAATTTTGTCATAGACTTCCATACAATTGGACTTCTTCATGTAGCCAGAGGAGTCGCCCCCTGCTGGTCAGTAGAGAAAGTACAAGTTTTAAGACCCTTCTGCATTGATTTCACTACATAAGACATAAGGGTAACAATTTTGAAGAAAAACAGGTGTTTTGAGCAACATTTTTATTTGGTCAACATTGCGTCATCCGTGTCATATTACATAAGGGAGTCATTGGCGTATTATTAGTTATTAGTATTAATACAGTTAGAAGGCCCCAACACCTCTCTTACATAATGACACATACTTCATAGAAAGATGAACCCGTCTCTTTTTGTGGTTGTTTGTTGTTGTTACTCTCTGTGGTCATTTTGTGTCTCTTCGTAGTTGTTTTTTGTCATGTAGTCATTTGAGTGTCTTTGTGTGTCTCTTTGATTCTGTATATATATATATATATATATATATATATATATATATATATATGTATAAATACATATATATATATGTATAAATACATATATATGTATATATATATATATATATATATATATATATATATATATACATATATATATATATATATATATATATATATATATATATATATATATATATATACCGACCTTGGGTGCCTTGAAAGGCGCCTCCAAATAAAATGTATTATTATTATTATTATTATTATTATTATTATTATTATTATTATTATTATTATTATATATTTGTGTATATACAATATATATATATACAAATACAAATATATATACATATATTTGTATTATATATTTTATATATATATATATATATATATATATATATATATATATATATATATTTGTATTTCTTTATATATTTGTATTTTTTGCTTCTTTTTAGTCAGGCGGTCCTGACACGGCACAGTGGAGAGGGGTCCTTTGTTGATGACGTCGCTAGTGATTTGGAAGATGTTGTAGCCGAAAGTTGATGGACACTATTTTAAATTAATGTTAACATATTTATACAAATGCGGAGTACGTACTATAAACTTCAAAATGGAACAAACTGCACCTCTACAAAACTGAAAGGTGAGTTTGTTGTTAATTTATAATTATTAGCTAAAAACAAAAGCGACACATTAGCTTGTTAGCTTGAGCTACAATTAGCCGCTAGCTGCCGAACTGCTTTGAAAATTATGTTATTTCTAAGATTGACTTGGTTCACAACAGTGCTTTTCACCACCTACGGTTTATCTTGCAGTGTTTCTAGTTCAATTGGGTTATTTGGTCATATTCGGCTCGTAGTGGTTTACAAGAAAAGTCCGTTATGTTAACAAAATCCCAACTGTTTTAATCGGGGATACGACGCACTCTACGTGAGGAAGCGGTAACCAGACTGGGAGTGTGATCGTTAAATGTGATAATACGCATTTGGGGTATCGGATGCTAATTGGATTCATATCCGAAGCATTGGGGTTTCCTTAAACAACTCTTGAGACATTTTCTGTTCTGGTGGTTGTGAACGTTTGCGGAGGGTTATATTAGATAACTTGCATGTCAAGTCTTTTTAAAGCATCCGATTAGTGTGAGTTAAGCTTTCTACAGATAATATATGTCGAGATTTGAACACTTGACTAAAGATGCAGTTCAATATGTGTCACTTTAAAACAACTGCACAATTGCATTTAATAAATCAATCTTTCTATATTGTATAATAATACTTATTATGTAAGATGCAGCCTTAATTGGATCTAATCGGACTTTTTGTCCTCAGCTTCATGTCAGACTAAAGGCTCCCACGGCACAGTCATGCCCCAGAAATCCCAGAAGACGGCCCAGACGGCCCATTACATCGAGCTGGGAGGTTATCAGTACTGGCCCGTGCTGGTGCCCCGCGGTATCCGACTGTACACCTACGAACAGATCCCAGTGTTCCTGAGGGAGAACCCCTACATCACGGATGGGTACAGAGCCTACCTGCCCTCCAGACTGTGCATCAAAAGGTGAGAAGTAACGTTGTGATCCTGCAAAAACAAAATGTATCATCATACATTTCAACAACAGAAGAGGTGGATGATTTCTTTATTTAAATGCGGGACAACCAGCGTTTTCATTTTCTCCGTGGCCACAAAGGCTGGTGGGTTCCTCTATAGTTTAAATGCCTTTCGATCATAGACTCTATATAAGAGGTGGGCCTAGTCATCATGACGTCGCCCATTGGTTCTTGCAGCCAATGAATGGAAGTGACCGTTCTGTCAATCACCTTGTAGCCCCGCCCTAAAGCATACCCTGCTTTATGGTCGGTTTGACTCATTTACTAAATGAGCAATGTATTGAAGAAGACTTGAAACCAGAGGCTGAGACCATAAACTCACGTTTACAATGTTACTGAGGGAATAAATCAAGAGAGAAGTAGTCATTTTCTCATAGACTTCTATACAACCAAAGGAGTCGCCCCCTGATGGTCAGAGAGAATGCAGCTTTAACACATGAAGCATATTACTTCTATACAACCAGAGGAGTCGCCCCCTGGTGGACAGGAGAGAGAATGCAGATGAAGAATCAGCTTCACTCTACAGAACCGGAGGTTGCCGCCTGATTTTGACATAAATACTTCTTAAACATAGGCTGATTCTGACCGTACAGATTTCCCAGATTATCATATTGAGCTGATCTTTTTTGGGGGGAGGATAATGACAATATTTGTTCCTCTGAGTGACCATTTCGTAATGTTCCTCCGCGCAGCCTCTTCATTCTGTCCAATGAGACGGTGAACATCTGGAGCCACCTGTTGGGCTTCCTGCTCTTCTTCGTCATCGGCGTGTACAACATGGCCTCGGTGCTGCCGGCCATCGGCGCCTCCAAAGAGGACTATGTCATCTACTCCATCGGACTCTTCTGCTTCCAGGTACAGGACTAAGTTCTCCAGTTCATGACAGTTGGAGGACCTGTTTCTCTGTATGGTGGACTATAAAACAGCACAGTCCGCTATTCTCAAATGTCGATCATCTTGGCAGGTCAAATCTGTGCACTTGATTATATCTTTGTAATTAAGCACCTCACTTTACAGATTGTTTTATACATATTTTAGGTTTAAGTATCATACCTGGTCACTTTTTTTGGGGACTAAATATAAGCATTGATTTTGCACAACAATAAAGATAAATTGGAAAAATAGATACTTCAGGTCTGTTTTGCCAAGTTTGACCTTGTTTTAATGTTATGTTAAAACAAGGTTTCTCCTCCTGTTGAGCAATGTGGTGATTTTTTTTTTTTTTTTTTTTTTTTCTTTTCAAATTTGCCAAATATCCTGGGAACTGATCATGTGACGGTTTGCATGGTGTTACCTTAATCTGAGTGCTTACAGAAGGACTTCAGACCTCATCCAAAATATTGGCTGTTCTTCTCAACAAATGAAAAAACATGATCAGTCCAGCAGTTGGCTGGACCAGGCTCGACAACCAGAGTCTTCAAGTCCAATTAGGAAGAGGAAAAAAAAGGCAGAATCATGAAATGAAAACGGTTAAAATCATAATATTTTCCTACTTGTTATCTCGCGTTTTGCATCTCACATCCTTTGCCGACTCTCCCCTCTCTGTTCACCGTCTACAGCTGTGCATGCTGTGCTCGGTGGGTTATCACCTGTTCTGCTGCCACCGCTCGGAGAAGACCAGCCGCCGCTGGATGGCGCTGGACTATGCCGGGGTTTCCATCGGCATCCTGGGCTGCTACGTCCCCGGAGTCTTCTACACCTTCTACTGTAATAACGTGAGTTCGCCTGCAGTTCACTTCTCTTGATTTGATCGGTCTTCCAAAACATCTGCAATTTAGAGAATCTATCCGAAAATACCCCTCAGGGCATCAGACCAGATAAGAAGGGGCAGAAGTGGATTTGTTAAAGCAGCAGAAAAACAAGAATAGGGTTTAATAGATGAAGCATTTAGGCTTTAAATTCATTAGCGAAGTCAAAGTTCAACATCACAGACAGATCAGCCACTTGCTTTGTCATCTGAACTTTTTATCTCACCACTTTCTATCACTCTTCAGTTTGAAAAATGTAATGGTAAACGTCTTATTCCATTCTCCACTGTTTCACATCCTGTTTCCATATATTTCTCCTGAACTCGCTACTGTTGTTTTTTGAACAACTCTTCCAGGCTTTCAGGAAATACCCAAACAATGTTATATACTTTTTTGGTACCAATTTTTAGAACAAAACCGTTTTTGAAACTTTTACTTCTACACAACAACTTATTTCTACAAAACCTTTTTGTAATTTCCTAAAAAAAGTCAACATTCTGTCTAAATCACTCCCAGTATCCTGATCGTCGGCCTGACAAGTAAATAAGAATCATAAGTAAAGACTGAGTGACTGAGCTTTTAGTTTTTAACAGCTGTGAATACAAACTACGTTCGCTGTTTACGTTCATTATGATCATGTTTGGAGGAGGAGATTTAAAGACTTTTGGAGCTTCTTTCAATGGAAAAGAGTTCAAGATTACCCAAACCTAGCTTCAAGTAGCTTGTGAGCTCTGCAGGGAGATGATCTTGACGGTCTTGATCCCTCGTACACTGGAGCCACTTCTCTAGTTCCTGAAGCTTTCAGACACATTTCGTGGCCTTCCTCAGTGTATGGGAAGGACAAAACCGCTAAATTTAAATTACAGAGTATTAGTCTGTGATTTAAACTTCTAACCGCCACAAGATTGAATCGAGCCAAAGCGCATTCGCAGTCTGGCTCTGCCGATTGACTCATTGTTCCCGGTGCAGAAGCAACACAACACCTTTTTGCTGCGCCCCCCCCCCACCACCACCACCATCACCGATGATGGCAGCCGCCCACCACTGTGTTATTTTGTTTCCTCTCCTGGTTTGCTTCTCTTATTTATTTATTTTTCATTTAACTCCTGAAGTATTTGGCGCTGCTCCTTGCTGTCCCCCCCGCCCCCCCACGCATATTGGAAGCGCCGCGTTATTTTGCCCCCAGAACGCAGCTGAAATCTGCTGCAGCACAAACCAGATGGCTGCGTTCACGGAGTGGTCCGTCACTCCTGTTCCCCACCATATGACGTTCGCAAGCCCCCCCAACCCCCCTCCTCCCACCCCCCACCTGTTCTTGCCAAGATTGGGGCTCCACTCCTGCAACAAGCTACCAGGGGGGAAAAAAACATACATGTATATTTAGTCAGACTCTTGAGCGTTTTAGAAATGCAGATTTGGAGACAAGAACACAGTGTTCTGTTAGGAGACGAGCTTAAGAAGAATTTTTTGGGCTGGAGCCGAGCGGGGGGCCGGGTGGGGTGGGGCTGGTTCCTAGTGCAAATTTATTCACTGTGAAATTCAGCAGGACTCGTCACATGAGGACGTGTGACTGGACGGAGGCCTACATCCACACACACACGGACAGACGGGGCTGAGGCGAGGCCGTCCAGACTGCTCAGTGTCTTATGGAAATTTAATCATAAGTCTTAAAACAGTAGACCTTTTTTTTTTTGCGCATACATAAATATTCACTTCATTCTCACTGTTTTATAGTTGTGTATAAACCCACACATGAAATTGTCGGACTCAGACAACCTGAGTTCATTTTCAACAACAAAAAAGAGGAAAAATTAGGTTTGGATCACAGAAAGCAAGTAATTGCTCCAACAAACAATTGTTTCAAGAGCCCAAGGAGACGTATTCAAACTGTTTTATTTGATGAAGCTGAGAAGCTGGAGCGATGTTGCCGCTGATGTTTTCGGCGCTAAACAAAAGAACTCAATTGAAAAGTCCCCCCACTCCCCAGATAAAATCCTTGTGAATCGTGTAAATCCCAGCGCTCTAAAATTGTGTCCAATGCAGCTTAAGAAACTGTTCTATCATGTAATAGTTTGTGCAGCAGCAGCAGCTACTGTCCAGCGTGTGGCGCTGGACGCCTTACAAGGTCACCGTGACGTTAGGTCCGTCTCATTCTCGTGATATTTTGAGAACGCATGGAGCGAATTTCTTCAAATTTGGCACAAATGTCCACTTGGACTTCGAGGATGAAGTGATTTAAATTTGGAGGTCAAAGGTCACTGTTATACCCCGCAAAACACGTGATCTGTACATTTATTTTGTTCCTCACAGGACGGCTTCAGGTGGCCTTAAAAACTCAAACCTGCAGCTTCCTGAACGTGTGAATAAAATGTACGTGTTAGAAGCATCAGTGTGATTTGACCTTTGACCTGACCCCGCAGTACTGGCGGCAGGTGTACCTGGTGACGGTCCTGGCCATGATCCTGGCCGTCTTCTTCGCCCAGATTCACCCTCATTACCTCAGCAAGCAGTGGAAGCAGCTGCGCTCGCTCACCTTCTGCCTGGTGACCGGGTACGGCCTCATCCCCACCTTCCACTGGATCTGCATCACCGGCGGCTTCTCCTCGGAGCTCGTGCAGGTGAGTGCGCTCAGGAGTCGCCTGACAAACCGGAACATTCGTTCAGAACATACGTTGAAATGGAAGCAGGGTTTCTGTGCTTTTTTTAGCGATCTCAGGATATTCTGCCTTTATTTGAATCCAGAATAGGGTTGGGTACCGAGAACCAACACGTCCGGTACCTACCGGACCGAAAAGCAACGCAGATTTCGGTGCTTTCTTCCGGTGCCTGAGCCGATTTTAAATACTTTTTTTTTTACACTACTCTGTAATGTTGCACGGTTTATAGGCACGTTAAAAACGATAAGATGTTGATGTATCGATACTATTAAAATAGATCAGAGCACACTGCTGCTCTGCTCTCTGTCCGCCTGCATGCAGAGCGGGGCTCGAGGGGGCGGGGCTTCCAGCGCTCACACACACACACACAGTGCGCGCACACAGAGATCGCTGCAGGCACGAGCTTTTGAACGTCCGTCCTCGGCTTGCTGGAACAAATCTCTCCAGTTGATATGAATGATGACGTGTAGTCCAGTGAAGCAGCAGTTTGTAGAATCCAACAGAGTCTGAGTTCTGTTGCACACGGTCCCATCAGGCCACCTGATTGGACTGGTGTCTCTTCTTTTTTTAAATATATATTGTTTATAGTTTGAAGTTGAAAGGTTTGAAGCTGCAGTTTGAAGACAAGTGTGTTGCGTGTATTTATTTATTTATATGTAAAGTATACTTTAAACAGTTAATATATTGTTCAATTTTAAGAAAAGGAATTTCCTTGGCAATAAAAAAGTATCGGTTCAGGCACCGTTTAGGCACCGGTTTCGTTTTAAAAGTATCGGTTTAGCACCGGTATCGGAAAAAACCCAAACGATACCCATCCCTAATCCAGAACACTGATTTTTAAGGCCACCGGCAGTCACTCATTTATGGGGTAACGTATCACGTGACCTCTTGACATGTGTCCCGAGGTTCAGACACACGGCCCGGTACTGGGCAGCGGGCCGGTGGTTGGGGACCGCTGGTTTAGCCGTTTGTGTCAGAGGAAAATTGTCTTTTTGGAGATTCAAAAGTCTGTTTCTCTTTTGACACTGGTAAAGGTATTTCTTTGAGCGACAATAGTTATGCTGTTTTCTTCAAAAATTCAATTGCGTTAAGTCTCTATAAGATAAACAACTATTACTCTAACTATACCTAAGAATGTTACTTATGAACAAATAATTTAACAGGATTCATTTGTTTTGTTATGTAGCTGCTGTTTAGTTTTCTCCACAAATTGCTTAAATATAAAAAAATGTTTTACTTCCTTCAGGCTTTTCTTCCTCGGATTCTGGGGATGTACTTCATTGCTATATTAGCTCTTATTTTCTACGTTTCAAAAGTTCCTGAACGCTACTTCCCAGGTGAGTCGACTTTTTGAGAGAGAGAGAGAGAGAGAGAGAGAGAGAGAGAGAGAGAGAGAGAGAGAGAGAGAGAGAGAGAGAGAGAGAGAGAGAGAGAGAGAGAGAGAGAGAGAGAGAGAGAGAGAGAGAGAGAGAGACTTTTACAAACGGTTTGGACGGTACAGTGTGTCAGTATTTGATATCATTTCCTCCTCCGTGATGTCGCTGCAGGCCAGCTGAACTACCTGGGCTCCAGCCACCAGGTGTGGCACCTGCTGCTGGTGCTGATGTTCTACTGGTGGCACCAGTCGTCGTGCTTCATCATGGCGTACAGACACAGCCGGCCCTGCTCCGACGGCCCCCACCACGCTTAGGGGCCCGACTCCCTGTAAGCAGCACTGTGCATAGGACCTTCTATATTATTACCTTTTTTTATTTTTGGAATCTTGATTCTAATCATTTTTATTCTTTCCTTGTCTTTTTCTCCGTCCGTCCTCTTCGGTGTTTCTCCCCACAGACAGACACACTCTCACCTGCAAGTGTCTTCAGTCCAGCGGACCTGTGGAGGAAACCAGCAGTGGGGCTGCAAGCAAGGAATCGAACTGGTGACACGTATCGAGAGTATGTTGTTGTTTTTTACCAACTCATCACCAGCAAACAACCGAAACTCTGCAGTTGAACTACAAAATCTCCAGAATTTGCACTGCGTTCAAATTTACAACAAAACAACACAAATCATCGAGGTTAATTTAGACATGTAGCGTGTTTTTAATAAAAGATCATGTTCTCCAAGGGCCTATGATTTACGCGTAGCACTAAATTATGTTGTGTGTGAGAATTCCCAATATTTCAAATAATCCCCTTTTTTGTTTTATGTCACCGCTGGAAGCAAGTCAATAAAATGTGTTTTTTTACAGTGTTGAAGTTTGATGAAAATCACTTCCAAACTATAACAAGTTGTCGGTGATGGAACTGTGATCTCTTCATGAGAACAAGCAACAAAACTAACCAGTAAATAATTAATGTTTGGACAGAAATAAACCAAAGAGCAGTTAAATGTTCATCAGTTTATATCACAAGAGTCGTTCCTTTAGTCCTTTAGCGTCGTTTGTTTTTTACTGCGGAGAGAATCAACAGATGGTACATATACTAGTACACACAAATACTACATACTAGTACATACAGGTACCAAAAAGTATCACGTGCTGCAGGTGTGCAAGTCCCACCTGGATTTAGTTTTTAATGCCGTTCTGCCTGTGTGTCAAACTGACGTTTATATTCACTGCTGCAATGTTTTCTTTGACGTGTTTTGGGTCCAGTTTATTAAACTGCCGATTTAATTATTTTCCAGCCGTGACGAGTGAAAGTGGAGGCTTATTATGAAAAGTGGCGCGGTCAGTTTTTAGACATTTTAAACTAATACCGACATCTCCACTATGAATTATGTTAAAAATGCAGAATACAAGATACATATATGAAACTGAAAAAATATACCATTTTCAAAAGTCGTACATGTATCCGTTTAAAAAACATTTGTTTGAGTTCTCAATAAATCTTTTGATTTAGTTGATTTAGACAGTTTAAGCACAATATTTATTTTTGTTAAATAAACATTGTTAAACTATTTGCAGCTGTTTCTGGTTTCAGACGCAGTATTCTGTCAGTATTTTGTCTCTGGCTCATTTAGGGTGATGTGCAATGTTCAAGTCAACTGCTTTTTATTTTTTTTGTCTTCGAATGACTTCATTCCAAAATACAACCCCAAACTGAAGTATTTAAATTCTTTAATTTGCGTTTGTTTATTATCATTTAATTAAAACCAGTGTCCAGTTAAAAGTTGATCTTCTCATTTTGGATTGAAAGTCATTCGTTTTGTTCGTCGTATTCAAAGTTTTAAGACCGAGACAAATGTTTTTTGGTGTCACGATTTCATTGTTGTGGTTGTTGTTCCGTGTTTAAATTATTAATTGTGAACCTGCTCTGTGTCTCAAGAAGTTTTGTAGCAGCTCGAAATTTTGTATCTTGACTTTTTCATACCTGAGAAATCAGTGTTGAACTCTAAATAAAGAATATTAACCATGTTCCATTTTAAAAGTGTGACACTGCTTTGTTCACCTCAAGCCGCACGGACATGACTCTTTTTTTTTTTTTTTCTTTCCTCTTTATTTCATCAAACAGCAGTAAAGCATTATGATAAATACAATATCAGATTTATCTCTTGTGAAAAAACAAAAAGATGAAAAGTAGTTGTGAAGGTAAAAGCAGCGCTTAAGGCCGTCGATGTGGCGAGAAAACACAACTAGTTCATGAACTGAAGTGTTTCATGAATGTAAATTACCCGACTACGCTTCAGATTACTCAGCCGCTCTTAGGTTTTAGTTCCCTTTATGAATTCATCCTGCAGCGTTAAAAATAATAACTTGTGATATTCTGTATAGTTCACAAATAACACGGAAAGACCAAAACCAAGAAAGTGTAATCGAAGCCTGAGCTCTTGTTTTTCTTTCTAGTTTATTTGGACCAAATGTGGATAAAATAGTCCCCAAAGTATGAAAATAGTCCCCAACAAATGCATTATGTTGTCCACAAAACTACAGTGCCCAGCTGTTGTAGGAAATTACTAAACCTATTTTAAAAGGGAAACTATATCTAATTATATTAGATACATATATTATATGTAGATAAATATTATATATATATTCTCTTGTAAGACAAAACAAATGTTGCACTAATTAGTAAACTTCATGGTGCAGGTGTGCATATTTTGGTACATTTGGGGCGGTACATTAGCTTAATTATCTTAATGCTCAGCTTCAGCTCTTGACTGTAGGAACCAATGGGGGCGGAGCTGAGAGCCACAGACAGGAAGATTAACACATTGTGGGTTTTGGGCTTTTCCCTTTATTCTACAGCATAAATTATAAAAAAAAATAAAAATATTCTTACCGTAAGGAGCACTAACACTGAGAAATTGCGGCGTTTTTAGAGGGGTCAAAGACAAGCGAACTAACGTGGCGTTGCATTTTTATTTTCTTCCTTATTTCTAACAGAATGTGCTTAGTTTATAACTTAATAAAATAAAGAATTAACAGTACTTAGCTAGAAGTTTACTGCTAGGAAATAAAAGAAAACTGTTGGGAGCCTAAATTTAAACCTGAACCAATAAACTTTTTTCAGGAAGTACAATACAATTTGATCCCTTTGAGTGTTCAAAGTGTAACTCACAGCCACGTTTATCTGCGTAAAAGACTACGGTGAAATTATGCATAGAGAAAAGATCTAGTGGTTAAGGTCAACTCCCAAACGATTCCGCCGACATGGGCCGACCTTGTCGTGGTTTCCGAGGCACTGTGCAGCAAGGTGGAGCCCAGCTCAGGTAAGGCTTCGTGGTGCTTAAAAAACAAACATTGGTTGATCAGAAGGCGAGTAAAGAGCTTTCTGCAGCGTTTCTCTGATCCGGGATTCAAACGTCTTTACAAGCGGTAGGATGCAGCATCGAAGGCTTTCTCAGCAACACGGGTACAGCTGAAAGATATGTGGAACCAAAACCAAGAGGTTATCTCACCGCAACTGGCAGAGAGAGGGAAGACCGCAAGAACAAGTCACTGCTTGGTGGGAAAAGGTGAAGCTCCGAACGGGTCGAGGTCCCGCGGCTGTGAGGAGGGCGGTGGCGGACGGTGGTGGACGACCATTTCTGTGAAGGGCACCGCCCCGAAATCATCCATGCTGTCGTCTCCGAGAGCGCCGTGAAGGGAGCCCGACCAGGACTTGCCGTTGGCTGCTCCCAGGTCGCTTTTGCTTTCGGTGATCCCCTGATACTGGCCGTGCCGGCCGCCGTCCAGAGGTTGGAAAGGCTGGGCGCCGAACGGGTCCAAAAGGGCCTCGTCCGCCGGCAGGGCAGCTCCCTGGTCCTTCCCTTCCGCCATGGTTACATCGACGCTGATGTTCTCTTTCGAGTCCGAGGTGCTGAGGAACTCGTTGCTGCTCTGCGAGTCCCTCCGGCCGACCTTCTTGTGTCGACGCACTCGCTCCGGCGTGCGGTACGTCGGCTTGCCGGTCTTGCGCCCACCGGTCGGCGTGCCGTGGTGGCGCTTGCCGTTGCTGCTGCCAGCCGCGGCCTCTTGCTTGGTTTTCCTCTGGAGCGACGACAGCCGCTGGAGGCTGCGCTGCTTCAGCCTCTGCTGCTGCGGGCTGGCCGGCTCCTCGAAGGACGGCTGGAAGATGTCTTCTGCGCTTCTGGAGGTGGCGGGCGGCGGCTCAGCAGGGCCCGGCTGGAAGGGGGAGAAGCCGAAGACGTCGAAGCCCTCGGGGGAGACGGGCGGCGTTTGGCCCATCGGGACGTCGCTGCCGCTCTTGCCCGACTTGGAGAGGTTCCGGTTGAACGGCGCTTTGGTGAAAACGTCAAAGTCATCCGCGGCTCGCTGCTCCTGGCTGACTTGCCTGAAAGGCGCTTTGGCGAAGATGTCCGAGCTTACTGAAGGCCCGGCGGGCGAAGTTCCTCCGAGGAAGGGAACGGCACCGAAGACATCCACGGAGTCCACAGCTGGAGCAGCGCTCCCTCCGCCGGGCGACTCGGGAGGGGTGATCAGCGTCATGGCCGATTCCTCCTGAGGACTCTTTCTGGCGGTGGCCGAAGCGGCTTTCCTCGAGCGGTTCTTGACCCTGCTGGGGTCGTAGTCCGAGTCAGAGCTGTGCTTGTCCTCATCCTCCTCTCCCTCCTCCTCAGAGTCCATCAGCAGAGGCCTCTGTCCTATATTCTCCGGCTCGGTGTCTTCCCCATGCTCGCTGTTCAGCCCTTCTTCCTCCTCCGCCTCTTCGTCCTCGCTGCTCTTTGACGAAGGAGAGTCGGACTCGAAGTCACTGTCGGACTCTTCGCCGGGTCTGCAGCGGCTTTTTCGGCCTGCTTTGTGCTCCTTGGCCGCAACCGCCGCCGGCTCTGGACTCTCTGCAGGGGTTAAGACGACGGCAGCAACCCCGACTTCCTCATTGGTCGACTCGGTCTTCATCTCATCGGTACCTGCTGAGACGAGACACAACTAAAGATTAAAGATGCAAAAGTTAAAGATGCAACAGTCTCTTGAATGTGCAATTCAAGTTTTAACCCATCCGGATACTTTTAAGTTTGGAACAGAAGGAGAATCTTGATGCCAGCCCAGATTGCTAAATCTGGCTAAAAATTACCTTAAACCTGCATTCTCTCTAGCGTCCATCAGGGGGCGACTCCTCTGGTTGTATAGAAGTCTATGAGAAAATTACTACTTCTCTCTTGATTTATTCACTCAGTAAACATGAGTTCATGGTCTCAATAGCTAGTTTCAAGCCTTCTTCAATACAGCATTTAGTAAATTATGGTTCACAAAGTAGGAACCTCGGTGTGACACTCGACAGTCAACTCTGACTGACAACATTATCACAACAACACGTTCCTGTAGGTTCATGCTACACAACATCAGGAGAATACGTCCTTCTCACCCAGAAGGCGGCACAGGTTCTGGTCCAGGCTCTGATCGTCTCGCGCCTTGACTACTGTAACTCCTTCCTGGCAGGTCTACCTGCTAATGCCATTCAACCTCTCAACTGGTCTTTAACCTCCCGAAATTTACCCACACTACTCCCCTCCTCCGCGCCCTTCACTGGTTACCGCCCACATCATCTTCAAAACATTGGTACTTGCGTACCGTGCTTCGAAAAGATCAGGTCCTATCTACATCCAGGACATGGTAACACCGTACACCCCGGCCCGTTCACTCCGCTCGGCTTCTGCCAATCGGCTTGTAGCTCCGTCACTGCGAGCTAAACACTCAAAGTCACGACTGTTTGCTGTTCTGGCTCCTCAATGGTGGAATGAGCTCCCCATCCATCAGGACAGCAGAAAGTCTCTACATCTTCCATCGCAAACTAAAAACTCATCTTTTTCGACTATACCTTGAATAAGGAAAGTAGCACCGTAGGAGCACTTAAATGGCACTCACTGATAGCACTTTGTAGTTTAACTTTATTGAATAAATTGTACTTTCTTAAATCTTGTTGATCTGAGTTTGTTGAATGCACTTATTGTAAGTCGCTTTGGATAAAAGCGTCAGCTAAATGAAATGTAGAGTATGGTTTAGGGCGGGGCTACCTTATGATTGACTAAGAGACTAAAGCCTAGTTTATGGTTCTCCGTCACGTCGACGGCGTACTCGAAGTTCTG
Organism: Taurulus bubalis; assembly: GCF_910589615.1. Taxonomy (NCBI): domain Eukaryota; kingdom Metazoa; phylum Chordata; class Actinopteri; order Perciformes; family Cottidae; genus Taurulus; species Taurulus bubalis. The sequence goes on from NC_136596.1 coordinate 25,055,979, forward strand.
CGTCGAGGGACCGCGTTGCTCTGCAGTTAACCGCCATGCTGCCAGGGGGGTGTGCCTGTTTGCCTGTGTGGTTTCAGGGGTTATAGCCGAATTCCGGTCACAGTAAACAATGGCGACCAAGTTGGAGCGGCTGCATTAAAGTTGGAGCTCATCAATGTTGAAGAGCAAATGCTTATATTGCAAATGTTGAAGCGCAGGCGGCAGAGAAGATGTTTGCGGAGGTGGTCTGTACGACCACTAAACCGGTCGAGGCTGGGAAAAAGCAACTGCCGGAAATTACGTTCCGAGCGGACCAATCAACGCATCAACGCGACGCGTAGTTAGGATTTTTTGGAGGTGCGCGTCAGGCTACAGCGTAGGGTTCGACCTGACGGAGAACCATAAATTAGGCTTAAGAGCCGTAAATGTGGTCTCTTCCGTTCACTGGTTGCAAAAAAAACAAGATGGCAACGGCCAAAATGCAGAATTCCAATCTTTAAAACATCCACGAACCAATAATACAAGTTTTCATTTCCTCAGAGTGCCTCTTGACCCCATTGACCTCTGCATAATGTTGCATTACAGAAATCAGGATTACTTGGTTTACGTTTGGAGGAAGTCCACAAGTACAAATCCCGAGCAGAAGGAGCAGCGGAGGAGAAATCACTGAAGCTCAAATATGGCCCGAAAGCTGCTCGGACTCCTCTCCTCTGACCCGACGATAAGAAGAAATGAGACAAGCAGCTTTTTTTAAGATTCGCCAAATTACTTTCAGATTTTAAATCTCTTGGTGGAAAATGATTCAAGCTGCCAGTCACATCCTTCAGAGTTTAAAAACAAACTAAATAAAGCTTTGTCCTGCACGAATCTTCATCCATTTCTATAAATTCTCACGCCTAGGCATTTGCTGGAGAGAAAAAAGACGTGTCAATTTATTTCCAAGAGATTTGCATAATGACAATTGAAGAGATTAGCCTAATTAGCGAGTGGATGGTCTCCAGTTATATAGAAAATAAATTGTGCCATACACAATGAGCCAATTCATTGTTCCCCGTGAGTGGAGACTCGATACCAGAGAACAGAGCGGGACCCCCTGCTGAGAACACGAGGATGGAAACCGCTCTGTCTTCAGCCCAAACTGGCAGCATGTTACGACGGACCGGCCAAGAGCTTTTGTTGTGGATCAAAACTAAAGGCAGCGATGAAAGATGATAAAACATATTAATGCAGGAAGCTCTCTGCATCCGTGAGCACGTCTTTTAATCCCGGGTGAAGACGTCAGATTTAGTTAAGTGGATGTTTCTTCGGGGAGGAAAGATGCAGGATTACATCAGACACAGAGACGTGGAGGAGGAGACATGTGGTCTGATGGGAGATGGAGTCTGTTGGAGACGTCCGACAGCAGGAGCTCAGAGGAGCCGCAACAAACTCCACACTGAGGCAGACTGAGCGGATGAAGCTGCAGAGAGGCGCCGCCGAGCCAAAAAGAAACGGCCCCAAACTTCTAGAAATACTTCGATTTACAAAAACCTGTTGAACAGAACATTAATCAATAGATTTTTTTAGTGTTAATAATAAAGTTTTCTCTCTTTTTGTATCAAATCACCAAAAGATATAAAAAACCTTTTCGTTTTTTAGAAACGTTTTAAAAATATGTATTCTCTGCATTTGACCCATCCTTAGTATTAAGGAGCAGTGGGCAGCCCTGATCGGCGCCCGGGGACATGGCATACTGGCTGGAATTCAGCATCATTATAAACATCGCCGTCCACTTCAATCTCTGCTGCAACGGACGAAATAATCTAATTTATGTGATTTTATTCCAACAACACTGAGGAAAATCACTTTTTATGTCGATGTTCATTTGTTCTCACGAGGACTTGTGTTCCTGAGAGATAAATACATGGACAGACATACATACATATAAGATACATACATTAATAAATGTAAAAGAAATAATTACATTTAAACATTAGTAATATGTTGGTCGAGACGTTTTGTTTTGCTCTTTTACAAACTGAATCCTTTAGTCTGTTCAGTTTTGAATAACAGGATTAAAATACTTTCATGAGCAACTTCTCCATTTTTACTCTGCAGAGCTTCAGAACCTGAAGCCAGAGAATCCATTCATAAGCAGAAGTGTGTTAACCATATTATTATTATTTTGTGAATGCAGATAGTTTAAAAATGAGAATGTCAATTATTTAATAATTAAGTATGTTGCTTCAAACTTTTTTGGAAAATATGTATTCCAAGGCCCAATATTTTCCTTTGTCTTGGCTATAATTGGCTATAAGTACATTGTGTGTTATTAAATGAAATGTGACAGCATAAGTGTAATAACACTACAGACAGAAGACAGTTGGAAGATGTTTAGTTAGTCACCACGAGGTCTTGAAAAAGTCAAAGTCTACTTAAAGAAAAAGAAAAACAGCCACGACTTAAAGTGATCTGGTTTTTCACCATCAGGATTTTTTAACGACCCGCCCCCTTGCCTCCTGCTACGTTTTGATTGGACGATAGAGAGCTCAAACAAAGACAGCCATGTTGACAGCAGGAACATCTTGCACACGGTGTAGTGGTGGAGAGACTAAGCTTTACCTTACTTAACAAAATAAAAGGAATCAAAGTGAATTTGGATTTTGAATGGTTTTTTTTATTTATCAGTTACATTCTATAAAGAAATACATTCACACTCACAGTATGATACAGGACCGTTTTTTTTTTTTTTTGTTTATTTTTTTACATAGTCTGTTGAAAAAACAAAGATATGTAGAAGACAACTTATTGATCTACAGGTTGAATCTTTCTGCAGGAGAGAGGAACTAAAGAGGCGTGGCCTTTTCACTTCTAACGATGAACTCAAATAAAAGAATAAGAAACGTAGTGACCTGTTGTGTTTCTAGCAGGATGTGAAGCTGACAGAAAGAAAGAAAAAACCCTTGAAGACAGAGAAGATAAAAGCACAGAAAACTTGCAGGTGTAAAAAATAAAAGTATATATAAAACAACATATTCAACGTCTGTTTGCTTGTTCATCCCATAAAACCCTGGGATAAAAAAAAAAAAAAAAAGAACATTAAAGTGCAGTTAATGGCTCTGGTTGACCCTTATCCACACTATAGATCCATCCACCAGTACACATGAACAAGATGTTTCTGAGTATGGCTGTCTTACGGAATGAAAAATACAAACAAAGCAAATTAAAATATAAAATCCCTCCCCTCCCTCAACACACTAAAGTCCCGATGATAGCAGGCAGCGGTATGAGCGGAAACATGAACTGTTCTCCGTAACTTACCTTCACATCGAGTTATAGTTTAACATATTTGTAAAAAAAATAATAGGAAAAACAAATTCATTTCATGTCTGCGCGGATGGCTGAGATGGGTCATTGACAAACAGCAGCACAGCGAGCGCATCACAAACATACAGCCCTTTAGGATTGTATGGATAATAATAAAAATAAAGAAAGGTTCACCATTTTGAAGGGTTTACATTTACACTCCTGAACGAGCCCTCAGACGGTTTAGAGCACAAAGTTGTGTCAGTTGGTGTAAAACGTCTAAAAGGTGCTAATGGTGTTAACGTTTTTTTTAGTTGTTTTTTTTAAGAATTGGTCCAGTATGGAGGGAGAACGCTGTGAGGGGCTCAGATTGTTATTCTAAGTGTCTGATGACATTGTGGGAAGAACCCAACAGAGAAATACAAGGTGCTGGTTGGCGAGTCATGTGACTTGTGAGCCTCAGAGTTTGTTGTGTCGAAGGACAGAGAGCGTAGACTGGAGTTATATAAAAAGATATTTCTAATGTCGTGGCTGAATGTTTAAGATGATCTCCACATTTCAGAATGAGACTCCTCAGAGCTGACGGACAGAATAAGATAAAGGTTGTATTTCTCTGTGGGGTTCTTATTGTGATGATGTCAGACGTTTACAATATTATAACAATCGGAGTCTGTGGGGGACAAAAACAAGAACTTTAAGTGGCCGGACGTTGCAGTCGGTTGAGCTTAGTTTATAGAATACACATGAAAGATTGTCCCCATGAGTCACAAACACACAAGAATATGGAGGCAGAATAACTTCTTTTACCTCCCACAAGGATTGAAGGGCTTTCCTTTCATCCAAACTTTGGGAACTTTGAGGAAAACAGAACTGTTTTGTTCAACTAAACATTTTAATTCAGATAAATTTAATCTGAGACCAAAAAAAAGATAAAGAAAAATCAAAATGCCACTCGAAAGCACTTTGCAGAGAGAAATGGAAACAAAACGACTTCCGAAAAGAAAAAAGAAAACTTAGAGTTAAAAAAGAAAGAAAAGGTGCAGTCACACTACCAGCAACCTAACGTCTGTGACTCGAGGAACGTCGGTCACCTTGTAGGTTCATGCGTTAGTAACACAGAGACGGTTCCGAATAAATCTCGGTCGCAGTAAGTTTTGACTCGTCGGGTGAACACTGGTTATGAAAATAAAAACCCCGACTGATTGCCAGCGGTGTGTTTGCACAAAGATATAAAAAAACAAAAAACAACTGACACACCGACTGCACAAACATAGGAGGCTAACAGGCTAACAGGCTGATCAAAAATGTGGCTTTTCTCATGCCAGCCTCTAAGTCCCAACATCGTGGGTTTATTTGACCTTTCTGGGTTTTAAATTCAGTAAAAAAAAAAGAAAAAAAGTCCCTTCAACCTTTTCATTTTTTTTGGTTTACCAATTAAACTGAAACCGATTTGTAATGAGTAACAAGTGAAGACGACTAAATATTTCCACACCTACATTCAAGTGCTTATGGAGGTTATGTTGCATCGTTAACTTATTCTACTCTAAACTGTGGCATTGAGCATCTTTAAGGACACTAGAGATGAATTTACTCGAGAAAGGAAAAGGAAAAAGAACCCTCGCCGTGGTTCAGCGTTGATACAGTTCATCATGAAATCTAGTCAGAGTTACAAACAGTGTTTTCTAAGCCGAGTCACATTTCAGGAACAGGAAGAGAACAGAGGCACAGAAGCTTATTGCCGCCGCGGCGATATTAAACCTTGAGCAGGTCGTGGAGCCCAATGGGAACTAATCAATCCGGTCGGATGGCGAGCGAGCGAGTTAACGTCGGCCACACCGGAACAGCCGAGGCTTGGAAAACTACAAATGTCAATTTATGAGGAATCGTTGAAGTTTTAATGGCCGAAGAGGGTCGAAGGTGTTTTGATGTAAACAAACGGCGAAGAGCCGCAACTTTTAGATGATTAGTAAGTACCAGGGCTGAGTGACGTTTGGGGCTTTTTTTTTTTACAGGATGAATTAGGATTTTAAATCTGCTGAACAAGCATCAAGAGAGGGATGCATCTTGATTCCTTATGATCCTGTGCTCCAATATGTTCTGTTGTCAAATAGAGAAATAAACAATAATTGTACTTATGACTCATGACATTAGTTCAAAGACGTGGTTGTTAATTAGAAGTGTATAAGATTTGTAAGTAAAAATACCTGGTGATGCATTTTCTGAGTCTGATCTGAATTGTTTTGCTCTCTTGTGTTTATGACTCAAGAAACTGGTGAAGAAAAAAGATTTCAATCATTTTCCTGTTTGTTGGTTGTAATACTCATCTTGGCCACAAGAGGCTGAAGTGCACCACTACTCCTTGTTTTATATTGGCACTAATCTGCCATTAGGGAAACATGTCTCATCCTATTTTGAATATGGGCGAGTAGTGCACGTCAGCCCCTTGTGGTCGGAATTATTAAACCACAAATATTTGAGGAAAGAAGAAAAATCCACCACAGAGGAAAAACCTTAGAAAGAAAACCTTTTTCACATGTTCTGAAGTTTTAAACAGCAGAGAAAATTCAGATCAAAACATGATTCATCAGATATTTCACCGCTCAGGGTTTCCATGTGATCTATAATTAATGTCATTGTGGACGTTGGACGTCACTCAGCCCTAATTAGTACCAGCTGTGTGTCTCTATGATCATATTGCTTTTTAGGAACAGCAGCAATGTTCTGCAGCCACGTGACTTGATGGACACAGTGAGATGGAAGATTTATATGCACTGAAGAAAAAAAAAGAAAAAAGTAATCTTACGCAAATGAGCTAGTATTATTATGTGTATCTTATGTGTTAGTACCTTGAACATGCCATTTGACCCAGACAGGGAATGAGTTGCCTCGCTTCACCGGTGAGCTACAGAGACTCAAAACACTTCCAGCTGACTCGGTTTGTTACAAGCAGGGCAGTTAGGGATGACGGCCACCAAGCCCCGGTATTAAAAAAGGTGAGAGATAATTGTAGGGAATTAAGAAAGGGCTTTTACCGCTTCACTGACCTCTAGGAGGCTCTAACGCACTTTCCCCTTGTTTTATACCGACAGCAGAACAACTGATCGGACTAAACATTGGGAAACAACAAAAATCGGACTGATCATTGGTTTTTAACGCCCCACTGTGGGAGCAGAGGAGCTGGACAGAGGGTGGGGGTGTGGGTGGGTGAGGGCAGGTGGCTCCACAGTGTTGGGTCCTCTCTGCAGAGACTCCTCTAAGACTTGCCTGCGCTGGCCACAAAGGGGGCCGAGCCGAACAGGTCCTCCGGTGACGGGGGGTTGGCGGAGGAGGCGGGCTGGCGGTCCGTGTCCCCGCTGGCGCTTCTCTCTGCTTGCTGATCTGTATGAAAGGTTACAAGTATACAACACTTAGATTTTAAACAGCTGTGGAACTGAGCGAAAGGTTTTCTTTACCCAGCTCTGAATATGAAGTCACTTGTAAAATGTGGAATTGTTCGTCAGTCTGGTCATGATTTATTTAACTCCTAATAAAACATGTCGTGTCACAACCTATTGTGGTACCAAAACTAGAAAAGCATGCAGAGAAGAGAAAAGTTCTGTCCAGGACGGCATCTTTAGAAATGTTTCATTTTAACCCTCTGAACCCCCAAGAAACCTGCCGGCGTGATTGAAAAGCATTTTTTCATTTAACAATCTCCCAAACGATACAGTTTCGTCACAGCCAGAAGCCGTAAAAAATAAAGAAAAAACACACAACATAACTGTCAGATTTGTATCTTTCTGGTAGTCATCGAACACGTCAGTCAGAAATCAAAGCTATAGTTTAATATATATATATATATATATCTATATATCTATATATATATATATATATATCTATATATATATATAGATATATATATATATCTATATATATATATATAGATATATATATATATAGATATATATATCTATATCTATCTCTCTCTCATGGATTCTGCATTTTTTCTCTCTACATTAGTAACACAGGAAGAAACACACCCAGAAACTGCTTTGGTGGTTCAGAAGGTCAAAGCAAGATAAATCATTTAAATAACTGCCGGGGCCACTTGCTTGCTCTCAGCATGTCAAACTCCCGGTCAATCAGCTCCTCCTCGGTCAGCCTGGAGAAGTTGTCTTCTCCAAACGGGTTCCAGCGAGACATGTCGGGCGGGTGGCTGAACGCACTGCTGCCGCTCTGAGAGGGCGGCGGCGTGACCCCGTCGGACGCGAGCAGAGCGTTTCTACCGGGGAGACAGAAGAGCGGAGACGCTTTGTAAGCATTAAGAGATAAATACTTGTACAAGGGAACATTTTTTTCCCTGAACTTTCAATGACAATCTGTGATATGGCTGCATTTTTTAAAGAAATAAACAGAATTTTCTTCCATATGTAGTGAGACATACATGTCCGACAATATGATGCGTTCAAGGGACATTACCTGGGGTTATTGTAGGACTGTTCAGCTCCAGCTCTGGCGCTGGCAGCGGCGGCGTTGTAGGAACCCAGTGCGATTTGGAACTCAAGAGGGGAGGACATGTAGGAGAGCGCCTGCTGAGCGGAATGATGCTGCTGTAGATGATGCTGTTGCTGCTGCTGTAGATGCTGCTGTTGCTGATGTTGTTGTTGTTGTTGTTGATGATGTTGATGAAGCTGCTGCTGTTGCTGCTGCTGCTGCTGCTGAACAAAAGCCTGTTGGTAGTGGTGCAGCTGTTCGGGAAGAGAGGGGAGAACAAGGGGAAGGGAATCAGGGACGGACCTTTTGACTTCATGACGCACAATGACAGCAACGAGATGAAATGTTGTTAGAAAACCAGTTTGGGAATTTGGTAAAGCCGGGGACACGTGTAGGGGGAGGGGTGGAGGAGTGAGAGTCAGCAGCACGTTGGACAACAAAGTGAACAAACTCAACTCAGGCCCATTTCTTTAAAGCTGCGATGCAAACATTCAAAGAAAATCATTCTGGCATATTTTAACCAATTCTGTTTTGATTAAAATGTTGATGCTTTTTAAGCAGAGCAGGGTAAAAAACTACTTTAATTCATTTCTTTTTAGGGCAGAAAATCTCCAAAACAAGCTGAAAAATGAAAAGTATTAACACATGCGAGTTCGGCTTTGGAGCCGAGAGACCGGATCTTTTCCCAAGTAGCAAATTTACGAGCTCATTTTAAACCGATAAACAAGCTAAAAATATTGCCATGTGCTTTGTTCCCAGATTATGTGATGAGCAAAGCGGTTCGTTTCTTTTGCGCTCCACAGGTTCTGTTTGGATCTCTGAAGCCACAACAACCCATTTCAACTTAAAACCAGCGGACGCATCTCGCAGCACTGTTCGGGGACTAAAAGCTCAGACATACGATGGAGCAACACAGTGCAGATCTTTGCATAGAAGAAGGATTTTTACGTGGAAATAAACTCAAAAATAACCTATTTATTATGGTTCTCGTTTCTATTTCTTTGAATCTTGCATCGCTGCTCCGTCCTCGCCTCCTTTTCAGGTTTTCTGAACAAACCATTTTATTTACATTTTTATTTATTTTAAGTACCGCACGAATTAAAGCTGATTTGTTTTCGTTGCACTGCGTTACACATTTTGCAGCCACTTAGCAAAGCTCCCTCCTCACATCGAGCAGGTCTGAGATCGCGGACGGAAACGCTGCTGTTGAACACTTCGCAGGTATCTTGGGAATAAGGAGAGCAATGTTGTTGAGAGGCGCTCTCTTCCCCGCTTCATATGTCAGGATGATGCACGGAGGAAACGGCTCCGTTTCACCCTCTGTTCGATCCCCTCGTGGGCTTTCGCTCAGACCAGATTGCCTCTGAAATAAAAACAGATGGTGGGAAACGGAACTAAAAATTGCACCGCCCCAGCAGAGCAGCGCTTGGAGGGACCTGTGTTTGTGTGTTTGATTCCGTATCTGCGTAAATACTAGTTTTTCTGAATATTTGGACAGAGTCGGTAGGAAGTTTTTGGAGCGTCTGCTTCCAATGCTGCTTGGCACAGCCGGGGAGGCGACTCGACTGCCAGTGTTTGGAACAGAGGGAGCAATTTTTAGGGCCGTTCTGACATTAAATGAAATGCTCGGCTCCGTGTTACTTCACGCTGCGTCTCCATGTGTTTCGCTGTCATTTGCTCAAACTATTTATTGCAGTTTTGGACGGAGATCTTCTGCTCAGAAATTCGGTCATGCTTTAGAGTCGGAAGCCTCCTTGGAACGCAAGCAGAAGTTAATGCAATCTGATGAAAGTCCACTTTAGGGCGGACGGCAAATCCGGTTAAAGCCGTGACGTCTGACAGGACTCACCATGGCGGCGTACTGAGCCTGGGCCTGAGCCTGGGCCTGGGCCTGGGCCTGAGCGACCTGCTGCTGGTACAACGGCTGCTGCATCATCAACTGCTGCTGCTGATGATGGAGGAGAGCTTGGTGCTGCTGCTGCTGCTGGAGGAGAGCTTGGTGGTGCTGCTGCTGCTGCTGAAGCTGGAGGGACTGCTGAACAGCCTGTTGGTACTGAGGAAGGTAGTAAAGATCATTAAAAACATTTCAGGCCCGATCCCGATGTCTTTAGCAGCCAAATCATATAGTTCACACGATATTCAACCTGTTTCTTTACAGTTCTTTTCACACTTGACTTATTTATTGTATAAAAGGCATTAAGTAGTATAAGAATATGAATTATGCTGTGTCGCTGTGGAGGTCGGTTTATGGCGTTTTGTCGGTTACACATCTCAGTCGATGCTCTCATCTCAGTCTATGTTCACATCTCTGAGTTACACTCGTTGTCTTTTTCATTCTACACAGTTTTAGTTTGAACGCCTTCTGGTATTATGGAGAATAATGCAGCGGCTCATTTAGCATAAACGCCATCTGCGGAGGTTCCAACCATGGTGCCAAGCGCAAAAATAAACAACGCCCTGAACCCTCGGAGACTTAACTGGCGACACCCGGTGAACGGTGGAGCGTTCACCGGGTGCGAGGGCTGGAAGTTGTATGAATACGAACAAGACAAATATGCTACGTCATAACATGTTATGAACAATTGTGAGTGTTTATATTATGTTCTTTTACTCTTCGACTTGAAAGTCTTCCAGGCTTTTGCCTCCCGAGATGAGGTATTGTCATAATAATCTATTTACTTGCTTCTTTTTTTCTCTTTTATCGTTTGTCATTTTAAAATATGAAATGTTTTGGTTCATCTGTTGAAATTCTTTAAATTATATTAATAAAATGTAAATAAATTGTTAGAATAAATAAAAGTAGTTTCTTCCACTTCTTATTTATTTTAACTGTAAAATATATATTGAAAATATATAAGAAAAATAAATGAATTTCTGTGTTTTTAATGGACCATCTTAACTCCGTAATGTCTTTGTGTAATATTCATTTTCTAGGTTGAACTCCCATGTGCCATCCTCTTTGTTCATCTTTCTTTTTCTTGACGCCTACGGCTATGAATTGTGGGTTCCCTCATGCAAAGTCTGCAGAAATGTGGACTTACTGAAAGTGTTCATAAAAGGTTCAAAACAACTGATAAGAGCCTTCAAAACACTCGATGATTTGACAAATGACAGAACTAAAACCCTCACATATTTTGCAGGAACACGCCTCAAAAAGTGTGTGGAGCTCAGGATCGGGACTTTCTCTTAGCGGCTTAGCGGTTGTCAGTGTGGTGGACGTACCTGGAGGTATTGAAGTTGCTGCGCGGTTGCGTGTTGTTGATGCACTGCTTGTTGCTGCTGTTGGTGGTGGTGGTGATGTTGCTGCTGCTGCTGCAGCTGCTGAAGCTGCTGGAGACGCAGGTCGCCAGGCTGGAGCTGCTGCAGGACTCGGTGCTGCTGACTGCCGGACTGGGGCTGCAGGGATGGCTGCCCTGAGCCGGGGGTGGGAGCTGAGGGAGAGATGGAGTTACTCAACACAGAGGCCGGCACGAGTAAACTGGAAAACGCTTCAACAAACAAATAAAAAAACAATGCCTACAGATAATTAGACATTTACCATTTTATGTTGAGCATTACTGCATTAACGGCTGTTGTGTTTATCGTTAATAAATCCCTTTTGTTTATTCCTTCTTTGCCCTCGAGTCTTTCTCCCCGGGTTATTCAAGCCGTTACTCCCTCCCTCCCCCAGACGTCAGTCGGTGAACATCCAACGTGCAGCAGCAACTATGCAGCTTTAAATGTTGTCCAAGGTTTCCCCCCCCCCGGATAAAACGGGTGGACACACTGACCTGCTGCAGAGTGTGTTAATTATGCAGGTCTTTAGAAACAGAACCTTTTAATTCCTTGAAACGTAGTCTGAGGACTAAAACGTATGTGAAATTGTTTGATTCTATGGTCTATTGTTTTCTCAGTTTTTTGTGAGCGATAAAAACATACCACCAGGATAATGGACACTTCTCCACGTATTGAATATCAATATTGTTCATACTCCAACGAACCTTTCTGGCCGTTGCTGACGGGTGCTGAAGGCGCGGTGGTCATCTTGACGGGGGTGACTGTGTTGGCGAGCGGCAGCACGTTGCTGTTTGCCGCTTTTGGCCGCTGTCTGGGAGCTATTGAGGTTTCTGTCGGGCCGACGTCGTCCGTTATCCTGGAGGGGGAGGAGCCAAAGGGTGTTGTACTGATAAATCATGAGCCTCCACACGTGGCGCATGTACAGCAGTGTTTGTAGTGTTAATTCAGTGAATCCAGTGACGAAGGTTCATGTTTAAAGCTTTACTTCTGTCCAACAACAACAACGGGTTACATTACATCAGTTCCTCTAGAACAAAACTGAACATGCGCACTAAACTGAATACTTAACATGTAGTGTGTACCATCCGGATGTCTAATGCAATTTATTCATTTTTTATCATTTTCATTAAACCGAAAAAGAGACATTATTCTTTAAAAGCACATCATTTAGTTATTTTTTATTATTCTATTTTGTGTTTCATCTGCGAGTACCAGTGATGGTTTGAATACCATAAAAAACTAAAATAAGATAATTACCTGGCTTTCGTCATGCTTTTCAGAGCAGCGACCTCACTAGCAGTTAGGGGCTCTGGAAGCGACGTCGGGATGGGAGAATTCTGGAAAAAAAGGAGGGTAAGAGAATTATGTCGATAAGCAAATGACTACAAATGATAAACCCACGGCGATTGCTTCACTCCGGGGACTTACGAAGAGATTTGGCACTGGGCAGTCTTTTCCAGCTAATTTAAAGGCAAAGTAGGACACTTGGTAAATGTCGGGTCTCTTCTCCTGCTCTGGGTCAAGCATGTATCCTGGAAAAAGACGAGAGAGAGGGAGAGAGAGAGATCATTTTATTCACTGGCTGATTTATTATGGCTGATGTGCAGCTTCTTTCTTTGGCCACTTGGTGGAGCTGTCGGTCAAATAATTCAATAAAAAAAAGAAAGAAGGGAGGATGCACTGCAAGACGCTTTAGGAAGTAGAATAAGTTGAAAGCAAACGAGGCTGGCAGAGAATAACTGGTTGAGGAAATGCACAACAAATAAACTTGTTCACAGCCAAAAGGAAACAGTCACTTGTTAAAATAAGCTTCACCAATTTCCTTCAGGATGAATAAACCGAAGAAAAAAAAAAAAAAAGAGAAAAGTATAATGTAGCTTATGACAATTATAAAAAATGTTAAACATAAACTTTCAGTGTGTTTTTATAAGTATGTATTTATGTTAACTGTTCATTTCATTACTTAATTATTGTTTTGTTTTCTTATCGTTTGTTACATGTTTAAAATAAATCAAAATCTAAAACGTGTCTAAAACGTACAAATACTGTCTACAGTCAAAATCTACGAATACACACGTCTAGAGGTGTGTGTGTTCGTGTCATAACACATACTTCTAGAGAAATACTTCTAGCGAAGCGTGTATAACTCCCAAATACCGTAAAAAAATTAAATGATTGTGATTCTAAAGCCATCAGAATAAACATGCAGACATCATGAATCTGCCTTCAGTCTCTCAGACACTTACTCATTAAACAGTGCAGGTTGAAGGAGAATTTGGAGTTATCTGGAACGATAAAGGTTCCGTCACATATGGCAACTTGACTCTCCCCAAATGGAAGTGCGAAGAAACACAGCTTGTACAACAAGCATCCAAGTGCCTGTGGAGAGAAGCAGAGAACATCTGTAAGAACACCTGAAGGCTCAAAGCCGGTACTGTACTCCACCCAGACTCCATCCATCTCTCAGCATTAACAAACATATTTTTATTCTGAACACACACACAAAAGCCAAGACTCAAAAAGGGCCGATTATTGTGGCTTAAATAATTCACAAAAATTATATTATTGCAATAGAAAAAATATATATAAAAACACAGTAAACACACACACACACACACACACACACACACACACACACACACACACACACACACACACACACACACACACACACACACACACACACACACACACACACACACACACACACACACTTATGACTTAAAAAAAAGGAAATATCTGATAAAAAAGTAAGAAAACAAGACCTAAGCGTGTCAGGTTTTGATGCTCAGTAATTCAGACTCATAATGTTTGCAACTCAAAAAGTATCGGGTTTAGTTGAGGACAGTTGGCAAGATTCACACAGAAACTACACAAAACTTAAAAAAAAAGTTAGTTTGGATTCATCAAAGTCACACTAACTAACGGAGGGAGGGAGGCAGCGGTAGGCCAGCAACTGCTGTGTTCTGTGAGGTAAAAGAACTGTTTTTGTCAATGGAGCCGGTGGCTTTGAAGAGAAATAAATAAATATATATCAAGTTCCCCATCAGTTCCTCCAAACTCCATCTACTGTAATAATAATAATAATAATAATAATAATAATAATAATACACTGACTAAGTAGAAGTACCTCATACAACCACACTTCTAACATGTGCCTTTGAACATGTCAAGGGCCGTCCATCCCAGCGGGGGAGTGAAGCCTGAACCCTGTTGTCGTCTTTCTCCACCCAATGAGCGATAGGAATACTGCTCCTCATGTCAGTGGCTAGAAAAAGATGCTTTTTAAAATGACAACTCAGAGTCTGCTCCACTGGCTGTCTACAAATCATATATTCAGTCGGCTATATTTGGCTCCCGCATCTTCTTGTTGATGATGCAGTTTAGAGATGAAAGAGACTTTGGAATTAGCCACAGCGTTCAGGGATCTATGTCCATCTGCAGTCGGATACTCCTCAGACGAGCTAATCCCGTCCGATACTAAACTCCTAATCAGAGTCAGACAGTGGATCCTCCAACAAATTCCCAAATCGCATGGATCGCTGCGCGTGAAACAGGATGTAGAAAACGCTAGAGTCTTGCAAACACGTGGCTAAACATAGAACAGGAAGTGAGAATGTGGTGGGGGGTAGTCCACGGGAAGTTGGTGTTTTTCTTGTGCGTCCTACAGACGTTCTGACCGTCAGAGGCCTGATTTAAGCTTCTTTCTATTCAGTGTCATAAACAACCATTATGGTGCATCAAAATAAATATGAAAAAAGTAGTCGGACATCTGCATTGTCACAACAAAAATAAAAATAAAATAAAAAGAGTAATGATCTATCACAGGAGTGGCCAACCAGTCAGAGGCTAAGAGCCACATTGACTACTGTTTTATCCCCCCCCCCCCGCCCCGTGAGCTCAAAATGTAAATGTCTCTGTTACTATGACCCACATTACTCTATCAAAGATCAAACTTAAAACAGATGAAAATAACAAAGACAAAGATTAAACACACGTTATTATATTAACTTTGTTCAAAGCTTTTTTTGTCAGTTGAGAAGGACATAACTCTAATAAGAACATGCATGTGGTCTGGGGCACTGGTTCAACTGGTCTGGCTGCAGGACCCACCATCACCCTGAATGACAAGCCGCGACCAAAGCGAGGAACATTTTCAACTTTTCAATTTGATTTAATGAAAATATGGCGCCATTTGAACCTGAGATAGTGTCACAGTATGCCAAACACAGAAATATGCCGTTTCACACTCAATTAAAAACCCCAAAGTGCATCTTAAGGACACAAGGTAATACAACACACATAATAATGTTATAACTTCAGCCTTTTTGAACATAACATAAAAAAAAGGTTGGGAATGAAGTGAACTATCACAAATAGTCCGATGTGTAAACTCACGCAAGTAAAGTGTGTTGTGAACGCAGCATTGAGGAGTGTGTGAATATTCAATTCAGTTTATTTTATATAGCCCAAAATCACAAATTAAAATTTTGCAATCTGTACACATAACATCCTGTCCCGGGGCTTCACATCACGCCTTGAGTTTGACACCAGTGGTCTAAATTATTTGCAAAATCAATAAAAAAAGATTTAAAAAAAAACAAAAAAAACACAAACTTCGATATGAACGTAAGAGCCGCATGAAACCAGGCAAAGAGCCGCATGCGGCTCGGGAGCCGCGGGTTGGCCAGGCCTGATCTATCAGTTGACTAAAAGATAAATCAACCGTTTAATACATTGACTTTGTATTCACTCAATGGGAGCAATACATGTTTTCAATCCCGTCGGCGGGTTTTTGGGGTTCAGAGGGTCAATACAAAAAAAAAGATCTGGAACAACTGATCATTTCAGAAAACCCTTTTCTTTTTAGGTCTAGATTCCAAGCAAAGTGACGTTTACGCGCACAAAGCGTCTCATTAACAACCACATCTTCACATGCCGGCTGTGTTTATCTCCCTGTGTGCATCCATTTACACCGCTCCCCAAAATGGCTGCTGTCCAAGCCCTTGTTCCTAACTTTCTACCTTCAAAAAACAACACATGAGGTATATTTCACACGAGGTCCACAACTGTGTTATCATCTCAGATGACCTCAAACGGAGGGGAAATAGAAGAGGACGGGCAGCGGGGGATCACACACACACACACACACACACACACACACACACACACACACACACAGCGAGAGAGAGAGCGAGATATGAATGATGTTGCTCAATGTTTTATGAGGGAAGAACACTGTTGGAGAGCTGTTGGAGGCAAACAGCCCAGGGCAAGCCAGAGAAGGGAGGGAGAGAGAGACAAAGAAAGAGAGAGCGAGAAAGACCGAGACATGACAGACAGAGAGAAAGAGAGAGGAGGAACCTGTTGGGGCAGAGTGATACCCGGGACACCTCCAGGACAAACCAGCCCTGCAGGGTGCTTAACACACACTGCGTCCGCCCACCCGCCCACGCCCACACACAAGGCCCTTACCCATATATCAGCCTTAGTGGTGATGGCTTTCCCTGCATACAAGTTAATCATCTCTGGCGCCCGATATGAAAGGGTCGTGTACCTGTGAGACACAGAAATAGGAAATGGTCAGTGACAGGTCAAAGTTCAAATGACTAAGCACCAAAGGGTGGGAGAAGAAAGACATTTATTTAAGTCAAATAAGTGTGATTTTACATTTTCTTATTTTTAAATGTTGCAACATGTTGGAGTCAATTGCAACATGTGACCGAGGCGACTGTCTCACTGGTGAGCAGGGTCGCCCTTCAATCAGAGGATCGGCGGTTCGAGTCCCGGCTCCGCTAGCCCATGTTGTGTCCTTGGGCAAGAGACTTAACCCTTTAAAATTGCTCCCGTAGCGGGGTGGGTGTGTGTGTGTGTGTAGTGCTAAAGCACTTTTGAGTGGTCAGAAGACTAGAAAGCGCTATCAAACGGACAGACCTATATCCTTGTATCCGATACATGCATACTTTACAAGCTCTCTTGTGAGTCTATGATTTTAGATACAAAAAGTCTGA
Organism: Taurulus bubalis; assembly: GCF_910589615.1. Classification (NCBI taxonomy): domain Eukaryota; kingdom Metazoa; phylum Chordata; class Actinopteri; order Perciformes; family Cottidae; genus Taurulus; species Taurulus bubalis. Next base: position 25,073,003 of record NC_136596.1, read on the forward strand.
CAAACTTATAAAGTATGATGATTTGGTGAAGATTAAACTACCCAGCCACAGCATTACAATGCAGCTTACTCATGCATGTTAAAGCATAATTAAACCTACAGAAGCTGATTCATTCTGGCCAGAAATGTTAACACATTATGTATTATAATAATATATTTGTATGGCACCTTTCATAGAAGAACTGCAGAATAAGTGTCATATAAAAAATGTAATACTTGCAGTATATTTTTGTACTACTTCTGTCGTTTGCTGGACCTTTCCATGTAATAGAGTATTTTTACATTTTGGTGTTGCCACTTTTACTTAAAGAGTACTTATTTCACCATTGTTAAGCACACTTTATGTTGATAACGTGTGTGTGTTTTTCTGTTTAGTGACACACAGGGAAACACAAAAAAAAGAAATCCAGCAGGAAAGTTTGCTCAGTTCTTTCAGAGAGCCGAACATTTTGTTTTGTTTTCTATTCAGAGTTAATAACCAAAGCAGCTGGTTGAGTTATGAAAATGCAAACCCGTCTGAGTCACCCGAGTTCAGAGGGACTGATGGTTTGTGTATGGCCGGCGTGATGAAGGCCACATACTGCCGATAAGCACCACATGCTGCACTTTATTGCAGCTATAAACGTGGGAAAGTTAACAGGCCAGATCTGAACGGGCTGCTGTGATTTAAGAAGCAAACAGAGAACAGACAAGCTGGATATAGGTCTGTCCGTGGTGTACTGGTCTCTGCTGGATCTGGGTCTGTCCATGATGGAGTCTGAGCTGAAGGAGGTTCTGGTGAACCTGCATGATCCACCAGAATCCGACCCGGTGGCTCCGATGAGGAGCTTTAAGAAGAACTCTATAGAAACAGACCATATTCTCTCTGATGGTCTGATTACTGATGGAGGTCTATAGAGGACCAGGACTAGACTGAGACTGGTTCAGTCGCTCGTATTATCTCAGTCTCTCTTATTGGTTAACTTTTTTACGGAACTAAAACTGAAACTAACCATGTTCCCGTAGTGGAAATACCAGTTAATTTCCTGAGTTTTCAAAAGCAGTGCTGGGTTTCCCCCAAAGTTATTGCGGGGCAACAGGCCCAATACATGCAGGTCTTTAACAGCAATGCTTTTACGCCACTTTCACAAGTGTAATATTGTTGCAGCAGCCAGAGCATAGCAGAGGCGGGGTTTTAAAACCAACTACTCTATTGAGCGACAACTGATGAAGGAACTCACTTCTTAATCTCGTCCTCCACAGCGGCCACTCCATCTTGGTGCGGCAGCAGAATCTTGTGAGTGGAGCTGCCGAAGTCACACAGCACATAATTTCCCTGGTCGTTCAGCAGGATGTTTTCAACCTGGTAAAAAGGAACAGACAGAAGTGTTATACTTTTTAATGAATAAAGAAAAAACATGAGGAAAGTCACCAATGAAAAGTCAACAACGGAGTATATATGTAGAGTTTCAGTTTGTCTTGACGGGCTGATTTTCAACGTAGTGTCACAGAAGATCCAACCCCAGAACCTTTGGATCTGCACTTCAGTCTAACATGAAGCAACCAAAAAGAAAGGAAAATAAAAGAACTCAGAAGACAGAAAACACGTTAGCGTAAGATAGAAGTAATAGCTTCTGCCACTGTGAAATTGTTACAGTTTTACTTTTATATTGCCGTGTTTGAGGTTTCATATTTAACATCTTAAAAGGATCCTCCTCTGTTGCTCTCCTGAAGATTTCTTCCTTTTTCCCCCCGTGAAAGTTTTTTAAAATATTTTTTGGGGGAGTTTTTCCTGATCCGATGTGAGGTCCTGGGACAGGGATGTCGTATGTCTGTAGATTGTAAAGCCCTCTGAGGCAAATTTGAATTTGTGATTTTGGGCTATACAAAATAAACTCAATATATGATAGAGGAGTGAGACACTCCAGACGCGCGTCTCTTTTGCATGTTATCAGATGCGTTTGTTATACAAGTTTTAGGCCTTTTGGATAATACTTTTGGGGGCCACGGCAGAGACATACAACATTAATAAAAACAAAAAAACAGTATTGTCATGCTGTTATTTGTCATTTTCTCCGTGTGACTGATGTTTGCATGGATGCTGCTTTTTAAAGTTAACTCGATTGGCAAAAAGATTATCTAAAAGGCTTGTTTTCCCTCATTAATCCCAGAATCATAATAAGGCAATTCTTAGAGTACTTCCATCTTATCTGTGTAAATTAATTTATCAGAAAAATGCTGGTAGCTACCGTCTTCGCTCTGTGGGGTTTTAAGTTTGCTGCTCCTGCGGCTTGGAATTTGCTGCAGACTGATTTGGGTCTCCGGGAGCCGGTCTCTGTAGGTGTTTTTAAAAATAGATTGAAAGAGTTGGAGGAATGTTCATCTGGTTGTAGATGTTTTTGACTGAGGATGTGCACCTGTGTGAACTAGGATATGATGTCTTGAGTCTTCGTTTTTACTCATGCCGTGATCTAAAAATGTTCTGTCACCGTTTTATGTTGTATGTCTGAAACTTTGTTTTAATGTGCTACCGCTGTCTTGGCCAGGACACTCTTCTAAAAAGGAGATTTTTAATCTCAATGAAGCTTTTCCTGGTTAAATAAATTTTAAATAAAAATAAAATAAATCCATCTTGTTACCACAATGAACAGTATAAGGAATGAGTACACGCTCGAAAGCAACAAGGGCAGAGGTGGGGGAGAAGACGGGGAAAGAAAGAGGAATCGACCGGCAGAAAGTAAAAGAGGAAACCGACTGAAAGTGCAACAAGATTACAAGACGCAAGATGGAAGAAGCAAACATCCGAAAACAGAAAGCCAGAGAGGCATTCGCAGGAGCTGCTTCACACAGGAGAGACCAAAGAAAGACTGCAAACTGTCCAAGGAATCGCTGAGCTCATGAAAGCAACACAGTGTCTCAATGCTGTTGACAGCTCAGGGTTAAGAGGCTTCTTTTATTTTTGCACTCTCACTTCCCCTGGCGGTGCGTGGCTGGGCCTCCTTGGTCCTTTTGTGTCCCTGCGATGTTATGTAAGCTGTGTAGGCTGAACAGATAAAGAAAGCGAACAGAGGACGGGCCTGTGGAGCTGAGGAGGCCGTGCTGTTTAGAGGCTTGTCCAACTGGATGGAGCACAGCGGCCCTCTGACGGGCGCACTGAGGAGGATTCAAACGAGGGTGGGAACTTGCCACCGGCCTCCGAGCGTCGGCAGATCTGGCCCGCGGCCACCCGTGATTTGAAAATCTCTTCTGGGGATCCGAGGGCTTCGCGAATGAATGACACAAAACGACTAAATACTTGCGTGGAAATATGATATGCGTTGAAGGGTAAGAACGAAGGCGGTGGATCTGGTCAGCTCTGCTTTTGTCAAGGTTGAAAGGAGTAATGAAGTTCGACATCTTGGTTGGAACTACGGAGCCTCAACAAGTACAACCTATCACACCATTGTATCATACGCTTAGTTCTTTTTGGGAGGGCCAGAGGAACTCAAAGGAATCCAGCAGGTTGGGAGTTTAGCGGCTTCCTCTGAGAAATTTCAAGAAGTAGTCATTATGTGCGATTCTTTTTTTGTCGCGGGTTGGAGTGAGACAATTTGTCGATTAGTCACTAAATTTGTCTTTTTTGTTTTAAAAATAAAGTTGCCAAGAAGGTCTGGAAAAAAGAAATACTCCAGCTTCTCAAAGGATTTGGTTCTTTTTCGTGTTCAATATCTCCGTAAATTGATTATTCTTTGGTTACAAAACAAGAAATCGGAATCCTTTAACGTTTTGTAGAATCCAAATACACAGATAATGAAAAATCGATTAGTTGCATCTGACCAGTGGATTAAGGAGAATAGGGATGAAGGTAAGGTCACCTTGAGGTCTCGATGGATGACGGGCGTCTTGCATTGATGCAGGCGGGCCACGGCCTCGCAGGTGTCACAGAAGATGTGGAGGACCTCGGCCTCGCTGAAGCCCACGTTCAACCGCTGGTTCATCTGCTTCACCACCTGACCCGCTGCGGGGGGAAGGGGGTGGGAGAGAGAGAGGGAGAGAGAGAGAGAGAGAGAGAGAGAGAGAGACACACAGAGAGAGAAAGACGGATGAAGCTTTAGGACTCTGGTCATCAACTCAGAGTACCAGCCAGCATGTGTGGGTGTTTTAAACCTTGCAGATTAGATTTTCCAGCTGGGGTAGTTTGCAATTTGCTGCCATTCACAACCCCGAGCAGAAAAAACAGACCTGATTAACACTCTATATCTACTAAATAACAAATTATGTGAAACTGATTTAGATCTTTTTCTATTTTTGGCATAAATTGTCTCAAGTCACCATGACAATAAGATGTGGGGAAACGCCATGTGTCATTTGAGTAAATGACAGTATCTTCTGCTATTTACTGGAATAAATGTTTCCTAACTAAATACATGTGTCTCCACGTAAAGGATGCATCCATCTGATTATTCCCAGTAATCAGACTGATGTTTGCATGTAAACATGTCCAATGAGGGTATAACTGCTTCCAAAAATGGTTTAACTGCACAGCCTGATAAACTAGATATGCTAGAATGTGCAGTAAAGTGGGCTGTATTTTTTCAGTGGCGATGCGATATGAAGACCAAACATCATCCACCATCATTACTACAGTGTGCAGCAGGGACCAAAAACACATGCAACTCAAATTTGAGTTTTGCATTGATTTCAATTTAGTTCCGTTGCCCCAAAATAATCCCAACTAAAAATGAGTATAAATTGATCATATATCAAGGTTTGAGAGCATGTGTGTTTGCAAACGGAGGGGTGCTGTACCTTTACAGTATTCCATGAGGATCAGGACCTCCCACACGCTGTCTGACACCGCGTTGATTGTGGAGTCCAGGTAGCCGACAATGTTCTTGTGGCCCGACAGCTCCTTCTGCAAAACAAGATGAAAACATGGAACTCATCAGTACAGAAGGAAACAGAAACATTTGAAGAGAACAAGAAGAAGCTGTGCATCTTGAGGAGTGAAAATGTTAAAGATGTAGATGACTACTTGAAGTGATAGATATATGTGGATTGTGTACACTTTGAGTAGGTGCTGATGTGTATTCATGTTTGGACTTGAGTAGTGTTGCTACTTTATTTGCTGCCATTAAGCATTAAAAAACAGACTGGAATAACGCCCTGCTGTTTCTTTAAGTCTTTTTAAGTGGGATAAGCCACAACTAACGTTCGCTCCACTTGACTTTTAAAGGCCGAGATAATGATTACAGTTCGGAGCAGAAAAAAGCTGTTAAATCAGCCGATATTTCAGTGGCTGGAGTGAGCCGAGTGACAACGTTTCTCCCAGACGGCAACCTCTGGTTCTGCAGAGTGCAGTCGATGCTTAAGTGTCTTAACGCCAGCATTTTTTCTCTAGTGACCACAAGGGGGCGACTCCTCCGGTTGTATAGAAGTCTATAGAAAATGACCATTTCTCTCTTGATTTATTCCCTCAGTAAACATGAGTTTATGATCTCAATCTCTAGTTTCAAGTCTTCTTCAATACAGCATGATGTTCATTTAGTAAATTATGATTCATTTAGAGTCAAATAGACCATAAAGCAGGGTATGCTTCAGGGCGGAGCTTACAGCCAAGATGTTGAACTTGGGGCTTCAAAACAGGTGACGTCATTATGACTGCGCACACTTCTTATATACAGACTACGGTTTCTGCCCCCCTCCCGGTCTCCGAGTACAAGGGCCATTCCACGGGCTCTTTACCAGTTGGTTCAATTATTATCCAGAACTACAGATTTTTTGAGTAAAAAGGGTGATTTAAGCCCCAGCTTGATTGGTTGTGGATGCTCAGCCATCGGCATCTATCGGAGCCCAATTTCTCCTTTAGAGATAGTTTGTAAAACCACCTAAAACTGCTACAAAATAGACTATTGGATAAATAGAATGAAGAAATGAACATCTGCACACACACAAAAAAAAAAAAAAAAAAAAAACTACAGCATAGAACATGCTAAAAGGTGAAACCACCCAGCCGTCTTTGGTTGAGTCTCGTCTTTGCAGTCGAGCTGTGTGGTGAGTGTGCTCTTTGTATTCCTTCGTATTCTCACTCCACACTGAGCTCTCAACGCCACTAATCTTTCTCAACTGGATTCATTCACCGGATTAAAGCGCCAAAGTGTTTGTTGATCGTTCTAACAACGGCATGACGACAGACGCGTGCCGAGTAAAAAAACTAAAAAAGACACACCTAAGGCGAAGAAGTCCCAACAGGCCAGAACTGTCTCAGCGTTTGAGGTCAGCTGTGTGGGTTGAGCATCACACAGCTGATGTGGCGAACTGAACAGACACACAAAGTGGCACATACAAGCACATGCGCGCGCGCTGCTGCTGCTGCTGCTGCTGCTGCTGCTGCTGCTGTCCAAGACGAGCAGAATAAATGACATCCAACTACAAAGTATTAGTCCACAGAAAAGGTGCTTATTTGTACAAATCTCACCCAGCAAAAAGTGTTTTGCTCTTGCCAGACTGGAGATCCTGGCAAACTGGACAGGTTAGGACGGTGGAATGAAGCCATTTATTTGCACCTTGCTTTATGAGAGCGAGCGTCTATATGAGGGCGTGTGTCCCATTTCAAAACACGAATTATGCCCTTAAATTTAATAAACGAAAACTGAGAATGCCCTCATAAAATTTTCCAATAATGAGCACATTAATAGCACAAAAAGAGAGAGGAATATGTTTTTCGGGCCAGGAAAGAAAACCCCAAAGAAATAGTTTGACATTGCTCTAGAACAGAGGAATACAATTGAGTGGAGATCAGCAAAAAGATTTAGAGATAACATCTCAAAGGTTGACAAGTTAACACCACGATGCTGCTCTCACCATGATGGTGATCTCCCTCTTGTAGACGTTGAGGTCCGGGTCGTTGTTGACGTACATCCGCTTGAGAGCGCAGCGGACGCCGCTGTGTGTACGAGCCAGGAACACCACCGAGAAGCCTCCTGGAAAAACACAATTTGACAAGCGTTAGCATTACATCAGTGTGCTGAATGTACTTTATAGGGTGATGGTTTTCAGGGATATTATGTGGTAAAACTACTCATTGACCATGAAGCATAAATGAGGCAATGCTCACTCGAGGCTGATTTTCCACATATGAAAAATAGACAATTGCAAGACATTCTAAAGTTAACCACGTCACAAATTAACTTTAAAAAAAAATCGAAGATCGAAGAAAAAGATACAGAATTGGTTGAAGGAGATGTTTACATAACAAGATACAAAAAGAGGGATTTATCACCCGTTTGTTACAATGCTATCAAATTGGGTATGAGGCTTCGTGGAAAGTCAGTGACTTCTCTACTCAACCCCAGTACATACAAGGGTACAAACATAGTAGTGCTGACAAAAATACCTCAATGTAGAAAATGTTGTAATCCAGGATTATTAAAAAGGTCTCCATGAGCGGATTTTAACAGCTACTAACTGGTCTCATTTCATAAGGCTAAGCTCATCTAGTTGTATTGGCCTAACTCCAACAGAGTGTAATCCTGGTTTAAATGAAGCTTATTGCTTTTATAAAATATAGTAAGGTTTTCCCAGAATGAGAGGAGCTGAAATTGCAAATTTTTTGGGTGGGAAGTGGCGTTTCCTGGTGAATGAGTGGACCGTGTTGACAGGGACGATGTGTTTAGCTGTGGTGCTGTAGCTGTCGTCGCTGTCCTGTATGCCTCTCTGGGTGACTGGATGCTTAACACCGAGTACCCGGTCTCATTAGGAGGGGATCTCTGAGTCCCTGCGTGGTGGGCATCAAAGTCCCTCAGACTGAAGAGGAGAAAAGAAAGGATCCACAATGGCGCGCTTGTTGCCTAACCAGTTACCTTAGGTCAGCTAAAAAAAGCAGCATGGATTTAGAATGAGCAGAAGTGGCGCTGAAGTGGCCAGTGGGCACAAAGGCCCTCATTGAAGAGTCCATCAACATACCGTTTCAACAGATTTCAGGTTGTGTTGATGAGGACAGCGCAACATACAAAATAAAATAAAAAAGCGGCAGTAATTCGTGCAGGTTAAACCTGTGTCCCCCAGGTTACTGGAGCAGACGTTATTAGATTAGAAGAGGTGACTGATGCCATTCTGCAGCACAGAGGGATAAACAGGCCGCTGATGAGACAAAAGACAACCTGCAGCCGATTATGAAGCAACGCGAAGCATTCGCTAGTGTCAACAAAAAACTACTATGACGAGGTAATTTCCCTTAGACTGGTTAAGTCTATTCTGCTTCATCTGTTTGTTTGTTTTGCATCATTCTAAAAACAGCTAACCTGCCGATGATCAGGGATAGCTGCATACGGACAAATTAGAAGAAAAAACAACTAGACAATATAAAATACAAACTGCTGATGAGACAAGAAGCTTAAAAAAACATTATGCTGATGCTGCTGAAATGGGTAACATACACAGAATGACATTGAATACCCACAAAAACTAAAACAGGAAGAGAAACTTATCAGGGCAGAACAAAAAATACAGAATTTAGAATGTAACAAAAATAAAAGATGATATTTTCTGCATGTATGAAAGGAGCTATCCAGTTAAACTGATTTCCTACAACCAAGCAGTTGAGTGCAGAGCCATCCATAGACTTGGGAAAGTGGGAGGGAACTTAAGCCATGAAACTTGTAAAGTTTTGTGAAAGAGCTACTTTAAAAAAAATATCTAATTAAAAAAAGTAAACAGCAGGATGCACTTAAAACTTGATCATTTGTGATGCAGAGTTTGCTTCATGACCCTGTCGTACAGGGAAAACGCGACCTGTGAGTCATCTTGTGCAAATCTAAAGCTTAATGCACTGCTTTGAAAAGGTGTAGGATGCAGACATAGTAAAGATCAAACTTAAAGGGAAGAAGATGTGAGGGTTGTATGGGCCGGATGACAGATTTTACAAGGCAAAACTTATTTGCTCGGGCAAGGGGCCAAAAGCCTGAAAAGAGCAGGCTGTTAAAGCATGCATGGACAAGATACAAAAGAACAGCTAACCTTCGTCAAACACAGAACAAACTGGAGAGCTACACTTACATCCTGACAACCAAATTCACTCCAACTGTTTTGCCTTTGGTTAGACTATACCACTTTTCTTTGGTCAACGCAGTTGACTTGGAGCGAAGGGACATGATGTCACATGAGGTGTACTGATTATAAGATGAATCCGGTCTGAGAGATCAGTGACTGGAAAGAATAATCTGCTCATAAATTGTCTAGGACCCATCTACAAGGTCACTGCTAGGGCTGCAACTAACGATTATTTTAATAATCGATTAATCGGTTGATTATTTTTTCGATTAATCGGATAAAAAAGCAAAAAAACAGTCATTTCCAACCCTTTGTTCAAAAACAGAAGTGACAGTGCAAATTCACAGTGCAAAACATGTTCCGAAAGCACAAACAGGTTGCTCCTTGAACATCCCTGAGTTGTTAATTAAACAAATTAGATTAAAATGGACTAACACTAACATACACATGTATGCTTTACATCTGCCAAATGTGAGCCCTTTGTTTTACTGTAATTGATCTCCTTGGAGCAGAGGCTGCTTCAGCGTACTCTGCTTTATCAATATGTATGAAACACTGGGACAGTGGGAAGCTGTACTGCTCCTCTCACGTCCGTTTTGACCGAAACCTCTAGGCCCAGCTCCACTTCATCTCTGCATATACAGAGTCCTCTTCCTTAAACTATTTCATTCTGGGCCTCTTACGACCACAAAATGACGTTGTTGGCTAAGCCCAACCACGTGATTTGATTCAGTCTACTTTGAGTTAAAAAACAACCTGCAGCCAGATCCGCCGGTGTGCCGGTTTAACGTTAACGAGTGACAGCGTGAACTGAACCAGACCGGGGGGTGACGGCATGTTTCACCACGTTACGGTTTTTTACAAGCAAGACTGAACTGTAACGGAACATAACGCAACTTTAACGACAATACACAACCCAAACACGTTAGCTAACGTGATAGCAAGCTGACTAGCTTCCATTAAAAACAAGTTTGAGGGAAATGAAGCCGCTGTAGACATCTTAACGCTGATTGGCCAAGACTCGACACATCCAAGATGTTCTATTTTTGCTAAGATCACGACTTCATTGTTTCTCAGTCTCTCACTCCACAATCTCAGACACGCTGGCGGCTCTGCGCCGCTCTTTTTTTTCCTTCTCCGCGACTTTATGACTGCTGTAATAATCACGCAACACAACGAATCGATAATGAAATTCGTTGCCAACACTTTTGTTAATCGATTTTTATCGATTCGTTGTTGCAGCCCTAGCCACTGCTATAAGCGTTTTGTTGTCGCACACTACAAAAGGTCAAGATTTGTTTTGAACCCTACAAAGGTCTGCGATGCCAGGTATCGGCAAGCCTTGGCCCCTGCCTCTCTGCGAGTGGTGGGCCCACAGGATGGGGCTCCATGTAGATTTTGTTTTTAGGCTTTGGCCCCATGTGTTACGGTCCCGCCACAAGACTCGCCTCTCAGGTCTGGCTTCAGAAGGGTGCCACGGTTTCACGGTTTTCCAGGCAACTTGAGTGAAACGCTCTTGGTCTGGCCCCTCCTCTAGGATTTCTTTGCCTTGGGAGACTCTACCAGGAGCTATTGTCCCCCCACCCCAACAAGAGTACTCCCAACGTCAATGGGGCACACAGACCCCTCCACCAGGTTAAGGTGGTGATTCATTGGAGGTGGCCAGCTGATCAAGATGCCTCCGTTGGAAGGTTTTCAGGGGACGTCCAACTGGTAGGAGGCCCCCGGGGTTAGACGCAGGACACGTTGGAGGGTTTATCCATCTTGTCTGGACTGGGAACACCTCGGGCCTGCTGGCCTGCTCTGGGACTGACTGATGCCATATGCTCCAGGATCAGACTCACTATATCACCATCCTAGGGCTCTTGTTGGCTCCCATGATGACTATGCCAGTCACAGAAGCGGTACACTATTGAGAGTATTATTCTCCTGAGCTGCTCTGGATGGAATGATTTATTTTAAAAGGGACTTTGTGCCCAGCATACAAACTTCCTGGACAAATAAGGGACCCTTGAACAACACAAATGGTCCCACACTGTACTGGCTTCAAACTATTCTTGGCTTTTTAAAGATATAAAAAAATAAGGACAGCAATATAATAATATTAGTTAAATATGTGTTGCATTAGTGATATTTGAATACTGCTGCGCATGTGTCGCTGCATTTACTCGTGAGCGCAGAGGCTTCTGTTTCGGTGAAGTAAATTAGGTTGATGTAATGTGGGGTGAAAAGTTTAACTCAATCATTAACGTCAAACAATTGTGTAAACTGATTCAACTGACAAAGAAACAGATGAACCTGAAAAGGAAAAAGGGGGAGATTTGTCAAGTCTTGGGAGGCAAAGTATCCCTGCAGCTTTTACTCTTTCATGTCACCTTCTTGTTTTTTAGTCCAACGTATAACTGCATAGACAAACGTATTCACAATTTCGGCAAAAAAAAAAAAAACTTGAGCCCTGCTTTGTGGGCTTTTTGTCATTTAATTATTAGCAAGATCCAATAAGGCTAAAATACTATTGAATCTCAACACTAAGAGCCAGGAGGCTGAAGGTCATTGAAGACGTTCACCTGCACATTTCTTACATTTCATGAATCATCTGCTTTCTCATGTTCTCACATCTTTTAAAAGAACTTTAACTCCCAAAGGCATCAAGATTTTAAGAGTGATGTTTGTGGAAATCAGAAGATGATGTGCCTTAAGTTTAGGTTACAGAGACTGATACTACAGCATCGTAAGGTTTTCTCAGAAGTGCACAGAAGAGTAACTGAATCCTTTCAGTGTATTAAAGCATCGCTGATGGGCATGTCTAACTCCGGTACTCAGGGCCCATTAGTCACATCTCACTGTTATTGTACCTCCCCTCCTGCTTGTCTGTTAGCTGGCTGCAATGCGGAGAGGAGACAGAGGCCCTTCATCGTGAGGACATGGGCAGTTGTTGGTGACAGTTGGGAGGGGGAAAACCCAGAATCCATCAAGCCAACAATAAAGGAGGGGGGGTACTAACATTACAGCCTGGTACTGAACGAGGGCTGTGATAACTGAATAACTTTCACTGGCCCTGAATCGAGCGATAGGAACCCTGACATCACTGCAAAGCCTGACTAACTAGGACAGTCACAGGCAGCCCACATGACAGCCTGTGGAAGATGCTTGAAAGAGGATCTCAACAGCTCTTTGCGAAACAGATACTCAGCATGTGATATAGACGAGAGAAAAAAAGAAAATTCAAAAGTGGCAGAGAAGCGTCTCAACTAGCGAGGATTAGAGGATTTAGTAACGTGCAGCGAACAGAGAGGATATACGTTTATAGTTTCTGCAAAAGACGCAGATGTTTTTCCTCCGAAGCATGATGTCATCTGTGATAACTCTCTCTGACCGACAGACTTTCTGCTCACATCTCTCCTTCTCCCTGTTGAGTCACTCATTTCAACACTACAGCTTTATACGCGAGTTATAAAGCTTGTTAAAAAAAAGCTTTGCTTGGTAAAAAGCTACAAACTAGGAATGTAGTTCAATTCAAAAGGGCCTCCTTTAGCTGAAGAGCTGTGGGAGGAGAATGCCATTTATTTTAGAGGAGGCTTAGGTATTTCCTCTTGGTGGCCCCCTTCCCCTAACATGAACCCACAACACCTCCCCTACAGGTTTTCACAGTTGTAAAGCTTGATGATAAGAGTTACTAGCTTTAAACAACTTAAAAGAAGCCTGTGGGTTGCACAACATTACAAAAAAAAGTGGTGATCTGAATACTGGAATTGGGAGATAATGACGACATTGCTATTCTTGAAATTATCAGAAACCAGGAGAAAAGTAAGGGTTGCGCTTTGAGGAGCAATTCACTGTTTTCTGAGCCTTCTTTCACCTGCAAATCTCCTTTTGGACTATTGTCCATGTTATTTCATAAGAACTTAACTCTAAAAAGGAACCCAAACTTGTCCACTTCAATTAATAAGGTGGGATACTTTAACTTTTACTGGCTATTCAATATGTGCTAAATGATAACAGTAATTTGACGATGCAAGTTTGATGAAAACGAAAGTTAAGATGACGTGACTGAGGGCTCCATCACTTTTTCTTTTATCTTATTCTTTGCAACATTCAATAGGAATGTTGGCATCAAAACAAGTGTTAAAAAAGACCAAAAGTACATCATAAATACCATCCTTCTACATTGCTGCATGAGTCATGCAGACTAACATTGATGTAGGAAAAAGATTTCCATCAACTGGCTTCAAGGTCTGGCCAGTTTGCCCCGCGGTACCAGCTGCTCTCACTAATAACCAAAAATGACTTCATGATCCCCAGCGCTTTAGCAAAGGCTTTGAGATTTGGTATTATACTCACTAATGTGAGAAGGACTTTTGTTCTTTGGCTGGTTAATGTAGTGAGCAAACATGTCCGTTGTTGACTGTGAAAGTCAACAGTCAATGTCAACCATTCGATGTCGAACCTCAACCGTTCTAACTATTTCAAGATAATACCCATCCATAACCATATGTCAATGCCTAACCGTAACAATCTCACAGGAGTTTTGGAAAATATAAGTCATCAACTAGACAGGACTGTTAGCAAACATCGAGCCCTGTAACACACTTTAGGCTGACGACCGTTTGTTAAAAACCCTGCTTATTCACAAAAGCATCAGTTGTCAGCCTAAAAATAGGCATGCACTTGCTTTTAGAGAGCATTTATTTGAGCGACACTCAATGAACCTTTTCCTTGCTGCACACCATCATGTCATCTTTTCAAAGCCAAATCCTGCTTTTGATTTGTGGATGGATGAAGACCTTTTCAAAATGGACAATTTCTGATAAAAAAATGTATAACAAGTTACTTATTATACAAGTCAAGTTGTTGGTATTAAACATAAACAAAAGATAGCATTGTACTCTGCCAAATTCATGTTTCTTAACCATTTACCAAAGTTAACCTACAAACACTGTCACTTAAGTTCCCATCCAGCCAAGTCAAGTATACGCTGGCCATAGAAAGGAGACAACCAAAGTTGTTGCAGGTCAGATATTTTTAAACTTTTAGAGTTGAGGGTGGCACTCTGCCAAAACACAGAGGAGATAGTGGGATGCTGCAGGCATACTGGACTAAAATGAATGAATGATGCAGTCAGAGAAAAAACAGCTGGATACCACAATCTGGCAAATGGCCTAACATCTGGGTGTAAGCAGTAAGCAGTTTAGAGCTGCAGCTATTGATCATTTTAGTCATAGAAAATTCTAATCATGGCGCTAAATGAATGCTTAATGGTGAATGTCGGTTGCCACAATCATTCAGAATCATCCTCTCTAGGAATTGTCAAAACTAACTAGATCAAAAGCACCAGTTACAATTGATGGTTTTAAATAAATAAAAGCCAAAAGAAGAACTTTGAGTAATGCCGCGTCAGCTGTGTTTTAACCGCCACAAATCCAACTCCTATTTCCCTATAACGCACACACCTAAAAATTCCACTACAGACAAAACACTGTCAACCTGAACTCCAGCTCCACCGTATTCAGCTTTCATTATTCCACTTTGGCCCACGTCTTAAGCACACGGGGGTCTTGGCTGAAATTAATCTAATTTAGATCTCAGGTGAATGATGCAAAAAGCACTTAAAAAGACGGGTGAAGAAGTTGTTGAAGAAGTCATCCCAACAAGCGAGTCCATAAAAGGTCATACGAGGTGGTGAGCTGGAAGGTTCTGGCTGTCAGCTCTCAAACATCTTACCTCAAAAGAGTTTACTACTGAACCGACTGACTGTCGACAGGCTGTGCTCTTTAGGCTTTATGATGAAATCGGGAGAGAATGAAAAGTATACAAGAGGGTGAAAACACAACAAAGGGGTCAGCTGTGAGACCAAGTTTAACACCATCCTGATATGTAAAGGAAAACAAGAACGCTATATGTTCATTTTCATTGATGTATTAATGGGTAAAATGCATTAATTTAGACCAGATAAGAGTTACATTTAACAGTGCAATGATCAGAAAGGCCAATGAATGGTGATGTAGTGGGGAAAAGACACAAATCTTGGGCAATAACAGCAACAATTTAAGATGCTGGCAGACTGCTATGAAAAACGTTGTCATTTTGTCAATAGAGAGACTGCAATCGCACTAATAGGCTGGCGTCTGTGTAGGTCAGACTATAAAATGCTTAAACTTTCGCCCGATGTTGACAGTTCAGACTACACAACTGATCTTTAGCGGCTGCGTAGGTGTAGAGGAGTATGCCAAGAGCCCGGAGTTTACATGAATCTTAAATTAAACAAAGAAGCTTCGCAAACATCACCGAAGAAAAAAAATCAATGGTCTGCTTGGGCCACTTTGTGGCTTCCCTTTTTGTTTCGAGTTTCTCAAGTCAACAGAGAAATTTCAAATAACAATTTTGATATAAAAATGTATAATTGTTCAACCATACCACTTTGTATTTAAAGTAAACCTGATTCTCTGTGGTGGTAGGAAAGTCCACAGGTAGAGCTGTGTTATCCCTGTAAGTTATTCACACTTATAATTTCAGGCTGTCGCTAACGGTGCAGCAGGAGTTTTGTGTCTTTTACGGATGCACACCTGGTGTGGCTTGTTAACGGACAGGGATGAAGCAAGTCTTGCCAAATTGCTAGGACTGTGAGACGCAAACATGACATGAACTCCCTCTTTCTGTTGCTCTGATTTGGCTGTTACACCCAGAAATAAGTGTTTTACCACAAACTGAACAAACTGTTCCCACAACAATAAATCTGGCATGCAAGTACTAGTAATTATTTTTTATTTGTGCGTACACAATCAGACAAGCACACAATCTGCTTCAAGACTAGAGATGCAGCCGTACCAGACATTTAGCAGCCGATACCAATACCATCTCGATACCGCTGTAAACAACTAAACTCTAAGTGTCATGCACTGCTTTACTAACGTTTGCATACTGGTTTTTGTCAATTAATTTTTAACCTCTGATGAGCCGCCTCAAGGTTCCGTGTGAAAACTACATTTTGCAAGATTACATCTAAACAAATGATAACATACAAATGTACCTTTGCCCAAGATTTGGGCAAAGGTACATTTGCCCACATTTTTTTACTGAATATAGTTTGAACGTATCATAATGTAACCGTCTGGACATTAGCTCTTAAAGTATTTAATTTGGTGGTGATATGACGACTAATTTTTTTTAATGCCAAATAAAAAGACCAGAAGTATAATATACGTAAATGTTTTTTTTAGATTCCATGTTGGCACCAACATGTTTACACTGACTACAGTTAACAGTGAGGCAATCCTTCACCGCTCTGGACTTGTTATTGAATCTAGTGTCGTGATGCTGGAGCCACAGAAGCCTGATGATCGGTTTCCAACCTGTACTTAGTCTCTCCAGAAAGCAGACTTCTCAAAAGCATCAGACCAAGTCATGATAGCTTATGGACACTAGGCTTGAGCAACATATACACTTTATATATTTATAAGTCATTATTAAGCTCATGTGACATCTATCTTTTGGTGGTCAGAATTCGCATTTCCATGTTGAAATCAAAACAGTCAAACCTCTGACTGATTGAAAGCCAAGTGCTGAAGAAACGGGCAGAAAAAACACAAACATTGAACATTAACAAACCTCTGAACAAAGTACATCTAAAATATCTGCAAGCACATTCATAAAAGTTGTCCTTATCCAAGGTCAGTACAACCAAATAATTTATTTCATAAAGAACACAAGACAATATCCTGGTCACAGCGCACTGCCGTCTTTGAATCATGCTGCATTAACGGTTTAAATCCTCTAAATTAAAGCCTAATGATACCACCCACCCATGAAACCACAATTCAAAATACACTGATCAAAAACATTAAGCCGCCACTGGAAGTACACTGAAACGCTGCAGTGGACTTCCACATCAATGTCCTTCTGTTTGTGACCAGGGTTCACGCCAACATTTGGCCCGGCGCCCTCCTCAGAATTGGGTGATGAATCGGGAGAAAATGATTCATTTGCGGATTCGCAAAAAAGAGGGGAGGGGCCGGCAATACAGAAGGCCTCAATGAGCAAGCACAAAGGCAGCGATGCCCCATCACGGGACCGAGTGCTGCGTCGTACCAGCATTCTTTCTCGGGTGCTAGAATAAGACAACACGGGGGAACAATGCGCCCATTCATCACCAGTACAAGTAAAACAATTACACCTCCACTCTTTCAATCAAATTGCAAAGTTATTTGTGTTCTGACTGTTTGCATATCCAGAGCACTTTGCTGTTTCGCAACTCGGGGGTCGAGTGATAATCAAACAGGTATTAGTAGTTTCATTTACCAACTTTCTGTGGCGTCATTTTTCACTGCAATATAAAAGTCTTGCACCTCTATGGAACCAGAATAATCATAGCTAGAAGTAAAGATGAGTCAAGAAAATTATCATGTGCAGTATAACACAATTACAATGCTGTAAATCATAACAATTTATTTGATAATTTATTTGACAAACAATGTTTCCCAACATAGATCATCTATGTCAGAACAAAACAATTGAGGCTCCACGTGCTATACAGTATATTCTGAGCCATATATATCGTTACAACCTCTACTTAGTGAATTGAGGAGAGGACAGGAGAGGCCGTCCTCTCCGTATTGCACAATGAGATCAGCAGCCTGCAGTTCAGGCGAGGTTTCACAGAATGTTTGTCACATGACTGTCAGTCTCAGGCAAATCAAACATGGCTTCCTAGTTCTGCTGAGGAGCACAGAATGTAATGTTTTTTTGAAAATCTGGTTAAAGCAAACAGTTTATGCAACTAGAATACAATGTTTTTGATGAAATATCACAATTTGAAGTTTAGTTTCGGTTGCTCTTTCTGACGGAAGCGTCTGTCGCACGTGTTGAAGGACCGTTCATTCAAGAAAGATTAAACTGACGATAAAGGTGGTTTTCACAGCATATGGCTGTGATGAACGATGTAGTTTTGGTCAATTGCTTAAAGAAAACATGCTTTTCCATCCCGCTGGAGGGTTCTGGGGTTCAGAAGATTAACTTTGACTCAATACAATGTGGCGTCATGCAGCAAGCGCTGCGTTGGCCCAGCACATTCGTGCAAGAGGGCACAACCGTGGCTGTTAGAACTTTCCAGAGTTATAAAATCTCGTCTCTTATGTTGTTTTCGGGCTGAACCAGGGCAGAGTTAGATAGTGACCTTAGCCATCATGGTAAAAACACCAAATGAGGAGATTGTGTTCCATCTCTGATATGAATTTCAACCATATCCCCCAGACTTAAACCAACTGCTTTTCACTTTATGTAAACTGTGTCAGACCGGCTACAGATATCTACAGTATATTTACTTAACGTTAGAGAATAATAGATGAAAGTCTAATCACAAAGCAAACACCACTGAATAAATGCACAACAAAGAGCTTGACAAACATACTTGTTTCAAGTGGAAACCGGCACATGCAACTGATGAATTTCTTCTCTAAATGTCTTGTAGCGCAGAGGTCAAAAGAACCGTTTGGTGGATGTATATGGCATTTGTCCAGATCACTAGTGTCAAAAGGACACGGTGAAAAATGTGTACAGCGGCCGTTTGCATGGAAACGGTGACTGTTATTCTCCCGTTTACGTGATCTGTAGCTCGTTGTAGTCAGGGAGTCCCAGCGACCAGAGCTGAAGGCCTCACACTGCCCTCATCTCTTCCAACTGCAACTTACAGAGCGCCATCATTACAAAATTCAAAAACGCTTCTAAGATTGTGCTGACGGCAATGTGAAGCCATGCTGACTTCACATTTTCTCTGAACATGCTGTTCAGAGAAAATGTTTTTGTTTGGTTTTTGTGACAGGCGTGTGACCCAAGAGGACCAGCAGCGACGCAGGAATAAACACAGCGAGTAACGATAATAAGTTTGCAGAGCTCTCATGCTCAGAGAACCCTAATTAGCCGAGGCGGCGATTAATTACAACCTTGCTGTTAACATGCTTGTGAACAGATAGCTTTGGAACAGTTAGTCTGTCTTCTTAAACAGTGGCTTAAAGTATCCTAAATAAAATAAACAGGTGTATTCACTAAATACTTTTTTAAAGTTCTGTTTCATCTAAAAAATAAAAGACAGATACCTTTAACCGGTGCAATTATGTTGTTTAATGCGACAGTCCTGCATGAAATCCTCCCTTCATGATGGTTATAATCTTCGGTTTTGGTTGAAACTGCGTTGCTAAAAATGCGTCAACCACAAAATTGATTTCTTCTTCTTTTGTGCATTTTTTAGACATGCATTAAAGTTTAAATAATATTCTCAATTTGTTTTACCCATCTGCTCATCAAAGTCACACTTGGCCCGGGGAGCCAATCAAATCACACAAGAGGCGGGCCGCATCGCTTTCCCACCCACTTCCTGTTTTGAAGGCGATAGATGTGGTAGGGCTAGCGAGCTAGCTTGCCGTTAGGCTGTGAGAGAGCTCACAGAAGGAAAAGGGGAATTCATATCTCATGTGATAGTTTCATTTGGCGAGCATATTATCCATCTTTCCGTAATCATCAAAAACATTAAAACCTTCATGAATATGTATTGCAGGACTGTTGGATCAGACTGCATTAGTTATGGCAGGGTGTTCTTATTAAACTGGCAACTGTGTGTAGGTGGGCAGGGCTCAAAGACAAGAAAATTATAAAATAGGTATCTGGTATGCTGTACATATCCCTATATACTTCAATACATTGAAATCATCCTTCGAAACCGTTCTGGTGTGTCGATTACAATTTCACCAAACTTTGCGCAACTTTCCAAACCTATAAAAAAGGTAACAAATTAATTTCTGTACATTTCCTTAACATCCAGGCCTTGAAGAGAAACCCTAAAACGACACGGCGCTAGTGGAGAAAAGAGTGACATGCTCACAGATGCATCCTGTTGCTTCATGCCGTGTCCGTGTTCCTCTCGGAGACAGCAGCCGATAGAGCTCAGGAGAAACCACAGAGGCTAAAAGGGAGCGGAGGGAAATGACTATGTTCCTCCTGTTGGAACTGTCCAGCTCTGCAGATATGTCACTGGAAAAAATAAATAGCTAACCACAAGGCATGAAGAGGAATTATATTTTTTTTTTTAGCTTGACAAAAATCTCATTTGGAATATGTTTGGTGGAGATACCTGATCATCAACATGTTAACAGCAGCTTTCTTTTATTCTCCAGAAAGATACAGCTGTGCGTTTGGCTTTAAGGGAATCTCGTGCTTTTAGTTAAACTGGCACAGTTGCTGGATAGAAGTTGAATAAGGAAGTGAGAGATGAGCCCGTGAGGAATCAGTCTCATAAGTGACCAAGTGCTACATACTTTGCAGCAGGCCTGATTTAACCCATGCACACTAGATGAACCTCCGTGGGTGTCCTTTTCTATGAACATATAGACAGGAAACAGAATGACCCAATCTGCTTTATCTGGTATCCAATACGTCTAAGTACACAGGAAGAAATGGATCAAGGTGAACATCACCACAGTGGTTTTACCTCATCAGATTTGGTCACGCAAAACTTTTTCACAACTAGGAGCTGCTGCCATCAGGACAGACTGGTTTCACTTTACACACAACACTTTTTTAATGGAAAGTTCTGCATATAATTCTGAATTAGTTTTCACTTTGAACTACGTGCAACACTGTTCAACACCTGGGACGTGCATCAACAGGGTTATTAAATGGGAGTTATTGGCGGCACATCTGAAATGACATTGTTCTCATCTTGGCAAAGAGAAAGCTTACCGAGCAACACTACAAAAGTTTAAACTCAACCTTTTGAAACACTCTTGGTGGTCTCTGAGCCACAATGGCAGGTAAATCCCAAAAATTAACCTTGACACATTTACCACTTTCCCAGCATAGTCAGTCTTTAAATAGAGCAGGACCCAGCAAGTGATGCCTGGTTGCCTGCCAAGTGTTTCCGGCCACAAAAAAACCTCAGTAAAGAATGAGCAGCGGTCCTGTGTTGCTGCATGGCCAGCACATGGGACCACGGCGGACAGAAACGGTAAAGTACTCCCCTCCTTCTGCTCTCGTGACACCGCAGAGTGCGAAATTCATACGACAGCATCCTCAAGCTGCTCATTCAAGTGTGTATTTACATCACGAATGCAAGCGCAGCGAAGCTCTTAATTGATTTGCTGTCGTTGATGGTTACTGCAAAAGAGTAGATTTCTGTGTTCTTGTATTTTCTGGAGTAAAAATGCAGTCAGCCGACAAAAAATGGGTAACTTGAACTAAATTCCTTACTGAATCACTGAAGAATAGACTAATCCGATTCAACTTAATCCACTATATTTTGTAAATTTGCATTCTTACACTTTTAAAAACACAGGGGTCACGATAAGGATTACCCGGGTTAAGTAAAATGCTACTTTGGCCACCGGAGCTGATGATGGAAGGAGTTAGTCTTGCACCCTTCTCGTCTCTGTTGAGAGTTGCACATACAGTATACAGCACTGATCTGGCACATGCAAGTATTTTAAATCATCCCATCATCTCACTTGCATGGCTGCTGTTGTTTGATAACCGCTAATAAACAAAACAATCTGCTTGAGGAGAGTAACAAATGTACTTCCCGTAAGAAGATTTGCCCCACTTGTCCACGTTGAAACCTGAAAATATAGTCTGAATGCTACCATTTCTGTCCACTGATGCTGTGAACATCACATGCTTAGCGTTATGTTATAAGTCTCCAAATGTTTATTTACAAGAGCAGATTTGTTTTTTTTAACGCCACCTTAATTAATAACCGGGGAGCAACATTCTACTTTTAGATTCGACATTCATTCAGTCTATTTCTAAATGCAGCAGACTCCGTTTAGTTCACATTAAATACACGGTTATGATTCACTACGCAGCCCTGACACACACGGACGCCTCCTCCTCCCTTGGAACAGAATGATGAGTAAAGGTCACAATGCAATCGTGTGCTCCTGGTAGCAAAACCAGCCACAACCACTTCACATGATTATGTGATGACACAAGACTCATGACTGCTTGCAGGAAGGGTTGTGTGTACGCACAATTTTTTTGGGGGGGGGGGGGCAAAGTGAGATCAGGTTCACAGTTTGACTCAACAGTCTGTTTACAGCGGTCTTTTACTTGAGGAGACGGCGACAAAGAAATGTCTGAAACGTTGAGTTTGTGCTATTCATTCACAGTGACAAAGAATAACGATAATAGTACGCAAAATGCACTAAAAAAATGCTTTGATGTTCCAATTATAGTCAGGTGGGAGTAATACCTGCACTATTTGTTTCCCTTTCACCCATCTGAACTCTTCCAGGTTTGTATCATGAGGGCTGACCTCGAGCAAATAAACCCTCAAACACTAGACCGTATTTGAGGAAGTAACTTATTACCTCATGCAAGTACCACCAGCCCTCCACAGAAGATTCCAGTACTGCAGAGGGATCTTTAACATTTAGTCCTCATTAGAGGCAAGAGCGTATTTGCAAATATTATTTTGACGAACTTCTTTGCAGTAATGTCTCATTAGCATCCCCCACATTCTGTAATAAAGAGCCTGAAAACACAACCAACTCTTTCCTGTTAAAAGGGGAGACCCTCGTGACCAATTAGTCATCTAATAGGCTGAGCTGGGTTATTCTATAAATCAAGAGGTTTCTAATTAACACACTGTGATAGGCACTAAACCATTTGTAAAAATACCTCCCCCCTCCAACCACACACACACACTTCCTCATTTGGTGCCTGTGTGACTCTGACACAGAGTGGGAATCTCATTTCAACATATTTAAAACTCAAAGTTTTGTCACGCCATGAAGGAAATGTCTGACGTTTTTCCATGAAAGCCTGTCATCATCCTCAGGATCTGTGTGATGTGTTCACCACTGTCGTTACTCGTTTTAAAAATGGTACGCCATCTAATCAAAGTGCATGTTAACAAAAAACTACAGTGTCCCCTCAGCCAGCCTCTGGAGACACCAGTCCTTGGACAGAGATTCAAATTTTACGCATGTCCTCAAATCAAATCCTCCACGGGGACAAAAGCGAACTACAGGGGAATCTGAATGAACATGTTGGACAACATGTTTATTAACATGGAGTGTGTTGACACAGGAGGCTTGGACCCTTGTTACCCTGGGGGCTAACCCCCACCGTCCTCTACCAGAGGAGCAGCTGTAGCAGGATGTAAACCTACAGCTGTATGGCAGAACAGTTGCACGTTTCAATTCTAGCTATGCACCAAACCCTAGTGCCCCACTTTAAAATACCAAAAGCCTGGAAGAAGAGACCGACCGACCTACTTCAATCCCTCCTGCATGCACTTTCTTGGGAAATAAGCAGATGTTAAGGACGGAGAGGGGGGGGGGGGGTTACTGTGGAGGGCAAATCAATTACCAGCCCATAAAAGGAACAAAGCTAGAGGAGTTTGCTTCACTGTGTGCAAAGTTATTCTCTCCAAACAGAAGAAGACGGGTGTGTCCCAGTGAATACCACGGAGCTTAATGTGAGAGAGAGAGAGAGAGAGAGAGAGAGAGAGAGAGAGAATGTCCAACACACACAGTCATGCTACAATCTGCAGGCACACATACCCTCTGCAATGAGCTCATCCACGGTGACTTGGTAGCGGCCAACTGCAAACACTTTCCCGAAGTAGCTGCTGACTCCGGAGCTGGACCCCGACGCCCCTCCGCCGAGCCCGCCGCTCTCGGACTTCGGCATCCTGGAAAACTTCTTCATCCTCCCTTCCTCTACTATTTTTTTTTTTTTTTTACAAATTTCTACTCCCTTGTTTTTGGTGTGTGTTGGTAGATTAACCCCCCACTCACGGTTTAACTCTGTCGTGTCCGACGCCCCCCCCCCCCCCTTGTCTACTTTATCTGGAGCCTTTTCTCCTCCTGCATGCTCCGCGTCTGGTTCTTCTGGAGGGACGACTAGCTGTCGGGTGACACGACATGAAAGTAGTCAAAATACGAGAAGAAAGGCCAAAAAACAAGCTAGCACCACGTACAAAAATGTCCACAAAAAAGTGATATGTTCGTTAGCTAATGGGGCACATCGCTGCAGGCGTGCAAGCCAAAGACGCCACGCCGATAATGAGAAGATGGCAGCGGGAGAGACAACGCAGCTGGCCCCCGAGGTTTGATAACGGTACCGTCGGTGGCGACGAACCCCTCCAGGGAAGGGGGTTATGTATCCAACGGTTTCCAATGGTCGCTTCGGAGCGATTAGATTCACACACACCGCGCGCGCGACTTAGCTTGCGAGCTGCGGCGGAGGGTAGTTGGCAGATAACGAGCTTCGCCAGTAGCCAGAACGGTTTCCAACGGTCGCTTCGGAGCCGTTAAGAGTCCCACACACACAGGCAGCGCGCGAATTAGCTCGCGAGCTGCTGCGGCGGGTAGTTAGCTTGCGAGCTGTGGCGGCGGGTAGTTAGCGGCTAACGAGCTTCCCTCCACGAGCCGAGCCGAGCCCCGAGTGCAGGTGGGCTAACAGAGAAGGCGTTTGTGTCTCATCGGAAAACCTCCTAGCCTAGACGGTTTCATCGGGTTCATCTGGGTCATATCCTCTCACGTCTGTGTCATTTTTTAAATTATTATTATAATTTTTTTCCCAGGTGGAGCTTCGCTAAACGTTAAACTTCCTCGTGACTCCCCAACGCCCGTCTACAAAATAAGTGGGTGGTGTTTGTTATTTACCCAGAGACAACCTAACGTGACGTGGCCCCGCCCCGTTGCGTTGTTAGGATTGGTGCAAATGGAGAAGTATGGAAGTATATTAGTGTCAAGAAGAGAGGGGGAAATGAATGAAGTAAGTTATGCACAATATATATTTGTTTAATGTATTTAGAACTGTTCTTGCTCAAAATACCTGTAAACCTGATGTGTGATCAAATAACCAACTAAAACTAACATTGTACTTCCACTGTACCTGTAAATTAAATTTGTATCGATTGATATCTTTATTTCCGTGTCATGCAGGTAGTAACGTGTCCAACCCTCATGGGTTTATAAGACAACAAAAATACAGCTGTAGCAGACACACATTTCATTAAGTTTTATTCAATTACAAAGTTACAGGTTATACTTCACCGCTTGGTATTACAAAATATATATTCTGCCATCTCTCCCAGGCAAATGAAATCTGCTAAAAGAGTGTCCTCCTAGATAGGGCAGTTAAATTTTTTTTAATATAATTTAATGTTTAAATACACACTTGTTTTAACAATTACATTCCATCACTGTCAAATATAAATCCGAGCACATTTTACTTTTATACTATTATATCCACATACCTCATGTATATAAAGCAACTTTCTAAATCATTCCATATTTACTCTTGTACCCATTGCAATCTGCAGCATGTACTATACATATGTATATACTTACAAACAGCAATGTGTAGGCGTACAAATCATTTAATACACAACCAGTGTTGGGGGTAACGAGTTACAAAGAAACACATTACAGTAACGATATTACTATTATAGGTAACGAAGTAAAGTAACGCATTACACTCAAAATATTGGTATCTACACTACTTTACTAGACCTCAGTAACGCGCTTTCCTGCGTTACCCTAGCCATTTTTACCAGTCCGAAAAGTTCTCTTTTAGTGGCGCGCGAGTCACACGACACTTCCTGCATGAACAGTAGCAACAAGCTGCTAGCTAGCGCTGCTGCTGCTACTGCCCGCGACCCCTCTGCCCAAGTCGGGTGTCGAGCCTGGTCCCGCTACCTTCGGTGGTTTTCGGGGAGCTAGCGGAAGTTAGCAGGGAAGTGACGGAGCGCTAGCAGGATCCCCAGCCGGCTACAGCAGGGAGCTAACGGGGACTCTGACCGAAGGTAGTAGCGGCTCGTAACCCGACGTTTACGGTAGATTGTTCATGCAGGAAGTGTCGTGTGACTCGCGCGATTATTATTATTGAAAATTATATTAATTAATAATAAATTATTATTGAAAATAAAGTGATGAAAGGGCCATGATGTTTGTCCATGTATCTTTGCAGTTCATTTGGACATTTGCTTAAAAAAATGGAAAGTAAAGTAACTAGTAGTGAAGTTACTTTTCAAATGCAGTAACTAGTAAAGTAATCTAGTTACAATTTTCAGAAGTAACTAGTAACGTGTAACTATTTACTTTTTCTGAGTAACTATCCCAACCCTGTACACAACATACTCCTTTTTTGTTTTGTACAAATATATATATATATATATATATATATATATATATATATATATATATATTTTTATAAATTCTGATGAGTACATACATATACAGACCCAAAGGTCCACAGAGGCATCACTTGTTGTACAATGTTAATTGTCTAGTAAAAACATGAATATATCCTCAGACAAATCAATTTGGCAGCAACCAATATGAGAGACCAAATGTATCTTCCAAAAGAAGTTATGTCCCAGAGCCACAGCAAAATGACAAAATGGACATGAGAAAAAAATATTATAAAAAAATATATTTGAAATGTAAATATTAATTGTTCCCAAAAAAAATGGTGATTATAACCAACATTAGTCTGAGCCATTTTTTCGGCATCACCTCTGGTTAATTTAAAAAGCATTTTCTTCATTTGTCAGAAATGTGCTTCCGTACTG
The DNA here is from genome assembly GCF_910589615.1 of Taurulus bubalis. Taxonomy (NCBI): domain Eukaryota; kingdom Metazoa; phylum Chordata; class Actinopteri; order Perciformes; family Cottidae; genus Taurulus; species Taurulus bubalis. Next base: position 25,099,577 of record NC_136596.1, read on the forward strand.
AGCGCACAGACATTGTTCATCTATAATGGGGTGGGCTGAGTGACAGACAGACTGAACAGTCTGGTTGAGGAAGGAGAGCACAAAACAGGCTGGAAAGAATGCAGAGCATAGAGCAACAAATACAACCTTCGCTAAAGTAACGCGTTATCCGCAGTCACAGTTATTATCCGGTTCATTATTAAAAATCCTAATCAAAATTGTGTCTTTACTTGGTTTTATTTATATTTATTTTAAGACAATCACTTCGCCAGTATGTGTAAATTGATTTCACGACACTGCTCTTCTATCTTAACGATGATCCGCAGTGGAGAAAAAAACAAAACAATGCAATGTTTCACCCCACGCAGCAATGAGGAAGTGGCGCGACAGCTGGCTCTGTGAACCGCAGGCTTCATGAACAAAGGCATGTGTGTTGGCTGGAGAATGCACCTCGTCACGCTGCACACTCGTACTCCTTTTTGTGGTTCACTCAGCCATCGACCAAAGTCACCTCTGCCGCTACACGCCTGTGACTAGAGGTGAATGGTTGTCCACTTCTGCGGGTAGCTTGTCACCATTATTACCACACTCTAGTCAGTGGTTATGAGGGGGAGCACATGGCTGAGATGGGGATTACATAAGAGACAAGGAGGAGCAGAGCAGGATCACGTGACTGTACTACAGACCCTCATGTCTGGATCTGCAGAGGGATATTTCCTCCCTGACACACTTACTGTAGTCTGGCTGTGTGTGTGTGTGTCTGTGTGTGTGTGTGTGTGAGAGAGGTTTATGATGGCACCTGTTGGTGTTTATGTCAGATGTATTGACAAACATCCACCCTGCTGGAGTGGACAGAGAACTGAACCAGTTCCACGGCTGACCTCCTGGACGATCAGAATGAACCTTTCAAAGCATGAACAATCATAATATAACACTTTACAGTATTTCAAAAGGCCCCACACATATATGTTCTCAAATATAGCCAACCAACTTGTCAGTTTTTATTGATTTATTAATTTAATTAATTAATTATATCCAAGATTAATACAGAGATGTTTTAATTCACATATTTGTGTCAAAAGAAAATCCATCTAATTAAACAATGTTGCATTAAAAGAAATCACTTGTTTGTTAACTGTTGACAGCTGCTGTCAGACACAGATTATAACCCATGTATGATTATGGGTCTCAAGTCTGCGAAGTTTCCAAAGGCACCACTTTTGTCAAAGTAGATTTTGTGGAAATGTTTTAAAATGATGCACACAATTATCTAGATTTTGAACCATGATACAATGTTTTCAAAATTCAAACATAGTATTTCAAGTATTTTTTTTAGTGGACACAAGAGATTTTGCAGCTGAATTTAAAGAGGGAATTAAAGGCGTACATTAGCCGTGGTCGGTGAAATCCCCGAGTCCTCACTCTACCCCACTAGCTCCAGCCTGAACTCGTATCTCCATTCATCTTCACACAGAGCAGCAGTGCGGCGATGGAGAGGCAGACTGCACTGTACCTCTGAATGGCAGTCCAGTTTATGAATGGAGACTCTTCACTCGGGGAGAATATAATTGGGGAAATTTCATGGACAAGCGTATATTTCCTGGATTCGTGTCAGGAGGGATAAGAGCGCTGCTCTTGAATTCTGGTCTGTTACACTTTTTACTCTTGGCATCACCACACACATACACCAGTTTTTGGAGCGTGCTCAGATGAACTTGGCCTACATTTCACCCCCAAGTGTTTCCCTTTCGAGTTTCATTTTCTTCGCTGCAGTGACTGTGTGTGAGAGCTCACAGTCACAGAAGATACAGTCACTAATTAAAGGCCTCGTGCAGCCGAATACAAAGAACCACAGTGATGCAGAACACAATACTTTACCAGTATGATAACAGAGCTACCAGTTCATGTGGGAATGGCTGGGAGTGTGTGTTTAGGGCTTGAGAAAAAGGCACAAGGTAAGGTAAAAATAAATCTGCTGCTCAAAAACACGATTGCACTCCATAACGGATAAAAATAACTATTTTAAAATGTCCAGGGTAGAGGCCTTTCAGACAAAACTCTGGAGTTTAGTTTAGCAGTGTACCTTTAAATGGGTCACACAACAAAGATTGTAACAGTGTTTTTAATTATCTTTTGTGCTGATAAACTGTTTTACCATCACACACACACACACACACAGTGGAGCTGTCAGAATATGAAGATGTGTTAATGTAGGCCTGCAGCCTCTCTTCACGTTTTCTTTCTGCTCAGAAAAAGAGGGAAGGGCAGGGGTTATTACGGGAGGGGGGCAGAGTGAAGGAGTCTGGGTAATTACTTCGGCTTTAATGAGAAAAATGCCTGCCTTCGGGCTCCCATCCACCTCAATAGTCGGGCCCTGAGTTTAACTGTTGGCTCCCTGCAGGCCTGAAAGACTGGCAGAGAGAAGACGAATGGATTTCATTTGGAGGCGGTCAGATGCGTTTTACAGCATAAATAAAATATACAGGAGTTTATTCCGTGTGAGGATTTTATCTCCAGGTTGTAGAAAAACAAATACAAGCTTAATTTTAAAATTTCCTATAAAAAGGGGTTTTAATCATTGATGTCTTCAATGCATTATGTGAAGCACCTTGAATCGTCTTTGGTGGTCCGGCAGCCTTTGTTCTCCCACCGATTCAGCTTTGTTGACACTGACGGAAGGAAAACGCTGAGTAAGGGAGACGCCGAGGACGAAGTTGTGACCTTTTCACTTCACCCCGAGCAGCTCTGACGTCAGTGTTTTTGCAGCGGTCGGAGAGTCACTCAGATCTTTGTGGCAAAACGAAAGTGTAGCAATACTGTGAAAATGTCAAAATATTCCTAAGGCAGACATTATGCAAGCTGTTGTTTTGCTATCATCAGAATACAACATACTTGTATTCAAGGCATTTATGATTATGTAAGACTGTAATTCTGTGTGAAAGTGTCCCATTTTAAAATCTTCTGGACTTTGGCTCCATCTTCTGGAAGAATCGGTCTCTAACATACCATCAGATATGTGAAATATAATTTCACAACAAATAACTTAATCTCTTTTTACTTTGTACACCAAGCATGAAGAGAAAGACGCCCACTTTTCAAAGTATGATGGACTACAAGACCGCTAATATGTTGGTGTGTGAAGACAAATTCTGAAAAACAATGTCAAACATTTCATGAGGTTTTTAATTTATTATTATTTCTGCAAGTTACAAAGATACAAGAAGGAGACAGAAGAGTAAAGAGCTGAATGAGAAAAGTAAGTCGGTTTTAATTAAGCCGTTATTGTTGTGGTAAAGCTTCTTCTTTTTTAAAATGGCACAGAAATTTACCAATATTGTTCTATAATTTCCCAGGAAGTTTCAATTTAGCTCTGGTTAGAAATACTTTTATACTTTCTAGATATAAGTAAATTAATTGAACGGCATCACCGACAACTTCGGAAATGTTATGAATATTCCTACAAAAACTGAATTAGAATCTACCTAATAAAGTCATCATTTAATGATTAGTCTACATTGATGTTACCCAGTTAATACATTATAAAGCTATGACAAAGTTACCAACAAATGTTCAATAATTATGTTTTAATCCATTGGCGAATTATACTGAACAATAATTTTAGTCTAATTTAACAACACAGTGAATAAACATGAAGAGTTGGATATGGATATATATATATATATATATATATATATATATATATATATATATATATATATATATATATATATATATATATATATATATATATATACTTGTTTTTTTAATTATCGTTATCAGGCAGAAGAAATGTAACAAATAAAGTGTAAATGGAATAAATGTATTTTTCTTTTCTTCCTTCCCCAAATAAATAAAGTCCATGTGCAAGTTCAGGAAGTGGTTTCCTCTAATAACGGCCACACGTCGACGTTACTCATCATCATCATCATCACCTCCACAAAGCTTTTTCAGAGTCTTTTTATATTTCCCTCGGCAATCAGACTGAAACAAAACAGAATGTTATATCAAAACTCCAGTTTGACGTTTTTTCCCCACCCTTATAATTTCCAAACGACACCCGTCTCAAGCAATCGGTTAGTGGTTAAAAGATGAAAAGAAGAAAGTAGCAGAGGAGTTACAGAGGGAGATTTCTTCTTCAGGTGAACCTCGGGCTTATTTAGTCGTCGTCTCCTCCACAGATGGACGCCACGCAGTCCCCCAGGGCGCCCGACAGGTCCGACTGGAGGACACATCAACACAAGCCAGGAGAAACAGGGTCTACACACCGAAGTGACCAGGAGGGATGGGGGCGGAGCGTCTACTCAGAGTAAAGCCTTCAGGTACTTCTAAAGTATTCGATCTCGGAGGGGAAATATTTTACTTTTTTTAATGTTAATTTTCAGATAATACACTTTATAAATCCACTAATAAAAGTATGATGTTTTAATAGAGATTCAATGGAATTCTTTACAGCATTAACAAATGAATGCATACATTTTTAGAATCCAATAAAATATTTAAAAAAAAAAATATGATTGAGAGTATTCTAAAGAGTTAGGAAAGTCCCATCAACTGGCATTAAAACAAATATTTTTTGACTGGACAGTGACCTGTCTGTCTACAACAGTGAAAGACATAATTTAAAATAAAGAAAAAAATACTGCACTACTAATTCCATTGTGTTTTATGTTCACACTTACGTATACTGGCATATAAAACAAAATAGCTAAATGTTTATGCTTCTCTCTGTTCCATCCTGTGTTTTGTCTACATCTGTACGTTGAGAGCAACGGAAAAAACGTGAGTCAAATTCCTTGTATGTTTGCGGATACATGGCCAACAAAGCCGATTCTGATTCTAATTATGAAATATACACTGGCCTTTGATAGTTTGTAACATCTAGCATAGTAGTGCAACTTTCTCTAGATGACCAACTCTGCCTTTAATGTTAGTAACAAGTTAGTCCAGGGTCAAATGACGAGGCGTTCAGGCGGCTTTCTAGTTCAGTTATTCAGCAGATTGTCATTTTGTCTCCGAACAGACTTTGTGTGCCTCAGAAGACCTTCTCGTCTTCTGCGTTATTCATATTTAAATATTCATGGATCTCAGAGCCAAATGACAAAATCCTTCTTCGAACTCTGATGACTCATGAGACGTCAGACAGTGAACCCACAAGGAGGCCAGAAGAGAACCAATCAGGCTCCGTTCGGAGGGAATTTATGTCACTGCAAACTGTGCGAAGACAAAAATCTATGCAAGGACCCCAATAAGCTAGAACTGCTTATTACGATCGAGAGAGAGAGAGATAGAGACACGCACACGCTTAGAATTCCTCACCTTGATGGCGGAGTGCAGCGAGTATTTGTAGAGCTTCTTGAACTCGGCTCTGATGTCCAGCAAGTCGATCTCAGACCGGCTCACCATGATCCGGTTTAGAGTGGACTCGTCTGTTCCACCACCCTGACAACACACACACACACACACACACATTATTTTATGTTCTGTATAAGTTAATTAATGCACAGTATCCTGCACTTATCTTATATATTAGTACTGCTGACTTCTCTCAAACATAAAACTAAAATGGCACTAATTGCTTCTTCAGCCATAATTAAAACACCACTATGTACAGTATACCATTTATTTGTGATTATCTGGAAAGGTGCTTCATGCACAAAGCAGTGCACAAAAGGGAACGGAGAGCTGTACAAATAAAAAAAAAATGTGAGACTAGAATCACCACCTCTGTCGATTGCCTTCAACAACAAGTGTGCAGTTTACATGCATGTCTGTCCAAACTGTCATCGATTCATTATTTTAGCCCGTTAGACATTTGTGTGAAATTGTCATAATTAGTGTATGAATTCTTGAGCTATGCCAAAAAAATGAAAATAAATCATGTTTTGTGAGGCGATGCAGCTCAAGTGCAGGAATAATTCAGCACATTTGTAAAATTGCTCAACCACTAAAAGAATAACATGTAGTCTTAGAATCCTGCTGAACAGCTTCATATTATGGGCTGTACTTCATCCGGCACACATCACCATGTTGCTTTGAGCCGGATCTCGTTCGTGTCCGTCCAAACATCTACGACTGAGACGAACACAAAGACAACAGTCTCACCTTCATGCTCCCATGCAGGAGTTCTGCAAAGTAGGTCGGCGCGCTCTTCACACATTTCACTGCAGGAGGAACGAAAGTTGAACACAACAATGTGGTTAAAAACAGCATTTATACAAAGATAAAGTCTAATATTTTTCTACAAGATAAATATTTTGTGTGCAATTTGGTTGCCATATATTACATTTAAAAAAAAGTTAGAATAAACACTAGTTCCCGCTTGATTTATTCCCTCAGTAAACATGAGAACATTTATGTCTTAATCTCTAGTTTCAAGTCTTCTTCAATATAGCATGATACATTCTCTCTACTGGCCATCAGGGGGCGACTCCACTGGTTGTATAGAAGTCTATGAGAAAATGACTCGACTTCTCTCTTGATTTATTCCCTCAGTAAACATTGTAAACATGAGTTTATGATCTCAATCTCTAGTTTCAAGTCTTCTTCAATACAGCACGATGTTCATTTAGTAAATTATGGTCCATTAGTCAAACTAAATAAAGCAGGGTATGCTTTAGGGCGGGGCTACAAGGTGATTGACAGGTCTGTACCAACGACCAAAAGTATGCAGACATTCCTATGCGTGACTGTTGAACATGCAATTCCAAAAACATTCGACATTGCTCTGCAGCTGATTTAGTCAACGTATTTCTGGCATTAAAGTCTATAATAATAATAATAATAATAATAATAATAATAATAAGTCAGAATCAACAGTTGAAGCACAAACCAATGGCCACCAGCATCTCCTCCAGGTCCCCCGTCATCTCTCCTTCAATGCTCTGCTGCAGCGTCTTCCCACTGATGTTCTTGTATTCAACAAGAGCTGCACAAAAGAACCAGTCTCACATCGACATTCACGATCATTCCAGATTGATGGTAAACTGTAAGAACTCAACTGCGGTTTTAAAATAAACGCCATGAGTTCAACGGGACGTACTTTGTCTCAGTTGAGGGATACTTCTCTGGCAGAGGATGTCAATAAATTTAGATTCATCCGTGCCCCACTTCTTCTCCCCGGCATCGTAGAGGGTCTGGGTGGAAGAGAATACAAATATACTCAACATAAAGAGTGTGTGTGTGTGTGTGTGTGTGTGTGTGTGTGTAAACTTTAGTGAATCCCGTTCAAAGGCACCTTAGCGTCTGTTTTTGCTTGCTCCGTATTGACCGTGGTGTTCTCATCCCTCTTGCCCTGGCGAGAAAAAAAAAAAAAAAAAGAGAGCAGTCTTTCATGAAAATATCCTCGTTTTCATCAGTCCTCAAACACTTCAGGTGTAAACTAAGAGATCGCGGTTGACTTTACAGTTACAAACTCCCGCTGTGCAGCCGAGCCTCGTCCAAACCAACAGAACTTGTTTATCTCCCTTTGTGTTTGGTAATTATGACGACTGTTAAGATGACGAATGTGACGGTTTGTTTCACCACCGCTTAAAGAGATGTGCTTTTCCTTCTTTAACCGTTAGTATTTAAACTTATTTTTGTCCATATCTATATATTTATCCATTTTATCTTTTTCAATTATCTCATGGTAAAAGATGCAAGAAAAAAGAAAATGGATATGTAAAATTGGTAAACGTGACCACATTCCTCCAAAAATAGAAGTAGATTTTATTTAAAATAACTTGGGTGACACTTACTATGACACCCATGTCATAGTAATAACCATTCATAAACATCCATAATGTTTTATAACAATCATGTATCATAATACTAGAGACTCACTGACTATTTTTGTTAATAGTCTTTTTGTAATTCATTGTATTCACAGAGAATTCTGTATCTGGACCGAGGCTTCAGTCTTCTCTTTGCTCTGCGATGACAAACCTCGGCCAGGAGGAGCAGCGCGTCAGAAAAGTCTCCGGAAACTTCCTTCTTCAGGTCGAGGGTCAACTTCTTCTCCGTTTCTGTGAAAGAGAAAAAAGACAAATTTGTGATTCTGACGTTTCTCAGAAAACTTTCTCCGTTGTGCATTATTATTATTATTATTATTATTATTATTATTATTATTATTATTATTTACCCTCCAGGTAGACGTCAGTGAGAGCTTTGATCTGCTGGTTGGATCTGGAGGCAAAGATCTCGATCAAGACGCTGTCCGTCGTCCCGGCTCCCTGAAACGTCACAGTCAGTCAGTTCACCACCTGGAGCTCGACGCCTCACCGGCATTCACACCACCAACCAGATTTAATGAACCGCAAATTAACAACCTGCCGTTGCTTATTCATAACTTTCCCCAGGGAGCAAATATCCCTCATAAACAGACTAAAAATAAACATTCATAGTATATTTCATGGCTTAGTCGCTTGAAGACAACTGGTCGAAGCCTTTAAATCATGAATACAAGTATACATTGAAGAGCAAAAGCAACATTTCACTTATCTTAACTAAGTTCATACATATTTTAGGTTTTATATTTAACCATATTTACTGCAACAATTACCAAGGGAAATTTCCTTGTATGTGAAAAGCTACTTGCTAATCAATTAGAAATACAATTTCAAGTTTCCAAGTCAGCTCAACTCTGCAAGCTGATTGTGTTTATTAAAATATATTTTTCCACAAACTAACATTTAGTCCTAAAATAAAATTACTATTTTTAGTTTCCATTAGGCGCTGGCGTCAGTATGACTTCTCATACACTAAATGGTTATCACTCTGTATATATTTTTACTCATTCTTCTGTTGCATCATCTTATAAAATGAAATTTAAAACGTGTGTAAAACAGACCTTCATGGCGCGCATCACTTCGTGACAGTCGAACGCTGCAGGAGGGGTGGCGAGCGCCACCAGCAGATCCTCGAGGTCCCCGCTGGTGTCTCCTTTCAGGTCCTCCACCAGCGTCTGTGGCATTAAAAACACAACCCGTCACTCCTCAAACAGACACACGCCCACAAGCACACCCAGGCAAACATGCAAACACACATGCAAACACAGCCATGCAAATATAGCACAACAGGGGACACACACACACACAGTGAGAACTGTTTGTCATGTTAAAGCTGCACAAGACAACATTAAAAAAAAAAAAAACTCTGGTTTTCCTAATTTAAAAAAAAAGATTCACTCAGAAAGTCAACAATGTAATCTTTATGATAAAGTAGATATAATATTAATATTTTAACAAATCAAGCATGAATAATTGTTCTGTTGAGGATATCTTTTAGATGTGTAAACGAAAGTAAATGAACTGAAACTAAGACCATTTCATTTAACATTGGCTCCAGTCTTGTAAAGGTTTAATGGAAACAATCAGAAACACCAGCTGCAAAATAAGAGGAAAAACTAGTTTGTAGGTTGAAGCTATTTTAGACTATCAGTCTAGACTGATGCTCTTACTCTGCCGGTGGCGCCATGATAAGCTTCACAGACGAGCTGCCTCTGAGCGCTGCTCCGGTGGGTCAAAATGTCAATCAGAGTCTTCTCATTGGTGCCTGAAACATTTAAATAAAACAAGAGCATCAATTAAACATGAAAAAAGGGAGTAAATTGAAATAAATAAATAAATAGTTTTAAAGCCACGTGATAAAACTGGAGAGAAATTGTTTTGTCTTTTTAAAAAAAAAAAAAATTAAAAAAAAAAAAGATTAAAGTCAAATGTTAAATAAGAAGAAGCCAAAATAAACAAAAGTGTAATGTTTTAACTTATTCAAGTGTTCACTGAACAAGTGGCCTATATTACAATATTGTATCATCATAATCATAATCATATTTAGGACATTAGCATCCTAATTTAGCATGTTAGCATGCAACATTAATCTCAAAATACAACAGTGGCCAACTGTAATTTGGGGATAACTAAATGTTATCCGGTCATGTACTGGAGTCATTTTTCATTAGTCTATTCAAAGAAAATATAATTATATATATATATTTTATGTTGTACCAAGTCCTTCGATGGCCTTCCTCAGAGCCACAGCATCGTCTCCTGCATCAAAGTGTGCAATGGGCTTGATGGTTCCTCTCTCCCCAGTCTGAAGAAGAGTTTATACAGGTTTTACTCTTTTGTCATAAATAAATAATAATAAAGCCAATGACAAACCTGAACAGGACACTTTTAGCTGGACCTACCGTTGTTGTGAAGGAGGACGGGGTATCCACAAGGCTTTCCAAGTTATCCTGCAGAGCAGTTAAAACGTGCGGTCAGTGGAAACCTATAAATAAAAAATAAAAAAAAACGAAAGACAGAACTCGGCTTACCCAGAGAGTCGCCATGGCGCCAACAGGAAGTTCTTCTGGAGGAAAACACATTCACAGTTATCTCTGTTCTCAACATATTCTTCACCACCAAACTCCATTCAAACACCACATACATGACCATAAACAGAGCTTACTGGAGCCATTTATGGAAGAATCTGCTTTATTGGCGACATACAAGGAATTTTATTCTGTTTTTTCCCCATCTCAACATACACACAAAAGGAATAGACAAATAAACAAGGACAACAAAGTTATTCATTGTGATCATGTCCAATTGTGTCTCCTATGAGTTATGCCTTCAATAATAATATACGGATGTATAAACCTCTATACATGTACATAATCATCCAGTTCATCGATTCAGTATTTATTTACAGTATATTTATAGTTTACAACTTACAGAACACTTCACTAGTAGACTTTTTAAATCAAATTCCTTGTATTTCAAGTCAGTAAGTATATAGTTGTTTTACAGTATATTTAAATGTTTAATATCATGATAAAATTATAATTTGACAGAATATTAATTATTGTTTGACTACCAATTCATCTCTAAAGAGAAAAACGTGACAATAAAAGCCAATATTATTCATGTCTTGCTGCCTGAAAAACTCTCCCAATTCAAAGCAAATATTATTAATTTGTTTGCACTTTCTTATTTTTATTTTGGAGGCAGCTATATCAAAACTAAAATCTGTACACTAATAAAAATACAATATTTATTTCTGACTTATTTGGCATCAATCTTGTTTTGTATTAAATTACTGTAATTGTGACCTTATAGCACTCTTCTATTATTCCTATATATTGTTTGTAGAATTTGACATATGATTTGTTGTGTCTGCCAGTAGCCGGGTTATATTTAAAACGTTTATTGTGAGGTTTTAGCCTCATTGACACTTCTACATAAAACAAAGTTCAGTCTCAATTCAGCCTCATTAGTGAAGCCAGCTGATCTCTGCCCAAATGCAACAAAATACGAAATACAAAAGAAAAATACGAAATAACACGTCACACGGTTTAGTGATACAACAGAAAAACGTAAATTATGACTTCATGCTATAAACTTGCTGTCAAGTTGTCTGTAAATAATATAGATTCACTGCAGACTCCCTCTTGTGATTCGAGTGAAAACGTTCACTTCTTTCCTCAGGTAAAAGTGAGCTAATCAGAAAAGTAATCACGTGTCCAAACCTTCAATAATACGTTTTTAAACCAACAATAAAACATAAACGCCGTAGAAGACAAGACATTAGCGAGAGTCACATAAATCAGAGAAAACCTCACCTGTATTTGAGTTTGAACCGGAAAAGTGTTGCGGCACACCTTTAACAGTGGAAGCCGGATATCTACCTGAGGAGTCATCTGACCACGCCCACTCACGCATGCGTCGCCTTCAGGGTCCGCTTGGACATTTCATATATCAACATTTAGAGGGAACTTGCTGCTGAAAATAATGATATTATACATCAGTCTTTGGCCCAATTCCAATGTCTTTCCTAAACCCTCAAACCCTGACCCCTCAGGGACTTACTGACGTCACCTGGTAACTGGTTGAGTGTGAGAGGCTGTGAGCGCTTGAACTGGTGCAAATATGAATGGGACAGCCATTTGCTGCAACACATCACGTGACAATGACTACATACAAAAATATTGTGTACAATTGTGGGTATTTATTTTATACTTTTCATATCCTGATTTGAACATCTTTCAGGCTCTTTCCTCACGAGATGAGAAGTCATTTTAAATAATTTATTTACTTGTTTTTCTCAAAAATGAAATGGTTGATAAATACATCTCTGTAAAAATAATATTATATATAATTTCTGTTTGCATGCCTCTAATTTCATGTGTTTTTATGTTCCATCTTTAATCCTTAATGTTGTTGTGTAAACGCCCACGTGCCTCTTTGTTGAGTGTCGTCCACTGGATGAGCCACACCTGAGCTGGTCTGGCCTTCAAGACCTTCTTCATTTGGCAGCCTGTCTCTGGGGGAGGAGATCCTCTGTGACTTATGTTTCAGTTCTGTTTCTTTGTACACACTGCCACATACATTCACCCAGTATATGGTGGCTTGCAGGTTTTAGTGCATAAGTACGCACCACAAGTAGCACCTGAAGACTAGTGGGGAGCTTCCTTAGTGCTGGTGAGGCAGCTAGAGGGACAGCAGTGACGGCTGTGTGTGAGCTGCTTCTGCTGTTAGTGTGTTGGACTTTCTGTGGATCGGTATGTGTTTTGTGGTCAGGCGGTCTGTTTCCATCTACTAGAGCGCTGGTTGTTGGTCAGATTCAAATTAGATGCTGTTGGTCCGAAACTTGAAGCGTTTGCTGCTCCTCGTTTCAATAACAATAATTTATTGTGCTTCCTTCTAACTGGATGTTTTGTGTTCATGGTCATGTTCTAGATGATCCTGGACTCTGTAATGAGAGCATTGCATAGCTTTTTGGGTGTTTGGACCCAGTTACCTTGCAGGTGTTAACCATGAGAACCTGAAGAGTGCTGCTGCAGTGTGCAGTATGTAATGCTTCATATGGTACGCAGGTTGGTAGTTAAAGGAGCAATGTGGTGAACTGGCACTGCCCATAGGTGCCACAGTACATGCCTTGGTTGGTGTGAGCTGTGTTGTAGCTGGGCTGCCTCTTTGTGCTGTGGACTGGCGTGACACAGTTGCTGTGGCTTATGTTTTAGTTCTGTTTCATGGTACACACTGCCATGCATGCACTTCACTACTGATAACTGATACCTCCACTTTACATGGTTTGACTTATGTTGTAAATAAATGGCTTCTTCTTAGCAGCCCACTGGTTTATCTCCCTGTTTGTTGCAATCGCTGAGCCGGGTTTTGACATGAAATATGATCTGTATGTTTAAATCAACTGTATGGTACATTTTTCTTTTGAAACTGTGTGCAATGACAAAAAGTAAAAAAAAAAAACACATTTTGAAATTTCATCAGGTTTCTCTTTATAAACAGTTGTAAATAAACACGAAGAAAACGTTGGAGATTACAAAAATTAAACTATTTACATCTTAAACCGCTGTGTTTGCCGAGAGCTTTCAGTGTCCATGCTACAGGTTGATATATTTGTCCAGGTGTTTTTTTTTTTTAGCTGTGGTAGTCCCTGAAACAGTTCCTGTCCAGCTGAAGACAGAGCCCAACGTTGCACTCCTCACACATCCAGGGTGTGCTTTTATGGCAGACGGTACACTGTTTCCTGCCCATGCTGGCCCTCTGTCTTTTCCCAGTCGCCTCTCTTTTGCTGGTGGGGATAGGATAGTGTCCTTGAGTGGGGGGCTTAGGTAGGCCAGCCAGCGGCACGCCGAGCAGCTTTGCACACAGCCCCTCCTGGAAAGCCTGGCGTGTCATTGGCCTCTTCCCCTGCCTCCCGCTGAGCTCCTTGTGCACAATGAAGCTGTTTGTGACAGCAATGTCCAAAAGGTGCTGAAAAACTCTCATGGGCCATCTCTTTGTTTTTCTGTGCACTGAGTTTGTTCCATACATCTGGTCAGAGGTGTCCACTCCCCCCGTGTACTTGTTGTACTCACCCACAGCTGTGGGTCTGGGGACAGGGATCCTCTGAAGGGGCCCATCACCGGTCTTCTGCCAGCGCAGGACCGTCTCCCCTGTGTATACAGGGTGGACAGTTGTGCAGATAGAGACCTCCCGTGTGTCCATCCATTTTACAAAGAGCAGGTCCCCATCCCGGATCCACCTGATGGAGCCTCTCTTTGATTTTTTGTTCAGGGCATTCACCTGAGTTGTTGGTTCACCAACTCTGCCCTGCCTGTATGTTCCACACGCCCCAAACCCCTGCTGGCTCAGGTGACGGAACAGGAGAGGGCTGGTGTAAAAACTGTCACAGTAGACAACGTAGCCACTCCCCAGATAGTCCTTGTTCACCAGCTGCGCCACCACGTCAAATGAAAGCCCCTTCCCGGAAGCCCTGTGGTTCTTCCCCGTGTCCAGCCTGAAGTCGACCGTGTACCCATTCACATCAGCCAACAGAAAAAATTTGAGCCCCCACTTTGTCGGTTTGGCCTTCATATGTTGTTTCGTTGAGAGCCGTGCATTTGTGGCAACAATCATCTCATCCACCGAGATGTTCTGCTTTGGATGGTAAATTTTCTTGCAGCGGTTTCTGATCATCTCCAGGAGAGGTCTGACCTTTTGCAGGGGGTCATACTCCTTTGTCCCTTTTTTCTGGTCGTTGACCGCATCCTCCTCTGGATCACTCATGTGCAAGTTGGAGCTGATGAACCTAAACCTGTCTCTTGACATGACTAAAGCCGGAAAGGGCACATGAAAAATGATTTTCTGCCTCCAAAAGTCGGACATTTTGGGGAGGTTGCACACAGACATAAACAGCAACATGCCCAGGTATTTTCTCAGCTCCTGTGGGGTGATGTCAGTCCAAATGAATTTTTTCCCCTTCTCCAAATTTTTCTTTGCATTTTTGTTTGTGTTTGCACACAAGACCTTGAGTACCTCGGCATCAAAAAAATTAGCAAAAATATCATGTGGCGTTTGGGTGCCGGTGGTGAGAGGCGGCTGGGGACCGGGCCTATGCTTGGGGATGAATCTGGGCGGGTGAGGGTTGGCAATGTCAGGGTCCTCCAACGTTTTCCAGGCCTCTTGACGATGCGGTGACCGGCTACGAGGAGCATCATCAGCGGCAGCATCAGCATCTCGACTGCTTCGGCCGCGGACGCGACCACTTCTGGTGGATGATCCGTTATTAGGAGAATCTCTACAAAATATAAAGATATATCATAAGATTAGATACGATTTATCCAAAAGAAACCCTTGTGTTTCTAGAATGTTTCCCCCCCAGCAGTGTAATGAATGAATATATACTTTATTAATCCCCAAGGGGAAATTTGTTGTCGGAGTAGCAGCTTACTTACTTACAAACACAAAATAAAATACAAAAACAACAGGGATGAAAGATATATATATATATATATAAAATTAAAATACAATAGAGCAGTGCAAAAATGCAAAGTATGTATGTGTAAGTATATGAAGTCTGTGGAAAAGTAATAAATAAAGCAAAAATAAAGCAATTTGAGACAAACCCAATCAGAAAAAACTATCATTGTTGTAATAAAGCTGCTAATAAATATCCAGTGTATACACACGGTGTACTTACTGTGGTTTAGATGGCGACACTCTTCCATCCTCCTCCACAAATCTCCACGGGACTTTCCTCTCCCCGTTAGAGCGCCTCGACATGTCTCCTTCCGCTATTTACTAAAATACCACCAATGCAATCTATAAAAAACACGAACTATGGCTAAAAAGAAGAACGATGGGGAAAAAAAACACTCCAAAACTCTCAGAAACTAAACTAATAATATCCTTTTCAACACCGATGTATTATTTGCAAAGAAAACGGCACTAAAACACCACTAAACACCGCTATTGTACTCACACGTTTTACTCTCACTCTCCACTGTTTACCTCCACGGCCATCCCGCCAACTTATTTCCTTATTACCGTAAACCGTTTGCAGTTGCTGAAAAATGCTGTAAAGTGACCATACTGCTGTAAAGTGATCAAACTGACGTAAAGTGATCAAACTGCTGTATTTGATATTCTCTCTCTTTGTTGTTGTACTGCAGCCCTCATTCTTTCATTTGACTTCAGTTAAAGACGCTTTGATGAAAGTTAAACTGGACGAGCTCTTCAGTCTGAGTCATTGCTCTGATTATCATCTTTTGAATCAACTGTTTTGTCACATTACAATAAAACACTATTAGGTCAACACTTCTAGTTTACACTGAGTTGTGTGGTGTTTCATGAACTATTGTCTGCATATTCTTATGATCAGATTATAATCTCCATATAAACCATAACAACATAAAGGAAAATGAGACATTGTTAGTTATTATTTAATTCAGCATGTTTAAAACTGAACAAAGAGACAGTTTAGTAACTTTGTATTCACTGTGAAAAATACCTTGGTTTCACTTTCATACACTTTTCATACTTTCATTCAAACTATTCTTTCATTTCTATTCCAACCTCGTTAATAAAGTAATACTTTTATAATGCTTTTTTTTTTAACTATTCGACCGCACCAACTCATGAATTCTCCTTCCCATCTTTGCTTGACGTTTTCCACAGAGGTCAAGGAGAAGTGGTTATGGTGTTCGGATGTCATTTTTTTGACTATTCGACCGCACCGCACCCAGTGTTCATTCTAGAAGGATTGCATTTATAACATATAATAATGACAAATACTTGCCAGATGTAAAACTTTGGGTTTATTACTATTTCATTGTTCAAGCGTTTTGTAAACTTTGGCCTTTTATTGACAGCTTCAGTTCAGCTTCCAGTGATATTTTCCACCTTATCATACAGTTTTAGTGATGTCTCTAAAATTACCCCAAATTTTGAAATATTTGTACAAAATCATGCAGTAAAAAAAAACCCAATTTGTTTATTTTCATCATTCATTATTTTTTTAATTGTTTTTATTACTAAAAAAAGGCACCAAATACAGGCATCATGTCGATAGCATTGTAGTTATTTTTCCACACAATGATAGCACCAAAAAAATATATTGTTATTCCCATAATTTGTCCTGTTCCCGTGTTGTTTTGTAGGCACACAGTTGAAAGAAGCCAGGAGGCGAATCAGAGAGACAAATGAAGAGAAAGACGTGTCCATGTCTCACTCGAGAAAAAGGTTCTTCTTTTCTTCTTCTTTTGCAGCGCTCTCCAACATTAATGTAACTTTTAACATCGCGGGTACATCAGAAGCTGAGCGTAACAAAGTACATAAGAGGGTAATATCATAATAATACAAACATGAGAAAAATAAAACATTTAAAAATAAAGGGTGGGTTTTGGGTGTCTTTGGGGCGGAACGAAGGCAGGTAGACACACACATATTATTATAAAATACATCATTTCAAAAAGCGATGATTCCATCAGAACAGTAGTAAGGCGAAAGCATTCAGTCATGTGGACGGGGATCGAAACCTTTTGTTATCCGAACGGGCGGCGTCTGATTTATTACAATCACATGGAAATATCCACTTTCTCGCTTATTGGACATAAAAAATAAAAACTCTTTGGATGATTCGTTTATGAGGAAAAAATACTGCATGGCACTTAATATTGGCAGCTATCAGAGGACAAAAATAATACAAAATAATTAGTGTTCTGTTGGTTCAACGTGAAGTAAGGCTTGAAATACACGTTTGTTTGTTCTTTTAATGCAAACAAAGTTCCTGCTCACAAGGGGAGGGATCAATAAAAGTTATAGCATAATTGCACTTGTATAGGTATAATTTGTTTTAAATTATTTACACTCTCAGCAGCTAGCAGCACACCGTCTGTGCTTAATTCTGCTTCTGACTCCCGCCTGTCAGAGGCAGCTGCAGCCGATGTAGAAGTTGCTTTCTACGTCTGCAGAAGCAGTCGCAGGACAAGAGACTTCTAAACCGGCTGCGCAGTAGTGACATTAAGTAGCAGTGAAACGACTCCATACAGCAGAGAAGTGGTTTGTCCAAACAATCAGCAGTGTCTGAGCTACCGGTCACCGTGTCGGTGCTAAAAGAAGAAAAACAAAAGGATGTAAATGTGAAGGACAACAGTGATGAGATAAACGATGGAGCTGAGTGGTTGATTCCTGAGGTAGCCCAAAACGCTGCGCCGCTGTCCGTCTCACGCTCTTCCCTTTTTTCCCAAAATGGTATAAAAATACACAAACTTAAGTACAAACTTTCTCTTAGAAAATACCATTTTATATTTCATATTTCCTGTCAGTGTTTCAGACCTCAGTGCCGTCATTGAGGTTGTTGTGGAGTTTGACCTCCAGGTTGACCTGCTTGACCTTGGCCTTGCCGTCGGTGTCCTGGTTGCGGTTGAGGACGTTGACGTTCCTCACGGTGCAGTGCTTGCTGTTGAAGTTCTTCTCCATGCACTTGTCCAGGCACACCTCCACCTTGGTGTTGAGCGGGTACTCCTCGTGCGCCTTCTCGCCCTTCCTCTTGGCCGAGCGCCGGCAGCGCCGGACCAGGAGGCAGGCGGCCAGCAGCACCAGCGCCAGCAGGGTGACGGCGGCCACGCCTCCGCCCACCGAGCTGCCCACGTGGGCGTTGAAGGAGGCGGCGGGCCCGGCCTCCAGGCGGAGCGACTTCATGTTGGTGCCGTTCTTCACCTGGTCGCCCTCGTTGTCGTAGATCAGCGACTCGTCCAGCGTCAGGCGCCCGCCGCGGTCCACCAGGTCGCGCCGGGGCCGGCGGCTCAGCTGGTGGGTCACCGAGCGCTGGATCCTGGGGCTGGAGCGGGACTCCGGGCTGATGACGTAGATCACCTGCAGGTACCACTGGTGCCCCGCCTCCACCTGTCAATCAACAGATAGAGAGAGAGAGAGAGGGGGGGAAGGAGGGCGTTAGCTTTATCGTCCAAAGAGAAGCGTCCTTTTTCTGTCCCACAGCGGAGACATCTGCAGTACAATCAATAAGTAATCAAACAGTAAAGATTGAATATATAAGTCAACTGATGAACTGACAAAAACTATAATGTGGACGACAAAGAGAATACAAAAGGAAAAAAAAATCCAAACTTGACAGAAGATGAGAATCTCCTCTAATGTGATGAAAATAATAAATAATGTGGTATTCAAATGTATTATATAATTTTGAAGATAGACTAACAGTCAAATTTGAATTAAATGTCTCTCACTTATTTCTTAAGGAGGTCATCTGGTCTGACTTCCACACGTGACAAACTTTAGATAAAGTAACATTTCCACGGCAAGAGTCACGTAAACATGACTGTTTGACTCTAAAAGGACAATAATTTACTAAATGAACATCGTGCTGTATTGAAGAAGACTTGAAACTAGAGATTCAGACATAAACTCATGTTTACAATGTTTACTGAGGGAATAAATCAAGAGAGAAGTAGAGTCATTTTCTACAGACTTCTATACAACCAGATGAGTCTCCCCCTGGTGGTCAGGAGAGAGAATGCAGCTTTAACACATGAAGCATAAACTTCTATACAAGCAGAGGAGTCGCCCCCT
This sequence comes from Taurulus bubalis, assembly GCF_910589615.1. Taxonomy (NCBI): domain Eukaryota; kingdom Metazoa; phylum Chordata; class Actinopteri; order Perciformes; family Cottidae; genus Taurulus; species Taurulus bubalis. The sequence continues at coordinate 25,118,893 of NC_136596.1, forward strand.
GGTGGTCAGTAGAGCACACACACACACACACACACACACACACACACACACACCTTGTAGAGAGCGTCGACCTTCATGGTGAAGCCGTCGACGCCCGGCATGGCTGCCACGGTCTGCACCTCCGGAACGTCTGAGGCGAAGTGAGCCTCAAAGGGAACATCGTGGAAAAAGTTGTCACAAACGTCCGGCTGTTTACGATCCTGCAGAGAGAAAATAATCAAAATGAAACTTGGGTTTCTTTATCAAAAGTTGTGACTCAAGAAAATAATTGTCTGTCTGCAGGACAAATGTTTTAAAGCTTCTGCTGCTCACGAGGATGCTTTGTCAAAAAGACAGAATGAACGTGTTGAGTCAGTAGTTTGCACAACACACGTGCAAACTACTGACTCAACAGGTTCATCCCAGTGAGAAGTGGGACTGGTCAGACTGGTGAGGCAGGTAAAACACCAAAAGAAGAAGCTTTGTGAACTGTGTGTGTGTGTGTGTGTGTGTGTGTGTGTGTGTGTGTGTGTGTGTGTGTGTGTGTGTTAGCCTGCTGTGTACAGGAACACTGAGGATATTGTAGGTTGCCTGAAGTAAATAAATCAAGAAAACAATCTAGAAAGTGCTTTTAATTAGGACTCATAAAACGGGTAAATTCAGTTAACGGTTCCTAACAATAAACATCTTATTATAATAATAATAATATTATTAACAGGAACAAGGTACTAACGACCTCTTGATGTGTGCAAATTGTTGCAAAAATCCGTGATTTGTATTTGAACACAAAAGACATTGTCGGTGTCCGTACCAGCAGCAGGAAGCGGTGCTTGAGGTGCTTGTTGGGCTGGATGCAGCCGTACTGCGGCCCCTCGTTGTACAGCGTCCCCGTGGGGTCAAAGAAGGGAACGTATCCGTCCCGGCCTGTGCAGAGGTACACCTTCTCCAGCTGCAGCTTGTAGGCTGCATTCAGGTTCTGCTCCGGGTTCCAAAGCACCCTGCCGTACAGAGTCTGACCTGCAGGGGGCGGCAGAGGCACACGTTGCATATTTATTTGTTACACACACCTAAAGGCCTCAGAAATGTAAACATAAGAGGATGAAATATGCATGATGAATATAATTTGTCTGTGTATCTAAGTTTGGAGTATGAAAAACAAAAAAGGATGAGAAGTTATCTTCAGTAAAGTCTCCTAAAAGGCTGCTTTAAAGGCGATCCCTGGTGTTTCTCTCCACGTACCCATGGAGAACGCTCCCTTGTAGTCCATCTCGGCCATGGCGACGTCGGCGGTGGCGGGGTCCATCATGAACACCTTCTCGTTGTTGCACAGCTGGAACTCCGTGTTGAGGGAGTAAACCACGGGAACGGGCCGGTTGGTCTGCTGGAAGGCGATCGGCACCAGAAACCTTGTCGGGCAACAAACAAGACAAGTTTAAGTGCTGTTCCTTTTAATTTGCCCTGTTTCCCCCCACAATGCACCACAGGGAAACTACGTCATCCGGCAGGGGGACGCACTTCTCTGAAGCGTGAGCCGTGCAGGACAGTGGTTTGTCCCCGGGGTCGATCCAGGGCTGGGTGGGCTGGACGGTGCAGGGAACCAGGAAGACGGTGTACTCTCCGGAATAGTCCTTCCTGGTAACAATGAAACACAAAAGAGATTATTTAGGAGGCTGTGAGGTACTTTTTAAAATGTTTTAGTTATTGTTTTATGGTTTATATATCTTTTTTTCTATATATATAATGTTTAATTGTTTTAAAGAACTTTGTAAATTGACTCTAAATGGAGGGAATTTAATTGATTTGAAAGATATGCAGAAATGTCATATATACTGTATATATATATTTTTATAATTGTGTAGTTTTCCGTTGATTTCCAATGCAGATCTTGAAAATCAATGAAATTTGATCACAAAAGAATCTAATAATTAAGTTTATTTAGTTGCAATCCGCCATAGTATATGGGCCGATGGGAGTGGAGGGGAGACGGAGGATTTCACCAAGGTTGATCTTAACTTCACCGAATAGTTTCCTGTGAAGACGGAAGTTTACTTTGAAAAATGTTCATGAAACGTGTTGCTGGACTTTTTGAAGGAAAACACACAAAATATTAGTAACTTTCTTTATAAGATTTCACACAAATCGTTGAAAGAGGACACGTTGCCTTGTGTACTTTAAAGTTTGACTGGCTGCGGTGACATTGCATTTTGAAAAACCTTCATTCGACTGCTTGAAAAACACATTTGTTATCGTCTCTTATAGTTTTTTTTCTTCTAAATCCTGAAGCAACTTTGCCGCCGGACCGTGAACCGTTGACCTCTGACCTGCTGTAGGAGCTGGTGGCCCTCCACAGCTGGTACGGAGAGTCGAAGGTCTGAGCGCTCCACAGAAGCTGAATGTCGAACTCCACGCCGCCCAGGTGGTCGGGGGCCATCAGGTGGGACTTGTGGCCCGGCAGAGTGTGGTGTTCAAGGACAAACTGACCTGCAGGACACAATTAGACAGAGAAGATTTAAAATTATTATCCTCTGAAGTTTACTGGCTGAGAAAATCCTTTTACTTCCCACCAAAAGACTTTGAAGACAAAAGATTAGTCCACAACAACAACGGCGCACTGCAAAAAAAACTACAAGTCAAACTATCTCATAACACTTAATATAAGACGCAAAAAAAACATTCGTCTAAATATTTCCTTTTATTATCATCTCCACTCTTTCCTTCACCTCCAAGATGTCACTCAAAGAGACACTAAATGACCACGAAGAGACACACAACTTTGACTTATTATGACTTATTAAACAAACAGACTTTTCTGGGACTCGAACACCTGAAACGCAGAGGTGGACTGACCTCTAAACTTAGCGTGGGTTTTGAACTCGATCACCAGTCGCCCGTCTTCTCGGATGTAGATCCTGATGATCTGCAGTCTGGCTGAGAGGACGCTGTCCGTCTGAATACCTGCGGGCCGAGAGGTCAGAGGTCAGGTCACCAATTATTTTACAAATCAAACGCACATCTACGTTCAGACATAGTTCTTTATGCACTGCTCAATTTATAAATTATGGACTATTTTGCTTCCAGAACAAATAATATATCTGAAATACACATTTGTGTTTTTATTTTGCTACTTTGTGTATTTGCGTCTGTAGATTTCTTCTAAATTCACCAAAACTTCCCATTAGATAATGCCTCACTAGCATATTTAAATCCAACATTTCAGAAAACGTATAATATAAAAAAGAATTGTCCTAATGTGAGTAATCAACAGGTGAAGTTTCATGGTGATATCTTTGAGTAAATTATTCACCTATTCCTGTAGAGTCTTCAGAATGAGTGTAATGTAACGAAACATCTCTTTAAAGGCCGTTTTTTCTCAATGAGTTTGTTCTCAGACTCTGATCCAGAAATCTCCACTTCAGCAGCTCTAACATCCACCAAACCTTACACTTTCATTCCTACATATATTCTTAAAGTTTCTACAGCAGGGATATTCACACGGCAGTCAGAGCCTCATTTATACTACATTTTAGCACTAAAAACAAGGAGAAAATTTATTTTTATGTCCATTGACAGTATTTTCTGATGTTTGAAGTGATACAAAGAAATATCCTCTGTAAAAACATTTGACTAATATATCAACAACACTAAACAATACATTGGAATCTGGCTTTATCCAATGTTCAGATATCTGTTCTGGAAATGTATAAAAATGTGCACATTTTAAACAAGACAATGCCTTATTTACATATTTAAACATACAATTTCAGTAATCAACTGGGGAAGTTTCATAGTGATATATGTTAGATTATGTTTTTACCGTATTCTCTCTATTCTCCCCTTAATATCTAATGAAAGTATAAAAAAAACTATTAGCTGTATCTTCTCACCAGTCTGATATCCCACATGGGATATTACTATGTGGGACCCTACCCAACCACAATATACATTAATAAATACATATTTTGATACATGTTTAGTTGAAATGTCCTACTTCATATTTAAGAGTCGTCTCCTTGGTTATTAAAATAAGAGTTGCTGTTTTTTAGTAGCTTTTAAAAGCACTAAACATTCTCCTAGTCAACAACAGAGACTCATAAAGAAATAAACGGTGTTCGGTCCTGACCCGTCCTCCACAGCACGGTGTCGTAGAAGAAGGAGAACTCCATCTCGGTGTGATGCTCCAGAGAGGCCCAGCCTCGCGGCGCCGTCACGTAGATGTAGGACACATAGAGAGGAACCTGCACCGTCAGGAAGGACTGGGCCGAGTCCCGGACCTGGAGGAGCAACAGCAGGATTTAGTGTTGGACCCCTAAAAGGCTCATAGCAGGGGTTGAGACACTACTGTGATGGAGTACTTTCTATTGCTGGCTTTATACAGAATATCTAATTCAAAAGTTAACTTTTGTTTTTCTTGTCTGGCTGACAGATGGGCCTTGAGCTAAATAACAATGGATTGAGCTTGACAGTTCTTGACCTTGAAAACAGCAACTTTGACAAATCAATCTCCACTGGCTCGTTCTGGAGCTTTTGACGGTGCTGAATGTCCGGAGGTCAAGGATGGGTCCAGCAAACACGGACAAAAAAAGACCACAACGTTCTGGGAATAATGTAGAGTTTGATCGTCCACAGTTTCATGACTACTGACCAAACTTCTGATGGTGATGTGGTCAAAAGACTTGAGGGCCTTGAGTGGAGTTTAGTTAGACAAATATCAATGTAGCTTGAAATATGACAGCTTGGTTTTTGGCTGTAGCCATTTTGGTTTTGCCCGTCACAATGTTGGTTTTTGGCGTTGCCATCTCTGTTTTTAGTCGTCGCCATCTTGGTTTTTGGTGTCGCCATTAAGCGTTTTGTCCGTTGCCACTTTGGTTTTGTCCGTCGCCATCTTGAGTTTTGGCCATCATCTTGGTTTTTGGCCATCGCCATATTGGATTTATCCGTCACCATCTTGGTTTTCAGCAGTCACCATCTTGGTTTCTGGCCGCCATCATCTTGGTTTTTGTCCGTCGCCATTTTGGTTCAGGCTGTCGCAACCTTGAGTTTTGGCTGTCACCATCTTGGTTTTTGGAGTAACCATCTTGGTTTTCAGCGTTGACATTTAGTTTTTTTGCGTTGACATCTCTGTTTTGGGCCGTCACCATCTTGGTTTCGGGCCTTTTTTCGGTTCACTTCCCTTCTCAGACACGGATGTTGCCGCCTGGTAGAATCAGGTTGGCGTCTGCTATATAGTTCAGCTCTAACTGATCTCTAACTGATCTCTTTGACCAATGTCCAGTGCAGCAACTCGTCTCTGGCGGTCACAGAAAACACTGGCCCAGGACGGTTCTGACGTACCTGGAAATCGGCTGTGACGGAGCCCCCGCAGACGTCGATGAGCTCCGTCATGTCGTAGTAGGCGTCGAAGGTCCAGATGCAGCTCTTGAGGTTGAGGTGCTTGTAGAGCTGGATACTCTTGTCCTCCCGGACGTTGGGGTTGAACTGGTAGGGCCGGTCGTACCCGGGCCCCAAAGAGATGCTGTCGTAGGACACGTCATCCAGGAACCCCGCCTCTGTGAGAAGAATGTGTGTATTAGATCAGAGAAGAAACCCACTATCAATAATCATTTTATAACCAGATGAGTATTCTCCATAAAACCGGATTAGGAGGATGTGAGCTGCCCTGTTTTCTGTGGTTTGTGGCTACAAAGTGCAACAAAACCCTGTGAGGTGTCAATATATGAGGAAACACATTCTTTACATCTGATTTATTCATTATTTCTTATTTATTTGGACACCTTGGCAAGTTGTCGGTGGCTTCAACAAAAGTTAACAAAGAGGAATGACAATTTTTAATTACGCTCGTTCTGAACATCAAGTCCTGTTAATGATATTTACTTAATATCCTGCAGCCGAGTAGATAGATAGATAGATAGATGTTTTTTTACTTTTTAGATTTTTCCCCGCTATAGCAGCATTTGTACATACAGGTTATGCAATAACATATAAAAAAATAGCCGATATATATAAAAAGAAAAATAGAATAATATATTTTTCGGTGTGTTTTTTGCGTGACTGACCGGAGAGACCCTGCAGTTCTTTGAGGGTGACCAGGTTGGAGCACACGTGCTGCTGCCTGTAGATGGACTCTGACAGCAGGAAGTGCAGGTTGTGCAGCGGCATGGTGGACACCAGGGGCAGCATGCCGTCCTGGTGGGGGATCTGCACCGAGATGTGGATGCTAAACACCGACACACGCACACAAAGTGGTATTAACAATCAAAACGTCAAATTCAGGTTTGAGTCGTACATCCGATGTCAAAGGGTTTTCTCACCGGTTGGGGTGCTGCTTGTGCTTGACGTCCAGGTACTTCAAAGTGGCGATGAAGGACTGGGCCTGGAAGCCTCGGGCAGTTCCTGTGGTGACGGGCGTGTGGCAGATGGAGCCATCCGTGCCAATGGTGGCAATGTTGCTCCTCAGCGGCGTCCCCAGGTGACCCGACTTGTCTATGGCCTGAGCGACGCAGCGGACGTGGAAGCGGCGGCTGAAATAAATGCTGTCCAGGACCTGAGACAGACAGGAGGACACATGAGAGGCGGAAAAGAGAGAGACTGAGTTATCCCTGTTATAACTCACCATGTGGTTGACGCCGGTGTACGGGGTGGTATCCGTGACCGTCTCGAAGGGGGACCGGGCGCCGCTGGTGTCGATGGGCGCCGCCACCTCCCAGGAGAAGTGGACCTGGGTCTGGTTGATGCCGGCCTCCTCGCAGCGCTCCTTCATCACGTGGTACTTGGGGTAGTGAGGGTCGCAGGGTGTGACGCACACCAGAGGGTAGCCCGGCGAGGGCGTCTTCTTGCTGCCTTCTCTGATCACCTCCTGGACGTGGTCGTAGTCGGCGAGGGAGACCACCTGAGAAGGAATGGACTCTTTCATTCTTGGAATTCAACAATTGCAGATGATGTTCCTGCTCAGGTATTTAAAAGGTAATTTACACAATGGGCTCGAGACTTTTGTGTCTCTTTGTAGTCATTTTGAATCTCTTTGTAGTCGTTTTGTGTCAATTTGTCGTCGTTTTCAGTCTCTTTGTAGTCGTTTTGTGTTTCTTTGTAGTCGTTTTCAGTCTCTTTGTAGTCGTTTTGTGTCTATTTGTCGTCGTTTTCAGTCTCTTTGTAGTTGTTTTGTGTTTCTTTGTAGTCGTTTTCAGTCTCTTTGTAGTCGTTTTGTGTCTATTTGTCGTCGTTTTCAGTCTCTTTGTAGTCGTTTTGTGTCTATTTGTCGTCGTTTTCAGTCTCTTTGTGGTCGCTTTGTGGTCGCTTTGTGGTCAATTTTCACCTGCCTCAAGTCGTCTTTGGACAAACAGTGCAGCAGACAAGTGTTTTTATTTAGGTTTTTTGTTACTCATGCTGATTAAAGGCAGAGCATTTTCTTACAATAGGCGTGGCGGGGAGGATGAGGCTGCCCGAAGCCTCCTGGTCCAGAATGGTCACCGTCGCCACCGGGATCTCCCCGAGCACCGCCTCCACGGGGTCGTCGGGGCCGAGCACCACAGAGAAGGACTCGTGCCACTCCCTGTCCTCATTGGACAGAATCTCCACCTTAAACAGGATGTGGTCCATCCCTGCAGAGCGGAGCGAAGACAGAAGAAGTTTGGATCCAAGATTTACAAAAATACAAAGAATATATATATATATATACACATATATATATATATATATATACATATATATATATGTATATATATATATATATATATATATATATATATGTATATATATATATATATATATATATTTTGAAAGCAAAACTTTCCACACTGACCAGGGGGGAATTTGAGCACTCGGCTCTTGGGATTGTAGTCGACTCCGGACTGGGCCGATCCGTCGCGGGTGCTGCAGCGGATCTTGGAGGTGCGGTCCAGATCCCCCCCACGGATCACCTTGATGTTGAGTACCTCGATGCCATCAGGACCAGGAGGCTCTCTCACCTGGTAGGACGCCTGCTCGAACTCAATGGTGGGAGCTGGAGGAGGAGAGGAGGAAAAAAAGGTCACAGTGCTGCCCTCTGGTGGTTGTACCGCTCCATATTGCAAACTTTTACCTTTTTAACTTTTAGTACATACTGCAGCTTGCAGTATGCATTCAATTGGGACTTTCTCATAACATGGCACATTGAACTTTGGCCCTCATAAATCTGCTGTGCAATGCATTGTGGGTCAGAACAGCCAGAGAAGCATGCTGGCTTGCATGCTGCAAAATGCGACCGGATGAAGTAGCAATAAATCCTTGTTTTAATATTAATAAGGGTGATGTATTAGACTGATTTAGTCTTGTACATTATACAAGATGTATAGGAAACTCCAAGTATTATCATGAAGGTGTATACCTTAAAATGTAATTTTGTTAGTGTTTTTTGTGCCATATATTCTAACCTCTAAATAAAATAGACTAAAGATGATGATTCATATATCTGCCGTCTGTGACTTCTGAGGCGCATGCTCACCATCTTCATCGTTGGTGATGGTGATGGTGACGACATCGCTGGCACCCACCATGGCGCCGCTCCAGTGGTCGCCCAGCGGCGTCCCAAGATGCACCTGGAACTCCTCTTCGGGCTCGAAAACAGAGTCATCGTGGACGTGAACGGTGCAGTTTTTCACCTGGAAAACGAACACGCAAAAGATTGTTTTTTTCTTCTAGCACATACAAACATGTTTCATCTACTTCAGAAGAACACTTCGGACTAAACTCCACCTTTTCTCCTTTGAGGAAAGTGACGCGTGACTCGTCGGTGTTTGTCCTCTCCTCGAAGTCGTCCATCACCATGGCCGACATGGTGCGAGTGAAGCAACGCGCCGACGACTTGAAGGACAGGTCGCCCGTTCGGATAACGGCGATGTGTAGCACGCCTTCTGTCTCCTTTAGGGTGTAGGCGCTCTTCTCAAACTGCATGCTGGGAACTGAGAGAAGGGGAGAGACGGCTGTGACGCGCTGAACCTTAAAACGACAGAACGTGATTTGATTTGCAGTGAATGCTTTGAGGGCCACGTACTGTCCTGGAAGGTGTCGGTGATGACGACGTCGGCTTCGTAGGGCTCCTGGAGGACGGCGCCCTGAGGAGAACTGAGGAACACCACGAACGACTCGGATCCTTCGATGGATGGGTTCTGGACGTCGTCCATGATTGTCAGACTGCAGGTCTGTGGAAAAGCAGGTGTTAGCAAGGGTTTGTTCTTGGTAAATATTTGTTGTTATTCTAGTGCTTTATCAAAAAACATTAAATACTGAGCCGGGGGGCGGGGATATATAATCAAAAAAATATTTCTGAGATTAAAGTTGTAAATCAACAAGAAATAGATCTGAAGTTGTCTCAAATTAGCCGAAAAAAGCAAGAAAAAACAATCTCAAATTAATCGTAAATTTAGAAAAACTATCAGAAAATGTAACTTTAACTTTGCAAAGTTGGATCCACCTCATCGCACCACAGACGCGGTGGATGACCTCATCGAATAACACGTTCCAAATGGATTTAGAAACAAGAAAATACTTGATCATAATCATCCATGTAAATGTGTGAGTTTAGCTCCGTAATTATTATGGTTATTATTTTTTACCTGCAATGGCCCCAATACGGCACTGTGCATATGATAAAATAAGTCTCACACTTCCTTTGATGGACGTGTTGGGGATTGCTGTAAACATTAAAGATGTATTTATCCAGGATTAACGAGGAGGCGTCTAGAGTCTCTGTCCTCACCTCTTCGGTTTTACCGGGTTTGAACTCCACCTTCTTGGAGCTGGGGATGTAGTCGACCCCGGGGCTGGCGGAGGCGGGGTCTGAAGGTCGGGTGGCGCACCACACAGAGGTCACGGAGGACAGGTCGCTGCCCTGACGCAGCACCGGTATTTCTATTGTGCCTGTTGAGCGGAGGTGAGAATGAAACGCAGGTTCTCTGTGTCTTCAAACTGAAGAGATGTTCTTGTTGACCTTCAGGGTTCAGGGGGAGCTTTCAAAGTCTTCAATCTTGAAGGGATTTAAGTCACGAACTAATAAAAGCAGATTTTGCTGTAACTGCTTATGCTGACGGTTCACTGCCTTTTATCCAAGATTAAAGCCACGTCAAGTCTGTTTATTTAAAGGATGGCAGAGTTAACAAAAAAAGAGTTGAGACAGAAAGAAAAAAAAGGAGAAAGAAAGAAAGAAAGAAAGTAGGAGAGGCTTGGCAGAGAGATGAGGGTTCGGTGAATTTACTCTATTAACATAAATCATTTTGCTACAAATGCAGCTACAATTGATTAAAAAATGCAATAAAAACATGTATGTGGCATATTGTCAACAGAGCAGTAGAATGATATTTTATTTTTTATTGTTTATTTATATTTATAATATATAATAATGGCTAAATTCATGCTCCAGCCTTTGATCTTGGATGTAGTCATTAAGAAACTTTCTAATAATTTCCCCATGGAGGTCATTACATTTTCACATGTTTCTTATATGTACAGCTACATAAAGACATCTGAAGAAAAAAAGAGAAAAGAAGAAGTGTGACTTCTTCTCAGAGGGAAACCGTGAGAAGAGGAGCGTCTCATACCGGCGTCTTCGCTGAAGGTGAAGGTGGCGTTCCCCAGCGTGACGGTGGACGCGTCGTTGGGCCCGTCGATGACGACCTTGGCGGAGGCCACGCCCCCCACGCGGGCGTTGTCCGAGGCGTCCGACAGCACCAGCTCGAACTCCTCGGACAGCTCGTACTCGCTGTCGTCGATGAGCTTGACGTCGCAGGTGGTCATGCTGACGCCTGGGCCAAAGATCACGCGGTTGTCGCCGGACATGCCGCGGCTCTTGTAGTCGGAGCCGGACTCCAGAGCGCGGAGGCTGCTGCCCTGAGCCGACTTGGCCACGGTGTAGCAGAGAGCCGAGACGGTGCTGGAGGTGTCGCCTGAAGGGAAAAGGGGGGGGTCATGTGTTGGTCATTTGGGGGCCTCCATAACTTGTGAAAAAAAGCACATTTAAAGGAATTCGCACCACACCTGCTTTTCCCTGTTTATATAGTTTGTTTTTTTCGTGCACAAAGTATCATTTATCTGCCATTGTTTTTAAGTTGCACGATGAAAAAAATGGCAGTTTCAGAGTATTGGCGGGCCCACAGCATGACAAGGAGCAGGACAAGGAGAAGGACAGGTATTCAAAATAAACTAATATATATATATATATATTTTTTCTGTCGATTGAATAATAAATTCCAACAAATACAAAAAAGTGGAGTCTTTACCAACAGAGGTAACTGAATTATTATTTGGCATCTCATTCTGGCTGCACATTCATTATGTTGCTGTCATTTTTATTTATTACCTACAATCTAATAATCTAGTCAAGATCACAAAGAGACCAAATATGTGTAAATGAATTAGTGGTACATTTGAACAAAAGTTCCATTGTTTCTTTTTTTATCTTCAAATGCATCAAATGTGTGAATCGCCACATAGCCTTCAAGAACCAGCAGAATATACAGAATATGTGTCAATAAATGTCATAGATGTAAAAAAGAAGTCCTGAAATAAAAAGTTGTACTGTAAAGAGGGAGAAACCTTTTCTCTCGATGGGCGCGTGCACGAAGCCCGTGCTCTCGTTGACGTGGTACGTCTTCTTGTCGAACTGCAGCGTGGGCTCGTCCTCGGTGTCGTTGATGTGGACGAGGGCGCGCGTGTTCCCGCCCAGCAGCGCGTACGCCGGCATGCTCAGCTCCACGTGGAAGCTCTCGATGCCCTCGAACACCTGGTCGTCGTTGATGACCACCGTGCACACCTTGGTGTCCTCGCGCTCGTCAAATTGCACCTGCGGGTCAACGGCATGTGGAGGGGCTGCTGGTCAACGCGTTTTGTTTTTGCTTGTGATGCATGTAACTGAGAAATTAGGAAAATATTCTTCGGAACTAAAAACAATAATAGTGTAATCGAGAGGAATATTTGAAAGACCAAAAGATTGAAGAATTAAGGGTAAAGGTTTAAACACAAACTTTAAAAACAGTGCATTTTATTTTTTGAAAGTTTGTTCAATGATTGGACACAAAAACTTCCAAAAGGAACAACTTGAAAGTCTTAAATTAAATTGAAAAAAAAACTTAAATTCCCAACTCATAGATACTTATCTTAATTATGTTTGTTCTCAGATGTTGAATTTAATATATATATATATATATATATATAGTATGTATAAAAAACACCTGACAAAAAACATTGGGCCTAGAGTACCAGCTCTCACATATAACAGCTAGAATTTTCCATTCAGGGTTTAAGATTCTATGGTATTTATAAAGCTTTTATGTGGCTTTTGATTGTTTCCTCAAGTGTCATTTTTTGTTTAATATTTTAAAAAAAGCTTAAAACATCAAGTCAAAGCCAGAAGCTTTAGACATTTTGAAATATCCTGAACAAAACCCCGATAGCATGTTGGTGTTCTCCGCTACCTGTCCGGCGTATTCCACGTAGTCCTGCTGGCCCGGACGGGACCCCACGCTGCTGGTGGAGGTGGCGCCGCCCTGCTCGGTGCGGCAGAGCACGATGGCGTACTGGTTGAGGTTGCCCGTCCGCTTCACCGTCACCGCCACCGTGCCGGCCTTCTCGCTCACGTTGTAGCTGCAGAAAGCGTCAGGGGGTTATTTATTTGGAGGAGAAAAAAAAAGCAAAATAAGTACGATAAGATTTTTCGGACCTTTTGTGCTCGAAGCTGATGAGAGACCACTGGATGTGGAAGACGTTGTCGCTGACCACGTTGGGTTTGCTGTCTTTGACCAGGAACTTGAAGTTGTCCACGGTGTCCTGGACGTTCTCCTGCTGCAGCACGTAGCGGATCAGACCCATGTTGATATCAGCTGGAGAAGATCGGGAGATTAGTTATAGTCAAACATTTCCTTCCTTTTCATTCCACTGATTCAGCTGTTTTTTATTTTTAAAGGTTTCCTGTTGTTGGTCATCAAAGTTCCCGATCCCACTAACATTATTTTCTCCATTAATCGATATACGTTTTGTCTATAAAACAGTGAAAATGCCTGTTTAAATTCACGTCTCGTGAAAAAAAATTAATAAAAGAAAAATTACAAATTATTCAATTAGTTAGTGATATATATTTTCTTTTGATCAATTTACTGATGAAGTAATGAATCCATGCAGTTCTATGACATAGCTCATAAAAAAACATTATGTTTCATTATTTGATAAATCTGTCTACACTTCCTGTCATCAAATGAAAGAAGGTCTGGTCTAACTGATTTATTGATTACTAGATCAAACTGTTGCCAGATTAATTAATTAAGTCATAATAATTTATTAATTAATAATTAATTTCGACCCTAAATCAGCCATAATTTTTTACCCTGATCTTTACCCAGCATGCCACTCTGACCCGACTGTCCCTGCAGGGATCAAATCTTTATAATAAGATCGCTGGGAAATAATGACTCCATATAATTTGCAGCCTCTGGCTTTTTTTCTCCACGACTTCGGAGGAATAAAAAAACTGTTGATGTCCCGTTCAAAGCGTCAGAGGAGGTCGGAGAAAAGCAATTATTTTGTAATTGAGGGCCGAAAGCCAAAAGAAGGATGAGAGTCCTTGAGCCAGACAGATAATCAAAGGACCTTCAGGAAGTTCAGAAAAAACAACAACCTCTTTGCTCTAATATATCCAGAACAAGAGCATCTCAAAAACTTTTCCCCACCGTGTGAGAAAATTAGAGTAAATGTTGACAGTTCGTTCAAGTAATTCCCCTCAATTATATTCATATTGCTTCCCTCTCAGGGTAAAGGGCTTGCTGCATATGTATAATCATGAAGGGAATGTTTACAAGCTCCTGAATGCAGAAGGATGCAGGACATCAAAGTTCTTCAGCCTCCAGGATCAACATTTCACCAAAAGCAGGCTGACATTGATCCCTGGCTGCAGCCGAGAGGTGAAGATAAACTCACGATGCAAACTGCAAAAACATGGCCGAGGTGCCTTTGAACCAAACTTTCAAGTGCATTCTCTCTAGTAACCACCAGGGGGCGACTCCTCTGTTTGTATAGAAGTCTATGCTTCAAGTGTTAAAGCTGCATTCTCTCTACTGACCACCAGGGGGTGAGTCCTCTTGTTGTATAGAAGTCTATGAAAAAACAACTCTACTTCTCTCTTGAGTTATTCCAAACATGAGTGTATGTTTCAATCTCTAGTTTCCAGTCTTTTTCAATACAGCACGATGTTCATTTAGTAAATTATACATTGAGAGTTGGATGTTTGCCTGAACATTAATAAGCATCTGCTGTGAAGAGGCGGCATTCAGACGGAGAGCTCGTGTACCTTGTGTGAAGGAGGTGACGGCGTCGCCGGGCTTCAGCTTGCTCTCCAGGAAGCCGAGCTTGGGCTCCGCGGTGACTTGGTAAACCAGCTGCCCGTCGTCTGTGTCTGGATCCATCGTCAGCAGCTCCTTCTTGGTGATCAGGTTGGTGGCCTGATGGACGCCAGACAGACTTTAGATTAAACATCATCACACCACATACTTTATTAAGCAAGGCCTTCATCATCATCATGAAGTTGCTCATAATGATGATGATGATTGTGTTTCTCTCTCTTTTACACTTTATTTAAAGGCCCAACGTGTCAGATTTAGTGCCATCTAGTGGTGAGGTTGCAGATTGCAACCAACTCAACACCCCTACCTTTCCAAGCCTGTCAGAACTACGGTGGCCTTTCGGGTTTTAGGACAACTAGGAGTCACCAATACTCTGCTCTTCTACTTGACGAAATCATTGCTTTTATAATACATTCAGAACAGATATTGTCTAAATATTGTTTTTAGAGCAGCAACAGTTATGTCAAGTCATGGTTAGGGTTAACGAAAAAAACAAGTTTTGCTTTTGGACGATTGTGCGTGTTGTGATTGTGTAAACAAGGCGACGGTGGATTGAATTAGGTTTCACTTTCGTTTACATGTCCGTTCTTGTTCCACAGATGTATTGATAAAGTATTGCTTCCTGCACACCGGCACTTTTCACAAGCTGCTATTTATTTATTTTATTTAATAATTCGGGGTGTTTCCGTAGTCATAATAATGGGTATGAAATAATCTACAGTAGTGTTTCAGCTGGGATGTTATGGGACTATTATAGGCCTTCAATAGAAGAGATTACGTCTGACAGCATAAAGAAATTATATGAATAAGAAATATGAATAAGAAGTAGTTTTCCTGAGGATTTGTTTGTTTTGTGCAGCTGTTAGAAGCAGATGCAACAGTCTTGATTATCTCATGAAGAATGAACACATGTTTACGATGCCTGCCACAGAAACTGGTGGCTGTGTCGAGGTGTCTGAGCCAGCAGGGGGAGCAAGTGAGCTACACACTGTGAGCAAACGGGGACGAAGCTTCTCTTTACACTTCTGTCACGAAGACACGTTCAGTAATCCGTCGGCTCGATAACGGATTACTGAGCCACCGGGCCCCAGGGGACAGACCTCATCTACATCAGAACAAGAGCCCCAGAATGAAAGAGACACAACCATTGGTCTTCTTTGGTTGTTTTGTGTCTCCTTGTGGTCGTTAAGAGTGTTTTTGTTGCTGTTTTGCATCTCTTTGTGAAAGTTTGGCCTCCTTTATTGTCGGTTTGCAATATCACAGAGATGCTAAGCATCTCTGTGATATTTATTGTAGTTGTTTTCTGTTTCTTTGGGATAGTTTTGTATCTTCTTGTAGTCGTTTTTTTCTTTTTGTGATAGTTTTGTGTCGCGTTGATGTTATTTTCTGTCTCTTTGTGGTGCTTTTGCATCGCTTTGTGATAGTTTGGGCTCCTTTATAGTTGTTTTGTGTCTCTTTATGGTGGTTTTGTGTCACCTAGTGGTTATTTGCATCTCTGTGATATTTACTGCAGTAGTTTTGTGTCTCTTTATGATAGTTTTGCATCTCTTTGCAGTCATTTTTGTCTCTTTGTGGTTGTTTTACATCTGTAATATTTCTGTGTTTCTTTGAAGTTGTTGTGTGTCTCTTCATGTTGTGTGTCTCTTCAAATGTGTTGCATCTCTTTGAAGTCATGTTATGTCTCTTTGTGGTTGTTTTGCATCTCTTTGCAGTTGCTTTGTGTGTCTTTGTGGTCTTTTAATTTTTCTTTGCAATTAGACATGTTACAGTCACTTCAAACAGAGGCTCTGGTCTAAGGACCCCCCAGATCCCTGTGGCCCCTGTGCCCGATAGGCCCACACAGTAATCATCCAGCCTGCTCATTTACACCTCCTTCTCTTTTTCTTGTCCCGGAAACGAACAAGCAGGAAGGGAGTATTGTTGTCTACAATGCAATGCAACTTTACTGTGGCAATTTGAAAGAGTAATCAGAAAGTGGTTCTCCATCACTGGGCTCATGAAACATCACCATGAAACACAGCAAGGACTACGGAGTCAGTCTGCAGGAGGAGAGACGAGCACCTTGTTGTCCATGTACTCCAGCCACTGCAGTCCCAGGTTGGTGACGATGCGCGGCGTGCCGTCGTCAACCGGCAGAATATCGATCTTAAACTTCTGCGGGGCGGCCGTCACGATCTGGGAAGCAAACAAACAGTCGACATGTAGAAGATGTTTTGGAAGAATCGAATAGCATTGTATTCCCCGACATTCCCAATTCATCCAAACATCAGAATCTCAATCAACCCTTCTGGTCTCCGGCTATTTAAGTTGTTTGAGTTTTATGAAAGATATCTGTCCTGCAAACGTTTATTTTTCATTTTTATTGTCCTGTGAAAGCACTTTGTAAAAAACACCTGTTTTAAAAAGTGCTATATAAATAAAGTTATTATTATTGTTAGTATTATTGCTGTTATTCTTATTATAAATATGACCTCAAACACCGGCAGCCTTAATGCCACAGACCCACTTCTGAGCTGCAGAACGCGTGTGAACGTGGAGCCAAATGTCCCCGGGTAATGGAAAGATAATGAGAAGTCTGAGAAGAGTGTGTCTGTGTGTGTGTGTCTGTGAGTGATTGGGGGTATCAATACCTGCCGGCTGTCATTCAGTTTAATCATATGGAGTATTTGTTGTGACAGGAAGGTGGCGGGCGGCTAAATTGACAAGCGCATGAGTCAATTCGCCCCGAGGCTCGCTCATAACTATCACCATAAAGCTGACATTAACAACACACACATGTGTGCGCGCTAACACAGACAGACACACACACACACACACACAGATGGTTGCACTTCTATTCTTGAGAGGACGCTCAAAGCCCAGAAACTAGGTGCCCTCCTGTTCATTTATTTTCAAACGATGGTTCAACTACATCCTCACAAAGATGGAAGCACAAGAAGAAAACACACACACACACACACACACACACACACACAGACAAAGTGCTGATTCACCCCTCCTGCCATAAAAAGGTCAAAGCAGTGACTCCCCCCTACACACACACACTCCCTACACACACACACACACACACACACACACACACACACACACACACACACACACACATACACACACAGACAAAGTGCTGATTCACTCCTCCTGCCATAAAAAGGTCAAAAAAGTGACTCCCCCCTACACACACACACACACACACACACACACAGCCCCCTCACCTCCTTGCCGCCCTCTTCCACCATGAACAGCAGGTTGGTGCCGTCGGCCACGCTGAAGGTGAAGCGGTCCTTGAGCGAGTTGGAGCCGTCGTGGTTGTAGCTGATGCGGTTCTGGTACACGTCGTCCATGGTGAAGCTGCCGGTCTGCCGGTAGTGCTGGCCGTTTCCCGTGCGCTCGATGGTGCCGTGACGAGGAGCCTGGACGACGGTGAAGACGACGGACTCCGCCTGGGCAAAGAAAGACCATTTACTGCTCCGTGTTCGTAGTTCATTACTACTCCGTAATTCATTTCCCCGACTACAACCGTGGTGAAATCTTTTTCTGGAGGAGAACATCACATGTACAACCAACACCCTCTTAGTGGCTTTGAGAAGACCTCCTGTGAAAATGAAGTAAATCTCTCGTCGCACTGAGAGATAGAAAGTCGATCCACACGAAAATAGGAAAGTAAATTAATTTACGAAACAAGTGCTCTGCTGCAGAGCGTCGGAGACGGCACAGTGATGGGATTATCAGTATGAGAGTGTCTGAGGCTGGAGGAGGAAGCAGTGTGTGTGATGCCGTTGCCAAAGAAGATAAAGCTGCAGAGAAGAACCGGCTTAGTTTGGTCAGCTTAGCTGCTGATCACCAACAAATATCATTTGGAGGTCCTGCTCTTTTCTAAAGAACGTAAAAAAAACTTAAATAATAATGAAATAAATAAATAATAATAAAATAAATGTATAAACAAATTAATGAAAAATTATAATAGAATATAATACTATATATAGATTTGTGTGTCCTACCTCGGTGTCTGCATCAGTGGCTTTCAGCTCAAACTCTGTGATGGTCTTCCTCACTCCTTCCTGGACTCTCATGCCAGGAACCTGGAGCAGAGGCAGGGAGTCGTCCACAGGTCTGATGGTAATGTAGAACGTCTGGGCAACCTGGAGACAACATGCAGGACAGTATGAGGCCATTTTGAAGGAATGGGTGTGCAAGTATTTTTGGGGTTTCAGTTTCTTGAAGGTTCTGTTTCTTTCTTTTCTCTAAGGCTGCATTGCACATTTATTTTGACCAGGAAAAGCATCAAAGAGTCCCTTTGTCACAACCAACCATGTATATATAATGTGTGTATATACAGGACTGTCTCAGAAAATTAGAATATTGTGATAAAGTTCTTTATTTTCTGTAATGCAATTTAAAAAAACAAAAATGTCATGCATTCTGGATTCATTACAAATCAACTGAAATATTGCAAGCCTTTTATTGTTTTAATATTGCTGATTATGGCTTACAGCTTAAGAAAACTCAAAAATCCTATCTCAAAAAATTAGAATATCATGAAAAAGTATACTAGTAGGGTATTCAACTAATCACTTGAATCGTCTAATTAAGTCGAAACACCTGCAAGGGTTTCCTGAGCCTTGAAAAACGCTCAGCTTGGTTCAGTAAACTAAATCACAAGTATGGGGAAGACTGCTGATCTGACTTCTGTCCAGAGGACCATCATTGACACCCTCCATCAGGAGGGTAAGACACAAACAGAAATTTCTCAAAGAGCAAGCTGTTCACAGAGTGCAGTTTCAAAGCACATCCACAAAAAGTCTGTTGGAAGGGGGAAATGTGGCAGGAAACGCTGCACAAGAGAGATGCCCGCAGCCTTAACAGCATTGTGAAGAAGAGTCGCTTCCAGAATTTGGGGGAGCTTCAAAGACAGTGGACTGAAGCTGGAGTCCAGGTATCAAAAGCCACTGTTCACAGACGTGTCCGGGAAATGGGCTACAATAGCCGTATTCCCATGGTCAAGCCACTTCTGAACTCAAGACAACGGAAGAAGCGTCTGACTTGGGCTATGGAAAAGAAGCACTGGACAGTTGCAGAGTGGTCCAAAGTCCTCTTTTCAGACGAAAGCAAGTGTTGTATTTCATTTGGAAGTCAAGGCGCCAGAGTCTGGAAAAAGGCTGGAGAGGCGCAAAATCCAAGTTGCTTGAAATCCAGTGTGAAGTTCCCACAGTCAGTGATGGTTTGGGGTGCCATGTCAGCTGCTGGTGTTGGTTTCATCAAGTCCAGAGTAAATGCAGCTGTGTACCAAGAGATTTTAGAGCACTACATGCTTCCATCTGCAGAAAAGCTCTATGGAGATGAGGATTTCATTTTCCAGCATGATCTGGCACCTGCCCACAGTGCCAAAACCACCAGTAACTGGTGTACTGACCATGGCATTACTGTCCGCGATTGGCCTGCCAATTCCCCTGACCTGAACCCCATAGAGAATTTGTGGGGTATTGTGAAGAAGAAGCTGAAAGACACCAGACCCAACAATGCAAATGAGCTAAAGGCCGCTATTGAAGCATCCTGGGCATCCATACCACCTCAGCAATGCCACAGACTGACTGCCTCCATGCCACGCCGCATTGATGCAGTAATCCGTGCAAAAGGATTCCCAACCAAGTACTGAGTGCATTAATGGACATTTTCAAATGTTTGATTTTGTTTTGCTGTTCTAAATCTTTTTTTTTTACTTGGTCTGAGGAAATATTCTAATTTTTTGAGATAGGATTTTTGAGTTTTCTTAAGCTGTAAGCCATAATCAGCAATATTAAAACAATAAAAGGCTTGCAACATTTCAGTTGATTTGTAATGAATCCAGAATGCATGACATTTTTGTTTTTTTAATTGCATGACAGAAAATAAAGAACTTTATCACAATATTCTAATTTTCTGAGACAGTCCTGTATATAATGTACCGTGTGCAAAGACTTAATTTTGTACTAAAACACTTTGGATCGCCACTTGATTTGTATTCACAGCTGAAACCTCATATTAACTTCAGCTGAATGCATTTTTGCACAGGATGAGAACTGTAGATTTTGTCCCAAACCACTTACATTGGAATCACTTTAGGGGCAACTTCAGTGAGTCTTTCAATGTGCACCGTGTATTATTCTAAGACAGACAAGATGTGAACCTTGAGGCCTATTGCATTGCCGAACAAAATGCACAAGGCTAAAAACAAGGTTTTTGTTTTTAGCGAATGGAAATGTTTTGTAGATACTTTCATGAGCCTGCCGTGACACGTACAGCTATTTTCAATGTATTATAATGAGAGCAATGATGAGAGTAATAGTTCTGAGTGGATTAAATCAAACTTGCTGTGAGAACATTATATGCAATCACTCTCAGCACAAACTATTCTGCTTTATTTAAACTTTAGAATGCATAAAAACCTGACTTTAATGCAGAACGCAGTACGTTTTTCCAACAGAAAGCTGAGTGCCGCTCCCCAACTGGAGAGCGAGGACAGTAAACAAAAGTAAAAGAACCACTTCACAAACCATGGCCAGCCGGGCGTGAAGGCCAAATGACCTTTTTCACATGTTTACTCAAGTTCTTGTGGTCCTCATTAGTCTGGATTAGCAAGGCAGATTCATGCATGAAGCGAACTGTGTGTGTGTGTGGGGGGGGGGCTCTAAAAGTGTGGGGTCCATTAGATTTGATGTATATTTATTTATTTCTTTAATTACATTTTATATTGCAATGTAATTACTGTGATGTGGGTCGCCCTTTGTTACTATTTCAGGCCCAGAGGCTTGATCTCAAAACAACAACAAGAAAAAGCCGTCTGAAGGGCCTTTTTATGTGGAGGACAAACACGGCTTGTCTTTAATTCATTATCATGAGAGCTGAGGGATGCAGACGTGCCGAGTGGTGTTCATCATTCTTAAGAGATGCTCGAGCACGAATCACGTACCCGCACGTCTGCCTCTTCTGACGGCGCCGTCTTACCCTGAATTCTTAAAGAGCTACAGTTTGTTGCTTATTCTTGTTGTGGGTCACCCATCGCCCTGGATATTCCTTTCTTTAACATAGTTTTGGTGTGGAAATACATTTCAAAAGTGCCCCTAAGGTGCACAAGAACGAAGGGGGAAAGAAAGCTGCTGAGACGCCAATTCTCTTGAGGGAAAATAAGGTTTAATTTGAGTGAAACTAGTAAAATTAAGTTGATTTGGAAATGGACTTACCTTACGTTACATTTGTAGATGTGACTAAAAAAGCCCTACATTTAATATCTCAGGCTGTTAATGTGAGAATGACCTCTCATAAAGGCGTTCCCCAAGGAACCCCACTGGGTCTCCTTTGATTTCCATTGCACTACCAGGCAGCATGGCAACATTCCTTCAAGGCTCCTTCATCGCTGGACCAAATGAACCAAACTGAACCAAATCAAGCCCCTAACGGGTCTTCAGAGCCCCCTCAATTCACCTCATTATTCCCGTCGGACACGGAAAAGGAGAACTGGTCGGCGTGCTTCTCTTCTTCGCTGGTGTGGACGTACTGGATGCTGCGTGAGACCAGATCGGCCTGCGTGAAGGTGCTGATTCTGGTGCCTGGAGAGGAGGAGTAGGAGGAGGAAGAGGAAGAAGGAAGAAGTAGAAAAAGGAAGAAGTAGAAGAAGAAGAACAAGAAGAAGAAGAAGAAGAAGAAGAATTATTATACCAGCTGAAACAATCGTAAAAATGTACTTTATTCATGCATTTTGTTGTTTTTCCACCAATCTTATCCGTATTGAGTTTCAGTGTCAATTGTCTTCCGTGTCTCTTTGTTGTCTTTTGTTATTTAAATGAGCGCATGAACTTAAACTAAAAGGTGAACCTTTTTTTAAACGAGGCTCCGTCTCCCTCAGTGGGAAATGTAATCAGGTTTGATTGCAGCGATCGAACACGACTCGGCGTGAGACTAAAAGGCAATTGTCTTTGAAAAGAAACAAAAACATATTTTTCATCACAGGAGTTTAATTTCTGCTGATTTGTTGTGGCTGGATGCCTCAAAGACACATTGTTGTGTTTTTCAGAAAAGGGTCAAATGGAGTTCTTTGAATGATAACCCCCGAACATATCTTCAGAGCAGGCGGTTTCATCATCATATGCAACAATTGCTACATTAATACCAGATGGGCGTAGACGGGTTTTAAATGGCTGGAAATGAGAGCATGTGAGACCTATAATTCAAAGCTAACAGCGTTTTATGTTTTACTACTTACATATAACTGGCTTCATATTGTAAATGAGGTAGTTAGTGGCCTCTACTCGTATGGAGGGATAGTCAATAATCAATAAATGGACGTCTCGTGCCGCCGGTGACTTTGATATGAAGGCAATAACTCTACAGCCCGGCAATGGATTCAAAAAGTTATTTCCCTACGCGGAAGGGATGCGGGGGAGGGGACAGGTCAGATATTATAAAGGGGGTGCATCATAGCTCATCTCAACATGTCACCGAGGGCCTCAGGTTCTCTTTGCTTGTGTCGACTGTTTCTACAGCGACATAATCAAGACAGGGAGACGGGGGCAATATTCTCAGTCAAAGATGGAGAATACCTGCTTCTTTGCCACATATTCATATACAGATTAAAAAAAGACTGATTGCTAATCGCATTTAACGGAAAAAGATGACAAAGGATTTTACTCAAAACTCACTAAATCCAAAAGCGGTAAGAGACAGGTAAACAGTGTTTTCGCTATTTTAAATCATTGCTGTTTTTCCTAAAAACGAGCATGCAATTTGCCGTGTGGTAAATGGTGCAAAAACAGAAACAGAATGGTTGATATGCATCTCTGTTTTCTGTTCTCTCTGAATACATTTGGTCTGTTCTGACCCGTGACCCTCCGAAGCCTCGCCTTAATCTTAAATCTGACAAAACACGATAATTGGTAGCTGCAGCTCCCCGCTCTGTTGTGCATCACCGCTTTCTTCAAAACAAAACGATGTGTCGCCGGTCACACAGCAGCATCAGAACTTATGATGTGTAACATCTGGTCGTTTGAGGAAAACGATGCAGAGAAAGTTGACAGAGATTGTTGACTGACGGATGATCTCACATTGAATTTAAGGGGGCCGCGCTTGAATTGCACACTGAGTATGAAATGCATTGCCACAAATGGAAATGGATCAGGGACCTCAGAGCTGCAGAAAAATGGAGAATATTAGAAATATTTGGAAAAACATTTAGATTTTGTATTTGTGATTTAAATAGTAAATGGACCCGCATTTATATGAGCCTTTGAAGTATTTCAACATTCACACACTGATAGAGGCTGAAAATGATAACAGTGATGATACAGTATACATATGTTATAGAATATTATATACACCAGGGATACTCAAGTTGCTTTGTGTAGTTTTTCAAACATTTAATGTAAATCAGATATAAATAAATAAACACTAAAAGGCTCTTAATTCCTCTTACTTTGAAGAAGAACTCCCCGAATTTTTTTTTTTTGCTTTTTAAATTAACTTCTTATTCTACAGAAAAAAGAAAAAGAAAAAAAACATAATTCCCATTTGTGCACCAATTATTTTCATGGTCCCTTCTGGCAGCGGCAAAAGTAGTCGTACGTTGAGGACCACGGGACATAATCAGTATCATTATGGATCATAATCAGGCAACTTGCATATGTAATTAGCATTGATTGACACAGATTCATATTGTTCTTTGTATTTTTCCTCCATGACCACATATGATAAGATATAAAAAAAATCAGCATAGTAGCTACCAACCAATAAAATTTGCTCCCCCCCCAAAAAAAGAATGAAACACATTGTTTATTGATGATGAGGAAAGTAGCGAAGGAGCCGACTCGCTTCCCTCTTGTCTCTGCTTAGAGCTGCAGATGCTCAGTAGCGATCAGGGAGGCCTTAACAGATACATTACAATTCACTTTTTGCCGTTACTTAATGACAGATAATGCATAAAACAATATGCATCGGGGGAAAGTCAAATGGCCTGGGGCTTTTTCCATTACACCCAAAATATTAAAAAAGCAAGCAACCCGCTGCACAATCACAACAACGTTGGAGGCTGTGTGGGAGCATGTTTTCCGGAATAGTACAAAGAGAAAAAATGTTAATGCCGTTGTCAAAAAATACATTGGGGTTTCAGCTTCTGAACACTTGCAGCTGGGAATATTGAAAGTGTCGTGATGAGAGAATACTCTTTTACTTGCAGGTAAAAGTAAGAAAGCCATGTAAATATTTCAACAACTATAAACAGTGGCTGGAAATTGTCCAAGACATCTTTGTTAATGAAAAGCTGACCTTCTGAGGGTCAATTAATGAGTTAATCACTTTTATATGAGATATGACAGCGACTAAATCAATGCCTAATTAAAATATATTTGTATGAATATCGAAATGTTTCCAGCTAATTACACACTGTCATTTTTATTTGTTTATTATATTTTTATCATCTGCATAACCTACTGTAATATTTGTGCAGATGGTGTGCTGTTCTGTTTATAGCTTTGTGACAACGCAATAATAACTGAAAAAATAAATGAAAAAAAAGAATTCCCTGGGAACTAATCTAGATCGCTCTGGTTTCCTCTGACTCGCATTTTCAATACTTCCTTTTAGAAAGCAAGGCAGAAGTGCAGAGGACGTGAGGAGTGTTTTGAGGCGAGGCAGTGAGGAACGGCCCTCATTGAGGCATGTGACAGGCGGCTTTTGGCAAACTCTCCACCTAAGAGGGGAGCTCATCGCCTCATACACCTTGAAGACTCTTTGAAGACTTTGAAAGTGGACCTTCATCTCTCTCTCTCTCTCTCTCTCTCTCTCTGTTACCTGGGCCCTATTCTTCGTACCTGGCTGAACAAAGTCGAGCAAATGTCCTAATCTCCATCTTAAATTAGCGAGATGATTGACATCAGGCTATCTGGGTTTCTTCACGGCTGATCCGCGCTGAAACGGTCTTGTTAATTCTAACCAGACGTCAGTCATCTGGATAAATGCGCCCGCTCCTCTTCAGAAGGGATAATAATGGAGCACTGACACCACCATGTTCTAACAGTACAATGGACAATAAACTCAGAGGAACCTTCTTTTATCTCTCCGCTGAAGCAGGAGATGATCATGAAGGCATATGAGGAATTCATTACCTTAATAATTTACAGCAAACGCTGTGGTTCACAGCAAAAAGTTAAGTGTTGGGAAAATGTATCGGCTAATTGGAAATGCTTCATCACCCAAATCAATCAGATTATATTTATTGAAATGTACCTGTGTGGCAGGAGTATATAAATTAATACATACTTATGAGGATATATGTACTCTATGTGCATATGTATCATGTACTATATATGTGTATATACATGTATGTGTAGATTACCGTATAACTAGGAGTTTGAATATGTGTATGGGCGGATCAGTACGTATGTATTATTCATAATCAGAAATTCAATCAATTGAAGCAGTGAAAATAAATTGTGTGTGATTCTCTGTATTCTCATCATCAGTCCACCTTAATCATTTTCTACAATAATGATATGTATGGTGTACTAATAACACTGTCAAATAATTATGAGTGCTTTCAACACATCCATACAGTGAGACGGGCAATCGGCTGCGCCTGTAGTGATCAGTGTCCGCGGCTTGAGAAGCTCTCGTAAATAAATGATTCATTGTCAGCATAATCTATTGCGCCGCGCACAGGAAGTCATGATGATGTGAGATTGGATCCTGGTGATCTGGAAGAACTCTCTCCCTATAAAACTAATATAACTAATATCACTCCTTCATCAATGAGGAAGGGAGCTGCCTTTTTTGTCCGGTGGGAGTGGCCAGTTTATCCAGTAAATTTCAGTAAGCCTGCAGGTTTACATTTTTGGCTGTGTTGCTATGGTGATTTTTCTAAACTTGCTTCGAGGAACCGAAAAGCCTGACCTACGTCATCTCATCCTGAAAATTAGCCAGCTAACTCACTAAGCCAGCTAAGAAGAATAGGGTCCTGAACACACTGATTTTCATTTGCTTGTTTTGGGGTTGTTGTTCTTTTTGGGGGGTTTAAAGTGACGTACTGTCAAAGAAACACACCGAACACGAGAAATAATAGACTGCAGTCATTCAATTTATATACTGTATGTGTGTGTGTGTGTGTGTGTGTGTGTGTGTGTGTGTGTGCATGCGTGTGTTTTTGTCTGTGTGCCTGTGTGAGTGTAGGTGTGTGTGTGTGTGTGTGTGTGTGTGTGTGTGTGTGTAGTTAATTAACAAGGATAGAATGAACCTTTCTGTATATAAATTAATGGCGTGTGAGTCTGCAGCAAATCCATTGGACTCATCAATGTTGTAATGAGTTTTTTCCTATTTATAACCCGCCATTTTTTTCCACCCAGAATCCTTTCGTTCCGTGCGTACGGCCCTCTTCACAGGAAATGACTAAAGCTAGGTACCGGGGGCGGCGGCGTGCTCCAGGTGACCCAGGCCCGTCTGCTTGGTGACGCGGTAGACGAGCTCGCCCGGCTCGCTGTCCTGGTCGCTGGCCGACAGCTGCAGCGTGGTCAGCTTCTTCGCCGTGTTCTCGTCCAGCACCAGGCCTTTGTTCACCACCACGGACGGAGGAAGACGGTCCTCTGGAGGAGAGAGGAAGAAGGTCAGTCAGAGGAAGAGGAGTAAAAAAAACATGACAGAAAAGGATGTATTGGTGAAAGAAGCCACGAGGCTGTGACATCAATTCATACAAAAGCAGATTAAAAAAAATGTAGGGTTGACCTCGGTAAAAAAAGAAAAGAAAAAGAGTCTGAGACTGATTTGGAGAGTGAGAGGAGGGAAAATAAGAGGAGCAGAGGTGTCTATTAGGAAGTGGAGAAATGACACGACGACAAGCAACAACACCGAAAAAAAGAAGATGATGAAGTTGGAAGCAGGAGGCGTGAAAGAGTGATATCGGTTTGAGAGATTTGGACAAACGGATTAGGAGATGATGGAGAGAAGGGCCCCGGGAGGTAATCAGAGGGTGAGATACGAACAGAGAGCTGAAGGAAAGAGAGGTGAGGGAGCTGATACAGAACAAGATAAAACGTGAGCTGGGAGAGATATGAGGGGAAACCGGGGGCCGTTCGAGCGTGGGACGGACAATCCTTCAGTCTCCAGCAGCCGCGGTACAAAGATCCGGGTCTGAATGCTGCTGCAGGTTGGCCGAGTGCCCAGAAGGAA